>NC_051156.1:121298431-121598431 GCF_013339745.2 Dermacentor silvarum
CACCGAAAGGCTGACCGAATATATACAGACCCTTAGCTGAACCCTGTAGGTACAATTCTGCCCATTTTCAATGTTTCTTTTTGTCGATACGAGTGGCACATACCTAGTGGCACACACCCAATGAACCAGTGAACAAGCTGCGTCGAAGTTCATTGAAGAGCGGCATATACCCAGTGAGCCACGTTGGCGTAAAGAGGCTCATTGAGAAGTGGCACATACACAGTGACTCAAGTTGCAGAGCATCTTGCAAGGGCATCCCATCAAAAGGCGTCCGGTTCTGAGCCGTGAGAACTTCTCTGTCGCGTTTACCTTAACCAAAAAGCCCCCGAAAGAAATCAGTGGAATCCTGCGTCTCCTTGATCGTATTATGCCCTTTTGCTAGGTACCATGGAGGTCTACGTGCTTTGCTGCTTCGACTGCCTAGACGTCTGACCAGACGGGATCACAATGGCTTATACAGACTCTATATTGACAAGGCGCCAGTTTTTGTCGTGAGCGGTTACCTCGTGTCCCGTAGCGCACATAACATTAGGTTTGCCGCAGAAGTGTGCTTTCCACGGTCAGCCAGTGGCACGATAATCGGCAACGGGAGGAGTGCGTGCGACATGACCATGCTCTGTGCATGCGCCGCCGAGCCATGAAGAACTTCACTATAACCTGCAATTGGACATTTAACACTGAAGGTATACGCAGCAACCACGTGTCATTTATAATTTGTCTGCCGCCGCTAAAGCGGCCTTTAGCATTCGTTTTCCTTCACAGTGAGGACATCAGAGCCAAAGGCTCTTTACGTAAATAGGTTTCTGGTATTATATCAGCAGATTCATTCAACCGCGACTACCATTTAATCAAAAGAAAAGGAAAACACCCTCAAACCATTAATAACCACTAGATATACCTGTAACAAATATTTCGATTCTTTTGATGATATAAGGCATCCTATACAACAGGTCTATATTCGTAATCAAATATTTTTTGTAAAATATGGCAATTGGCCTCATAGGAACTAAAGCTGTTGTTAATATAAATAAATAAATAAATAAATATAGATATATCTATATATATATTTCGGTCCACCGAACAATACTGTTGGGTAAATACACCGAAGATAACCAGGAAGTTGTACTTCTCATCTATCTCTCTATCCCCATATACACCGGATGTCCCAACCAAGATTTAAAATACGCAATGCCACCCAGCCGGACAGAACCAAGGGTAATGTTGTTTGCCGTCACTTGGAGATACTCAGATTATTTTTCGCATCCGCTCAATACATAGTCCTTAATACTTAATGAACCTCTCCAGTATCATTATTAGATGAAAATGTCATGAGAACATTGTAGAGTACATGAAGAACTCCCGATACAGCTTTCTGTTGCTCAATACGTGCTAGATAACAGTGTTTGCCGAGCGTGAATGAAGCCCGCAAATACATGCAAGATTGTCGTTCACTCGCCGCTCAAGAAAGAGTTCTCTGAAAAAAAAAAAACTACCGCGGTAAAAAAGTGTTTATTTGAGAAAGTGTGGCAAATGTTACAGGCAATGTGCAGGAAAAAATTTGGGTATATGTATAAATTGGGGGTAAAAAATATTCTTAAACCTTTCTTTGCGGCTTGTTTAGAGGCGTTGTATCGAAAGCTTTTCCGCTTCCACCTTTCCCGCTTCCCTTGGGGGATCGAAAAACGGCAGGCATTTCATACTTTTAGGAAGTTGGGACCATTGTAGGGTTGACGCGTGCCGAAAGTTGGACTTGAGTGGGCCCCCAGGCTCTCCTGTATTCCAGCACGAATGGTACAATAGCATGGCTACGCACAATCACCTCGTTTTCCATACTTCTGCAATGAAGGTGTTGTATATTTGTTATTAAATGTGCTTGAAAGCGAAACTCTTCACCATTCCTGAAGTCCTCTGAAAAGTAAGAGTGGATATTCAGCTATGCTGGTGTGACATTTTATAGGTTGCAACAAACCATGATAATTTTCACCAAGCAATGATGGAATTATAAGGTAACGCCATACATTAGTACTACTAGGTGCTGCTTCCCGAGGAGTTTCACTGCCATCTTCCCCATTTCGTTATTACTTCGACATGTTCAAGTTAATTCCCAGTCTGTGTTGTAACATAACAAATAAACCAGATTAGCACAACAGCCCATGCATCATAATCTTTATCCATAGACATGCAAACTAGCACACGGTATGTTTTCATATTATGTGCTCTTTGTATTGTAACGTGGCGAGAAAAAAGACGTCGAAGAGGAACAGGACGACGATGGTCCGTGCGACAATCCGCAGCATTTCTACGGCTATCTTCCCGATCGATCATCTCTGCCAGCCTTCATCTGTAAATAAACACATAATCATCCGAAACTCTATGTTGGATGAATTGCACAAGTTATCTTTCTCGCCCTTACAAGCTGTGCTGATGATGTCCTTTTTTATGTTACCGTATTCACTCGATTGCAACGCGAGCTTTTCTTTCACGATTTTAGTTTCTTGAACTCAACCCACACATTAGATTCGAATAGGGGCAAAATTTACTAGTGTAAAACAAATATTCTAAATTCTGCGGTTTTTAACGTTACGTTGGGAACCTGCACTTTTACGTCTGGATTCAATCCATAGACAAGTGACAGAAGTCAAAACGTTTTGTCGAAATGCACGCCCTTTTAGCTATGCTGGTATTATGGTATTATGGTTGCGGTGCTGCATTACCCTGCGGGCTACGATCATACGCAATGTCATGGCGACGCAGAGCGTTCGGTATGACGGCCGTTTCGAGAGACCAAATTTTGATGGCCGAGGAGCTTTATTACTAACAATTCTAGCATCACAGATATGTGATGTTTCTCAATCTAGGAAAATCAAGATGTTATTTATATGAACAACCTCCTTGTCTTCCCATGCTTTTAAAACGATTCCGTGACTCATTAGTATTACACTATCCTCTTTTGACACCATTTACGGGGTGTTCTTGTCTTTGCACTCGAAACGATCACACATTAGATGCTCCCTGTTAACAGGATTATTATTATCTACTCCATGGAATGTTTTTTCTGTAACCTGTTTAGAAAACGTAAAATATTATAACACCGAGACTGACCAAGCTGTCAAGCGCTTTTTATTCCAAAAAGCAAACGCCCCAGCTCATGCGCGAAGAAGTAGAAGAGCAGAGAAGGTGATGATGGCTATGTACAAATGAAAACGACGGAGTACGTTAATAGTGCTTACAATATTCAATTTCATAGAAGCTCTCTGTCTTCAATACTCGCGTTGAAATCAATTAGGAAGATTTGCAACACCTTTACATATCACGCGCATTTATTTTGTCTTGACTTAACTTTTCACGCGAATCCTTTCTGATCTCAGAGCAGGTTGTGTGGCTTGAGAAACCAGGCAATTGTCAGTGCTGGCTTTCGGATATTTGCACTTTCTGGCAGGCTTTTGTAGCACAGGTTGCTATATTCTGAAAATGAGAACGTAGCGCTAAAGTTCTTGCTTCAAACACGTTAAGTTTTCCGTTAACACGTGGAATGTAGACAAGTGAGCCTCGGTAGGCTGAAACGACGTCACGGCATGACGTTTTAAAGCTTGCAATAACCCACAAAAGAACAGCCGGTATGGCACTAAATAAGGTTAAAATTTCTTTTCAATAGCCTACAACCTTTCAAAATTCTTGAACCGTTAACATTCTTTAATTTGTTCATAAAATAAAGTTCGATTGTTCCAAGCGAAACAATCCATGCTGTCACTAAGCCATATAACGGATGTGTTTTTATTCATTTCTGACGCCATCAAATATGGATGACCGCGCACTATATAAATGAGCTGCTTCGTCTAATTGCTTGTCTGCAAATTGTAAAAAGCCTAAGGTAATATTTTTGAGCTACTTAGACAAGGAACGGTCATTTCCTGTCCCGACATTACAAGATACGTTTCCGTTTGCCATGTCAGTTATCTGGCTGCTGCTTTTTGTAGAATTTGCCGCAACATTTGCTGTGTCCCAATATTGCAGCCAAAGCGATTGGAAAGAATATAAGAACAACTTCGGTGCGTATTTCCACCTCCTGTTTATTTCTCAGTGGCGTTATTTTCGGACGATTACTTATGTATGCTCTCTGCTATTAATTGCGTTTGCGTAGTCAGGAAAAAATTAACCAATTGCCCTTGCCGTATGTCTGAAGGTATCGCACTGTATACTATACGCTATAAAATTTTGCTCCCAGTGGTTCGTTAATCGGAATGCAAGAACGCGGAAATGCAGTGAAGACGTCGCATAGTCTAACCGCTTAAAATATATGAGCATTCCACGGCACTGAAATATCCGTGATGACTGCGTTCTCTTTCTGCAGATAAATATTATCCTTCGAGTGATGAGGACAACTTCAGATTCAATATTTACTGCCGGAACAAAATGCGGATTGATGTGCATAACGAAAAATATAGGAGGGGCGAGGTGTCATACAAGGAATCATTGAGCGAGTTGTCAGACCTGGTGAGTGGATTGCTTTTATTAAGCCCGCTGTTTCCTTCCAATCATATTGCTTTAAAGCATTATGTTCTATTGGAGTAGCTTTAGAGTCAACCTCTACGAAATTTAGAACCGCTTAGAAAGCCTAGTTTAAGATTATGCGGTTATCGAGGAGCCTCCATACCACATCGGACGTTTGAAATGCGGGCGTAAGCGTCATGAAAAGCTCGTAAAGGTTACAAAAATAATAGAGAGAGAGAGACTCCTCCATTACCGCGCGTCGCAAGTGACGCTTGAACTAACGCGCGGCTCCTCAGCATGACCTCCGAGATAAATCCAGACCACAAGTACGGTCGCTGCTGATAGCACTTTAAGATGTCCAATCTACCATCTGTCGGTTAAGCTAGTGCAGGACAAAGCCGGCCCGCACCGCGTAGAACGACCAGACTGAGCGCGAGTGAATACTTCAGTCAAGCCGTGCGCGGTTCGCGTTGCTGCATGAGCTACGCGCACCCGACGTAGCTGACGCAGCTACGCCGCACCCATGCAATCTCGAAGGCCTCACTGCTGCGTAGTGTAGATGCCGCGGGGTGCTGCGACGAGCCCTCTCACAGCCGACACACTCGTAAGATCGCGTGCTCTCATTGGTCTCTTTGATAGCGGTCGGCCCGGCGCCCACGACTGTTCGCCGAGACTCTGTTAACCCAAGATGGCGAGTAAAATAGCAAAGAAGAAATAGTGACCCACACACTCAAAATTTGGGAATATAATTGCAGAGCAATAAATCGGACATGGCAAAATATACTTCACCTATGCACCCTACACCAACCAGATGTGGTGGTGTTACAGGAAATAAAAAGATAATATTAAGATGCGTGGCTACGAAATGCACGTTGCCGAGGGAGCGACTCGGACGGCCGTCGTAACCAAGAAATATTACACGGCGCAGCATCACCAAATCAACCACAACGTCGAAAACACTCTGACAGAGCTGGTTCCTCAAACGAAAACCTTGCAGAGCCTCCAGATCCTGAATGTATACAGTAAGCCGAGCGACACCCTCAATGGCTTGGACAAGTTCCTGACAGAAGTGAAATCATCAATGTCCAAAAGCTCCTCGTGGTTTAACACTCCACATATTGTTTTGGGCTGCCGAGCAACCCAAAAGGAGGGCGTGGACATGCAGAATGTGGCGAAACACTATTAGTTGACGTTGTGGATCGATTCTCAAATACCAAATACAATAGTCAACGGCATCTCCAGAAACACCAGAGCAGACCTGGCCTTTTTCAATGGCATAACTTAAGTTGTCAAGACTGAACGAGGCTCTTGGAAGCGAGTATCACTTCAACCAGACCGAAATGACGCATAACAAAACCGCCGTGAGTGTACGTCAGGCGGAAATCACGGAGTGTCCCGCTTTCCAGAAGGATGAACACCCCAGGAACTTCGAGCGCATCGAAGAATGGGCCAAGAACCTGATGGACTTGGTTACCAAGTAGACAGAGTATCCAACTCACTGTGTACAATCCAGAAGTCGACCAACACTTACTTCATTTCTGGTAGACAAGACGAAGACTTTTGTAGAGATGGAGAAAGCAGAACAGAAACCGCCAACGCAAGATCCGCATTGCCGCAGTTTCGCGACAGGCGTAGTATGTGAAACCACTCGAATGCTAGAACTGAAATCAAGTGTGCGACCATTTACAGGGAGCCCTAAGCAACCTAAAGACCTGGGTCATTCTAAACACCTACCTGGCCAAGGTGGAATCAAAAACTCTCACCTGGCAACGCATAGAGAGCCTTATACGCAACTTCCAGGGCACAATGGAAGGCGCAGTCCGTTGTCCAACCGGAGTACGAGGGAGAACCCAATCCAGATCTAGACCACCCTTTTACCAAGCCGGAGATCGTGGCAGCCTTAAGAAACCTCACGAGAAACTCGACGCCCGGGAGAGACAAAATTAAAGAGGCTCTCCATAACCTGGACGATGGGGCAATGGAGGGCTTACTACAGTACGTTAATGAAAGCTGGGACACTGGCAGCATACCGGATTGCTGAAAGCACGCGGACGTGACAGTGATTCCGAAACCGCCAAGCCCATCAAGCTGCTGAACATGAGCCCCATCTCCCTCACGTCGTGCAGGGGAAACATTCTACTTGACCTGAATGAAGTCATCGACGGCCTTAGCAGATGCCACAAGAGTTCCATCCTAACACTTCGACGTGAAGGGGGCATTCGTCAAACGCCTCCCATGAAGCAATGCTAAACCGCCTAGAACATAGCAGCTACAGACGGTGGACGTTCAGCTACGTCCGGCACTTCCTAGTGGGTCGAACTTCGACTATAGGCTAGGGGAAACCCAGCACCGGCAATAGCCATATATAGCAGAAAGGAACCTCCCCAGGTGTCGGTGATCTTCTCATTCTTGTTCAATATAGTGATGATGGGATTGCCATTTCCTTTTGGAGAACATCAGGGGTAATCGTCACGCAATATGCGCGGATGACCTGACTGTGCGGACGTGCACGCGATCAGCGGGCGCCCAACAAGACGCCGTCTAGGAAGCCACCAATAGGAGCAGATGTTGTCTACACAGCTGCGGCCTCTCGTGCGCCTCGGAAAAGTAGGAGCTCCTAATTCCTCAAAAACAGGACCAGAAGACCGCCTCGCCAGGAGACACCAGAACCAACATTAACCCTGCACGGAGTGAACTTACCCAAGCTGGACGTACTCCGTATCCTTGGCCTCACTTTCCAGAAGGACGGTGCCGGTCTCGCCTCCATTGATAAGCTGCAAGAGACCATTATCCAAGTCGAGCACCAGTGCAAAGAGCGACTAACAGAAATCACGGCCAGTAGGAGCAGGACAGGATCAAATTAATACACGCCCTAATATTGAGCAGAGTCACTTACGGCACCCCGTACCTGGGTCTCAAGAAAAGCTGGCACTCGGGCTTGATCCGACGACGTCTATGGAGAACGTACTCAGTCTGGGCACCCACAATACTCGGGAGAAACTAGCAGAGGTGGACAAGACGAGTCAGATAGAGCGACTCAAGTTCACACGCTAAGAAGACTGGGCTACCCAGTCGAATATGAATCCACCAAACAGAGGGTCCCTCTACGACTGAGGGATAAGATCCCGGTGGCCAGCGTCCCGAGAAACATGCACCCGGAATACAACGAAAGGAGGAAAGCATGGGTACAAGCTCTACGCAAGGCATACGAATGACCAAGAAGAGGAGAAGTCAGATAAACCGACGCGACAAAGTACAAGAACAGAGCTGCCCACGCTGTCAGCATGATCAATGGCCATGGAGAAGATAAAACACCATCCTAGGCGAACACTCCACACATCGACTCTGCGGAATAAATGGCCACAACCCTGGCGGCCACGACGGGCAAGCGAGAGGAAGAGCACGTAACAGTCATCATGGACTCACAAAATAGCGTGCAGTAATTACAAAAATGGGCCGCATTTCCAAACAACCCCTGGGAATCCTCGAGAATCTGGACACTTTTCAAGAAATATTCATTGTCTGGGCCCCGGCACACGAGTGCCTGGCGGGTAATGTAGCGGCTCCCGAAGCTACCCGAGATAACATGCTCTGGGCTATCCCACCAAGTTTGCGAACCGGGCAGACCCACACGATGGCGTCTCGAAAAGATACGCCGACATCCTGACCCACTACATACTGCGTAGGAGGACCTACCCACCCGCACATCCCAAGCTGACCAGAGAAGGGCAGTGATGCTCCGGGAACTATAGACCGGCACATTCCCGCGCGGCACCCTGCTAGACGCCATGTATCATACGATCTACGAAAGTGCGCCTTCTGCTCTCCGCCCAATACCCGCCACTATACCGTAGGGGAGTGTGGGCACAACCCATCGACATCACCCATCACCGGACCAACTGTCGAGCAGTGGAAGGCCCAGCTGACGAGCCGGAGGCCTGAAGAGCATCATCGTTTGGTGAGCAGAGACAGACTACAGGCTCAGGCCCACAGCATCCTCGACTATGGACGCCGCCCACCTTTGGACGATTCCACCGTCGGCTCATTTCTACAAATAAAGTTTATTTGTCTTCTAAAGGCCTTTTCCGCGGTGGCCATAGACACTCACTTTCAGATCAAAAACGCCTGCAGCATTAAATCTGAACACCCTGAGGTGGCAGAGGAAGTAGCAATTGACCTAGCCCTAGCCGAAAAGAACGTTGAAATCGTGCTCAGCCACTCTAAAATAGCCATCCGTAATTTCGCCAAAGGCAGGATTTCTGCTACAGTGTACAAAATTATCAAGGATTTAGATAGACCCAAAGACCACAGCACTCTGGTACGGTTCCCTGCACACATTATCTCGGAGGGAAGAACACCCCTCAACCTCAACGAGGTAGTGCACAATCTCGCGAGCGACATGACCAACCCCCGAATTCGGGCAACATCGGCCGGGGAGGACGAGCTGAGCGAGATCGTATGAATAGATAAAACTATATCACGAAAATGTATTCTAGCTCCAGAATAACGCTTCCCCCACCTCACGCCAAGCTTGACAGGGCGCAGGCAGTACCTTGGCGCCAGCTACAGACGAATTCTTACCCCAACCCAGTCCATTTAAACAGGATCTTCCCAGAGGTATACACCACAAATATATGCGAGATCTGCAAATTGGCCCCGGCCACAATAAATCATATGTTATGGGAGATTATAGGCGATAAGACAGTCACTGCACCCTAGACTCTTCCGTCAGGGTGGACCGCCGCTCTGTGCAGCTCCAGCCTTGACGACGTGGTTTGGACCGTCCCGCAGGCCCTCGAGGCGGCGCTGAGGCAAAACCTCACCGTCTCCACGGAGGAGATCTAGGCCCGATCGCGTTAAACCCTGCAGGACCAAAAAAGTTTTTCACCACCACCATCCTCTATTTCATCATCGTCTTTGAAGCGCCTCTTGGCAATTGACCACATCCGGTACAATTAATAGGTTTCTTCACGAATATAGGTTAAGATTCTTTGGCCACGAATATAGGTTGGTAAAATTTCGAAAAAGATTTACCTGAATACAGTACTTATTTATTACAAATTGAGACAAAGTGACATTTCTGTGTAGTTCGTTTTTAATAGCACTGTAAGGTTACGCTGGATGAGATAATAATATTTTTCATTGCTCATAAAGCAAAACGAGAAAGAGTTGTCATCGTTTGAGTGGATTGACTTTTCTGATAGAGCTTTCTACTCAAGCCCAACGCTGCTCGTGTCTTCCGAGGCATAAGTTTTTTTCATAATACAGGACCATGGACAGCCGTAACGTGCAAAGTGTAAAGGAACTCAAAGGACTACATCCTAAGCTGAAAGGATTTCCCTCGCGTAGTTTTAAGCACAGGCATCGGTTGCCCTTCAGCGTTACTGTCACCAACATGATCTGTCATTGGTGACAGCAAACTGTCATTGGTGTCAAACTGTCATTACTGTCATTGGTGACAGCAAACTGTCACCAACATCACCTTCTTTTGTATCTTAACGAAGATTCTGCCGTTCCAGGAATCTGAAGTGATCACGTTCGCGTGTTTTGTTGAAAGCTGTACGTATATTCAATTTTTATGTTAGCTTCAAAGATTAATTTAGGCATTTGTCACGCGTACGTCAGCGCCTAGTACGTTCTCCTGAGCAGGCAGAAGGAACACATGAACACAAGGTGCCGCAAACACATGACATTCATTAAATATAGAGTTTAATAGCCATAACAATCTTGAACGTTCATGAAGTTAGGTTTTCATACGTTTCCACACAAAATGCGTCCTTCCTAACCAAGTTCTGCGTTCGTACCACCGCGTTAATCAATGTCTGTGAGGCGATTGTTTATAGGCTGGGGTCGTAGCGGTATGTCCGTCGCAAGTAGAATAAGCTAGCGCAAGACAGGGGTAATTGGAGATCGTAGGGAGAGGCCTTCGTCCGCAGTGGACATAAATGCAGGCTGATTATGATGTCCTTCGCAGATGTCATCGCAAGCCCGTCTGTGGTCCGTCGTCGCTTGTTGCCTCTTGGGTTGTTCACCGTCACAAAATGACAATAATAGAGCGTTTTACTTTGTCCGGTATTCCGAGAAACGCAGGCGGACTGGGCATTCTATCGGAGGTGCGGAGGCGTAAGCGTGAACGGTCTGCATGGTGCAGCGAGCTGGTGGTGCAGCGCTACATCAGACAAATAAGCCGTCGCGGCGACATGATCTTTATAATCAGTGTGACGTCGTGGCCAAGCTTCACAAAGTGCTGTCAAGACTAAGCAAAGCAAGAATTGCGGCGCGAAGCAATGCCATGGCTGGGCGAAGCTGGGCAAGTGATTGCTAGGCGACCGAATTGACAGAGCGGGTCTGCTGGAACGCGATGTAGGCATCGGCCCGAGGTGTCGGTGTCGCAAGCTGCGCTATACAACGCGCAGTGACGCCATCGCTGGCGCGCGGCGGAGGGGTGCTGCCGGAGCTAGGAGAAGCGAGGCGCAGCTTCGACTCTGCGCCGTCGCTTGGCTAAGGCTTCCTTGGCATTCTGTGCAGAATCAGCTCGACGGCGGCGATTGTATTCTTGTTTGACCAAGCAGCATGATTTCCGGAACGCGGCGTCTTCCTCGGTCTCCCTATGGCTGCTACTACAGCGCGCACACTAGCAACCCCGCCTTCACACCTGCTACACGGAACGTTTACGGCAAGCGGAGCAGACGCGCTGCGCGCAGTAACGTTATAGCTCGGCGAGGTTTTGCGGCTCGAGCCACAACATAAGGTCGGCTTAAACAGCTCCGCTGTTAAAAACAAAATACAATCCGGACCTAAATGCCCGTGTGCCAATGGCTCTCTTGCATGCATATATATATGTATATATTCCGAAAGGATTCTTAGCCGCCGGTCCGCCCGTTGCTTCTCGGCGATGTCGTCTACGCCGCTTATTGTTCCAAATAAGGCGCCCTCAACTTAGTCGCAGTGCGGTAACGGCTCAATGGGAGCAGGAGAAAGACAGTCATCATCGAAGTGTTTTAGTCCGCACTTGCACATCACGGTGATGTCAAATTCTTGGAGTCTGAGGCTCCAACGGGCTAAGCACCCTGAAATTTCTTAAAATTTTCTAACCAACATACTGCTCGATGGTCCCTTATGACTTCGAAGGGCCTGCCATATAGGTACTGCTGAAATTTAGCGGTGGCCCAAATAATGGCAAGGCATTCCTTTTCGTCTTAGAATAATTGGTTTCCACTGTCGACAGCAACGTCCTCGCGTAGTGTATTGACCATTTCAAGTCCGCTTTTCTTCCGAACTGAGACGGCACTAAAGCTTATCATACTTGCCTCGGTGTAGATTCTGGTAACGGCCTCCTCAAAATGTGCAAGAACCGGTGGCCACTGCAGGCGTCGTTAATGGGACACTAAAGAGAACCCGGAAGTTGACATTCAATGGTAGATTATCCTATCACAAGCACAGTCGTACCATTCTTACGGCGAACAGATGTTTAATAAGCGAGAAAATAGAAGAAAACTGAAGGATAGGTGCTGACGCCCCTTCGAATTTCCCTCACTACGGGTTCGTGATGTCGGAGATTACAAACGCAGGCCGGTCGCGATTGGTCAAAAGCGATTTACCGCTGTTAATAAAACGCAAAATTAAATACACTTTAACGTACATAAACAGCATTTGCCAACTTTTTGAACAGTTTCAAGCGAGGACGTACAAGTTTAGCGCGAAATTAAATAAATAAGAAAAAATGACATGGCGTTCGGTCGTGATAGTTTCGTAGTTTCGTTTTTGCTCCATGCATCATCGCTCGTGCCTGTTTCGATCTAGAGTGTTTGGTTGCGTGTTGCGTGGCTCGAAAAACGTTGACTTCGCAGGAAACAGCCACAAAATGCCTCGTGTGTGTAGTGTTGAGGGCTGTATAAATGGCCAAAGACGCTTGCTCAGGGGCAGCGGCAGTGTTGACCCGATTGTGTCCTTTCATGTGGTGCCACGCGATTAGACCCGGCTCCCTGGCGTTCGCAATGGCTCAGTGCTCTGTCGATGATAAAACGGCAAAAGAGCCAGAGAAACCGATGGTGTGCTCTCTTCATTTCTCGCCCTCGGATTATGTATATAATCCTGCCCTCGGAAAGTATCTTGGCGTGCCCCAGAGGCCAGTCCTTTCTCGCGCAGCTGTTCCCTCAATGCGGCCTCATCAAACCCGCTACCGGTTCCCCTGCAGCAACAAACTGGCGGCTTGGTGAGTGCTGAATGTCATTAAACAAAGCCACGAAATAACCATACCAAGTACGTGCGCAACTTTCTACGCTTGTTCTATCGGAATATCATCGCCTGGCGGACGGGACGCCTCGCCTTCCGTCGACGAAAACGAAGCTCTGCTTTCCGCCGGCGCGGCCGGTGGCTCACCGGCATCGCACGCGGAAATACCTACCGCTTCGAGCACGGAGGATCATTTCGCGCTCCGTTTCACTGAATATCGCTGAAATGCAGTCCTGCTTCCATGGCGAGCTCTTCCTTGCAAGGTTCAGCGGCAGCAACGGTATCCACCGTGGCGAACGCAAACGCAGCGGCCATGCAGCCATGATGCAGCCAGTGTCTCGGCTGTTTACGCAAGCGGTGACGTATCATGGCGCATTCTTATTCGCTGAGAGCAATATAGTCTGTGACGACACTGCTTCAGCGCCAAATTTGGGGTGAGAGAAATTTAGGAAGAGATATTTGGTTTTTGTTTACGAATTTCTCCTCTAATAAGTCATATTTTTGTACCCAACAAAAACTGAATGCATTCCTGAAGGTTCCTCTTTATTCCAGCTGAACTTCCTGTTTCTCTTTAATGTCCCTCTAAAGTCTTGGAATGCTTCGACTTGAGGAGTTTCTCACTCAAAGTCGCCGTCTGATTTGGTGAGATGAGTACATGGCTGGCCGATGCATGAAGAATCATTTATAAAGTGCCTGTAGCAAGCCACAGATACCAAGAAATTGGAGTACCGCTATCTCATCGACGGGCTTCGCGAATAGGGCAGCTGTCTGGCTGTCACGCAGACTCCGGCATTGCTGATGACGTGGCCCTGAAACGTGAACTCTTGATATGCGAAGCAGAACTTTTCCGACTTCAGAGGGAGTCCGCATTACTTGATCGGTTCAACTACCATTTCATGTCGGCTCAGGCGATCGTCAACGCTTGCGGGAAAGGCGAAGACGTCATTAAAGTAGACGAGACACTTCTGAATATTTACCGCCTGCCTGCAGCGTGTGAATCATAAGCTAGAACGCTGCAGTTGCCGAAAGAAATGGCGAATGGCGTAACCTTGAAATCGTACAGGCCATGGGGCATAATAAAGGCCGTATTTTCTCGGCCTGTTTCGTCACTTCGATTTGCCAGTAGCCAGTTTTGAGATCCATCGAAGAAAATTTCATTTTATGGCTGAGTCTCTCCAGTTCGTGGTTTTTACGACAGAGCAGGCCTGCGTCCTTCTTTGTAACTTTGTTGAGGCGACACCTGAGGCCACTAAAAGCAAAGTGCCGGCTCTTTAAATAAAGTTTATTTCTTCTTCTATTCTTTTTTTAGCAAGACAGCAGGAGACACCACAGCTTGTTCGAGGGCTCGATGATATTGTTGACGCACAATTGGTCAAGTTGTTGCTATATAGCTTCTTGTTCTCGTGTCGACGCTCGGTCGGAGCTGTGATGGAGTGTTCGAACGCATTCTGCAACAATTATGGGATATTTTGCTATTGATATTTCTCGAATCATCGAATACGCGGAACAGCAGTCTTTCAACCGTTGTGTCAGACTGACTTGCCATCGAAGTACATGTGGCGGAATTTGTGAAAAGAAAAGTATTGCTGGCTTCCACAATTCCTTCTGCGTGGAGAATCGTCTTGCGCTTATTTATGTATTCCTACTCCTTGCTTATGTTCGTCAGTAGCACCATTGCTTTCCCTTGATGAATCCAGCTATTCCTGTTGCGACGCAGTCTTCACGGTCAATGAGTAGACATTGTTCGCCCTCTAGGACGTCTTCTACAGCTGCGCATGTTTCGTAGCTGACAGAAATGATGACGCTCTTGCGAGGCGAGATCTTCCAGCACATACAAGACACGGCCGCTATGTGTTTTCTCCTGTCGTATTAAATTGTAAGCGGATGCTGTGACGACTTGGACTACAGGTTGATGACTGCGCCATATTGACTCACGAAGTCCACGTCAAGAATTATCTCTCGTAAGCATATTCCTGAAGGGTAACGAAGGTCTTCTTCTTTCTGGGGTTTTACGTGCCAAAACCAGTTCTGATTATGAAGCACGCCGTAGTGGATGGCTCGCAGCATGCCGCGCGTACTGCAGTCAGTATTATTAGGCGTTCTCCAGGCGTCCCGATCAGACGGCTGCCTCTTTCAGTCTTCACTTGCTTCAACAGGTAACGACCTCATGAAGGCCAATGGGGTCTTTGGGTCTCCTAGGCTTTGCGGCGAGGTAGTTAGTGATGTCACGTGGCCGTTCACCTTCTTGAGAACGCAGTGCATGGACGGCGAAGCCTCGTACTCACATCTCGTGGTATGGGCAATGGCAGTAGATGATGATGTATGGTGTTTAATGGCGCAAGGGCCAGATATGGCCAAAGAGCGCCAGGCCAATGTTCATGAGTTGACAATGGAGCAATGAATTGCGAAAGGTAGATGTGTCGTGGCTGTAAAAGGGCCTAAAAACAATCGCTGTAAAATGCGTAAAATGTATATGTAATAAAATTATGGCAATGGCTAATGAGGTGCACTATGATCACGAAAGAACAAATTGCAAGATAATGACGATAGGCGAAAATATATCACAGACAAATGTTTTTAAAAAGCACTACTGCCTTGACAGACCCTTTGAAAACGTAAGGGCCTGGAGGCGCGTGCTATGCAAAACTACTGTCGCGGCGACATCTCTCTGAAGAGAGGACGCGCTACGAAACTATTGGGCAAATAACATGCAGTACAACATCGCTCAGAAATGCCAGAACAGCTTTAGTGCTAAACAGAGGTTCGTCGCCAAGGAACATAGCAGGGTGGAGAGGGAGACGGTACTGGTACGCTAAAGGGAAGTGTCTTTTTCTCTCTCTTTCGGCTTCCCTGCACTCCACGAGCACGTGTAGCACAGTAAGCCTCTCTCCACATCTACCACAGGTTGGCGGGTCATTTCCAGTTAATAGAAAATTGTGGGTGCCATATGTATGTCCTATTCTCAGACGAGAGAATAGGACATTAGTTCTTCGTATTTTCGTAACATGATGCCACGGGCCAATCTGTGGCTTAACTAAGTGGAGCTTATTGTTCGTTTCGGCATCCCACAAGCGCTGCCAGTGGCTTCGAAGTTTCTTTCTCAAGTAGGGCTTGAGATCTGTGGCAGCGATAGAAGCGGTAGGGTTAAGGGCTCGCGATGTAGTTGATGTGGCCATTTGATCAGCCAGAACATTGCCCTCAATGCCTCTATGGCCAGGCACCCAGCATATAATAATATGCTGGTTAGACAGGTATGCCTTGCACAGAGCAGAATACAGTTCAATAAGTATAGGGTTTTTGTGTCTATGTAGAGTCATGACGGCTTTTACGACGCTTAGGGAGTCTGTAAATATTATTGATCTTTTGAGTTTTGATTCGCCTATACTCTTCACAGCCGATAAAAGTGCATAGGCCTCAGCCGTAAAAATGCTTGTTTCCGGGTGCAGTACATCGGACTCGGAGAACGATGGGCCGACTACTGCATAAGATACCCCTGCATGTGACTTGGAAGCGTCGGTGTAAAACTGAGTGCAGGACGAGTACTTGAACTGGATTTCCAGAAAATGCATCCGGATATGTGCCTCTGGAGCATCTTTTGTGACCTCTACAAACGAAGTATCACACTCTATGAGTTGCCACTGCCACGGTGGCATTGGCTTTGCTGGGGCCATCAGAGTATTTTCAAGTAGTGGGATGTCCATTTCTTCACTAATTTTTCTTACACGTAGTGAAAAGGGTTCTCTTGCTGTCGGCCGGTTATTAAAGAGTGTGGAACTGGTCATATTATTTACGGTTGAGAAGGACGGATGTTCCGGGTTTGAATTTACTTTCAGGAAATAGGTGAGGCTTAAGGATGAACGTTGCATATCAAGCGACCACATGTCCGCCTCTACATACAGGCTTGCCACAGGACTTGTCCTGAAGGCACCAGTGGCTAGGCGGATGCCTAGATGGTGTACGGGATCCAGCATCCTTAGGGCGCTTGGCGTAGCGGAATGGTACACTATGGCGCCGTAATCTAATCTTGTAAGTATGAGGCTCTTGTACAAATTTAAAAGACACTGTGTGTCACTACCCCAAGCGGTGCGTGACAACACTTTTAGAATATTCATTGTTTTCATACACTTGTTTCTTAGATACCGTATGTGTGCCACAAATGTAAGCTTCGTATCTAGAATCATACCTAAAAATTTATGTTCTGTTTTTACGTGCACGCGTTCTCCCTGCAACTCAATGTCAGGGTCGGGGTGCAGACCCCTCTTTCTGGAGAACAGGACGCAGGTAGTCTTTTGTGGGTTAAGGCTAAATCCATTCTCGTCTGCCCACTTAGACACCTTGTTCAGACCAAGCTGAATCTGCCGCTCACAGACTGCGAGGTTGCACGAGGCGAAACCTATCTGCACATCATCGACGTATGCAGAATAAAACATGTTTCTTGGGATATACAAACGCAAAGAACTCATTTTTACGATAAAGAGAGTGCAACTGAGCACCCCACCCTGTGGCACTCCAGTTTCCTGCACAAAAGGTCTTGATACAGCATTTCCCACACGAACACGGAAAGTGCGATTAGATAAATAACTTTCTATGACATTTAACATGTTACCACGTATACCAACGTGCGAGAGGTCTCTAAGTATTCCAAACCGCCACGTGGTATCGTAGGCTTTTTCTATATCAAGGAATACAGAGAGAAAGAACTGTTTATGGACGAAAGCTTCACGAATTTGCGTCTCAATACGTATCAAATGGTCGGCGGTGGATCGACCTTCTCGAAACCCGCATTGGTACGGGTCAAGCAATTTGTTTGATTCAAGAAAATGTATCAGTCGGCGGTTAATCATTTTTTCGAATAGTTTGCACAGGCAGCTTGTTAGTGCTATAGGGCGGTAACTCGAAGCAGACGATGGGTCCTTGCCCTCCTTCAGTATAGGAATGACAATGGCCTCTTTCCAGGCAGAGGGGATCTTGCCGGAGGTCCATATAGCATTGTATAGGGAGAGGAGAGTTTTCTTTGTTTCATGAGGAAGGTGCTTCAGCATTTGATAAGCTATGCGGTCAGAGCCTGGCGCAGACTTGTTGCAGCAACTAAGTGATGCATACAGCTCAGCAATGCAGAATGGCTGGTTGTATGCCTCGTTTCCGGTACCTTTTCTTTCTAGTTTCTGTTTTTCTATTGTAGCCTTGTGCCTTTTAAATGTTTGTGAATAATGGGATGAGCTGGCCACATGTTCAAAATGTGCTCCCAGACAGTTAGCTTGGTCTTCCAGACTGTGGCCTTGTGTGTTTACCAACGGGATTGAAAAAGTTTGTAGCCCTTTTATCTTGTTAACTTTTCTCCAGACTCTGCCCTCTTCTGTATATGAGTTGATACCTGATAAAAACTTCTCCCAACTCTCTCTCCTGGCCTGTCGGCGCGTTCTCCTGCCCTCCGATTTTATTTTCTTAAAATTGACAAGATTCTCCGCAGTTGGGGAATCGCGTAGCAACCCCCACGCTTTGTTTTGTTTCCTACGAGCGTTCCGACATTCCTCGTTCCACCATGGGACACGGCGTTTGCAGGTCGCACCACTCATTTCTGGTATACATTCAGAAGCAGCATTGATTATGAAAGATGCAAGATACTCAACGGCAGCATCAATTCCCAGCAAAGATATGTCAGGCCACGAGATACCACTTGTAAGACTCTTGAATTTCTCCCAATCTGCCGTATCCAAGTTCCACCGGGGAGCTTGTGGTGGAGGTTCGTTTTGTAGTGGTGATCTCAGCAGTATGGGGAAGTGGTCACTCCCGTAAGGATTTTTTATCACTTCCCATTTGAGTTCAGGAAATATAGACGGGGAAGCTACACTGAGATCAATGGAAGAAAAAGTTTTGTTTGCGAGATTGTAGTAGGTGGGTTCCTTTTTATTCAGGAGACACGCACCAGAGGAGAAAAGAAATTGTTCGATTAGGCGTCCTCGCGCATCGATACGCGTGTCGCCCCACAAGCTGCTGTGTGCATTCAAATCGCCAAGAACGAGGTAAGGTTCTGGTAATTCATCTATAAATGACTGAAACTCATGCTTGTGTAAAGGATAATGTGGGGGTATGTAGAGCGAGCAAATGGTGACGAGTTTACCCAGAAGTACAGCGCGAACGGCTACCGCCTCAAGTGCCGTTTTGAGTGGAAGTGGCTGACAGGCTACACTTCTGTCGAGTATGATGGCCACACCACCAGATGATGTGGCAGAATCCTCGCGATCTCTTCGGAAAACAATATTCTGACGTAGGAAGTTGGTGTTTCTGGAGTTAGGTGCGTTTCTTGAACACACAGCACCTTTGGATTAAATTTATTGATAAGTTCTTGGATGTCGTCTAGGTTGTGGATTAGTCCTCTAACATTCCACTGCATTATTGTGTTCATGTTGGATGAAAATA
Source organism: Dermacentor silvarum (assembly GCF_013339745.2). NCBI lineage: Eukaryota > Metazoa > Arthropoda > Arachnida > Ixodida > Ixodidae > Dermacentor > Dermacentor silvarum. The sequence continues at coordinate 121,317,578 of NC_051156.1, forward strand.
AAAGGCGCTGTGTGTCTGAAAAGGGAGGAGAGTGACTTTACTTTACAAGGCCTTTGTCAGGCCCTGTAATTGGTGTTTTGTCTTTTCTGGAGCGGTCAAGAGAACCTCGCCGCTCCTTCGACGCTACCTGCGCCGTTTGGCTTGGACTGGTGTCCATAGCCTCTTGCGAGGCACTGGACACCCGCTCCAAAGAGCGATGTGTGCGTCGCGTAGACTTCGTCTCGAGCGACGAAGTCTTCGTCCCCACCGTACCGGAGGTCGACAGGACCCCTGTGGCCTCTGCAGTGGCCTGGCTGCTGCCGGAGCTTGTAGAGGCCACTGGTGTGGACACTTTGAGAGATGGCAGGGCAGCGTTGGCTGCTCCCACCTTAGGGGCGGGTGGCGTTAGCCTCGGCACGCTAGGCGTGGTCCGGGCTACCGCCAGAAGCCGTTGTGGTGCCGCCCCCCGTTGCACCACTTCGGCGAAGGATGTTTTCAGTGACAATAATGATGAGATCCGTTGTCGAGCTTCACGGAATGTTATATTCTCCTTAACTTTTACTGTAATTATTTCCTTTTCTTTCTTCCAGGCTGGACAAGCTCTGGAGTATGCAGGGTGACTGCCGTCGCAGTTCGCACAATGTAGCTCATCATTATTGCAGTCGTCAGCAGAGTGAGCGGTTGTGCCGCACTTTGCGCAAATAAGCTGCCCTCTGCAGCTCTGGGATGCGTGACCAAATCTCTGACATTTGAAGCATCGTCGTGGGTTGGGGATATAAGGTCGAACATGAAGTTTTACATAGCCGGTTTCGAGAGTCTCAGGTAAAGTAGTTGAGTTGAAAGTGAGTATTAAGTGCTTCGTTGGGATTTCGATGTCATTCCGCCTGATTTTGATGCGCTGCACGTGGATTACGCCTTGGTCCTTCCATCCATCCAGGAGTTCTTCTTCATTCAATGTCATTAAGTCTTCATCTGATACCACGCCTTTCACTGTGTTCATAGTTCGATGTGCGCTCACAGAAACAGGTATGTTACCAAAAGCTACGAGGTGTGCGAGTTTGTTGTGTTGTTCCTTGTCTTTGAGTTCGAGGAGCAAATCTCCACTTGACATCTTTGTTACCTTATAACCAGCTCCAATGGTTTCTTTTAGGCACTTGGCCACAAGAAATGGGGAAATTGCTCTAGCTTTCGTAGATGACTGCTCACAGTGAAGGACGTGGAATTTGGGGAAAGTTTCTTTGTTTTTGGGCCAGAATAGCGAGGTTGCGTCGGTGCGTACCCTTTTCGAGGCACGATCGGTAGAAAAGGGGTTTGAGGATCCCATGGAAATAAGTGATTTATTCGGCAACGGCGTCTGCCACCCACCACGGAGCCCAACAAGGGGACGTGGCAGAACATATAAACAAGTCTGCACAGCGCCAGCAGTATGCCGTTACTATAACCCAATATGGTATACCCAAGGTAGGACAGCCACACCAGGTTAACCCTTGCCGCCAGGAAAAGTGGAAGTGAATAGAAAAGATGAGAAGACAGGAAAGATGAAAAGCGGGAGAAAAAGACGAAGATTGGAGAGGAAGACAGGAAAAGGCGACTGCCGATTTCCCCCGGTTGGGTCAGTCCGGGGGTGCCGTCTATGTGAAGCAGAGGCCGAAGAGGTGTGTTGCCTCCGCCGGGGGGCCATAAAGGTCCGAACACCCAGCATCGGCTCAGCCCCCAGGATCCCCCTTTCCCCAGACACGGCTAAGCCGCGCACGGCTACACGCGGGAGGGTCTAACCCTCATGTGCTCGGGTCCGTGGTGTCGCAACACACCAAACGCCTGCTTACGCAGGCGCCCCTGCGGGGAATGGCAGTAGATATTGCCGGCTTCTCCGCAGTGAGAAAATAGCGGGTGGTGGCGCAGAGAGCGCCTTACGTCTTTTTGAAGTTTATAAACTGCGCAAGAAAACGAAGACACAAGAAGGAAAACACACACGACACCACGAGCGCAGTTGTGTGTTTTCCTTCTTGTGTCTTCGTTTTCTTGCGCAGTTTATAAACTTCAAAAAGCTATGAACCAACTAGCCCACCAGAACGTCCTACTGCCTTACGTCTGTATTCCTTGGAGCGTTGTGCGGGCCGGCATGTGGGCGGGCTGGCGGTGGCGGTGGTTGAAAGTGTGCTGAGAGGGGAACGCTGGCGGGGAGGTAAAACCTGGCGGCAGGCAACAGTGGCCTAACTCATCGCTTTCGGGAGAGGTTGCGGCAATTCAGGAACTCCCAGCGACTGCTGGGTTTCTTGCCGGACGATTTTACTGATTGACGCAACCTGGAGCGGCGACACTGGAATCATCCGTCGTAGTTCTTCTCATATAACTGATCTTATTGTTTCCCGCAGATCATTGCAGGAGAATGCTTGAACTTCTGCGTGGTCTGGCACTTATCGGCGATTGTATTTTCGAGTGCGTTTTCTAGCGTCTTCTCAAACGTCATGGCCTCTGACGAAAATTCTGCTATTGTTTTGGGCGTGTTGCGCACCTATTCTGGAAAGCTTTCGGCAAATAGACGCTGCGTAGTTTGTGTTCAGGGTTCCAGTTGTTGCAGCCTTAAACATTATTGAACGTCTCAATCCAGGCTACCGGGTCTTCGATGGAAGCTCCATGTAAAGAGCCTGGCTCCCTTGGTTGCTAAAGCATGACTGTGACACGATAGTGACACTGGGGCTGTCATTGTAGCTGTTGAACTGGCCTTGAGCTTTCTTGTTTTTCGGTGTAGAAGTCCGTGCTCAGGGGCTACTTTAGTAGGCTGCGGCTAGTTCGATAGTCCTTCACGAATGCGCCGATGTTTTCACGCTGTGAGGTGTCTCACGTCCGGGGGTGCCCGGTACATGAACTAGGGAGCACCTCCGCCAATTGTCACGATGTAGTGACGGTGAACAACCGGAAAGGCAAAACGCGTGTCCTGAAACTAGCTGCTTATTGGGCAAATGTGCGCCTAGCAAAACAAGTAACACTCAGCACAGAGATAGCGGCGATCACACTTATCGATCGTTGAAGTCTCGATCGTTATCGATCATTGAAGATGGTCACCGGGAAAGGTAAATATGTACGCGTATGAATAGCCGACACAGAGTGGATTTTTTTTATCCGCACCCTCACCATTGTTTTCAAGCTTGCTAAACATGTTGTTCTTGGCGCAAAGTACATAACACGAAAAATTGGGGGCAGGTAAGCGACAGAGTAGCGCGAACTATCAATTGTTTACTAACGAATTTGCAGTCAAAGGTACAAAACAAGGCAGACTTCCAAGTATGCCTAGTAGAGTGGAAGCGTGACGTCATACATGTCATCACAAAATATGTTTATAAAAAAATCCCACTTCTGAGGCATACAGCACGATCGAACAGTCACTCCATAAGCGGACTTCTTCCTTCTTATATGAAATGTTCTACAAGTTCCCTCGCCATCTCATCTCTGCTATTGCGAATAATATCTATTTGCCCAAAGCGCGGAATACATGATCTAGTTTTGCAGTGCGCAGGAAGATGCGCACCATCACATTTGTCATTGCTATAGTCGTGCTTCCTTAGCAACTTAATAATGCAACGTCCGCGTTGTCCAATATAGGACTTGCCGCTACTCAAGGGAATTTTGTATACAACATCCTCAGCACAACGCCTGAAAGGCTTTGCGTGCGTCTTTTGGCACCCTCGCTGCAGAGCACGCAAGCACAAGCTGGCACAAGCTGAAAACACAATAGTGTCACGAGCCTCGAGAGGTAGTCCTGAAGGTTCAATAACCGTAGATCAGCTGGCTCTTGGAGGACGCGACCGTGGGGGCTTGTCGAGCAGTGAAGGGGCGCGTGGTCTTCTTCGTTCTCTTGGGCTCAACCCATTCTAACCCTCGACCCACTACCTACAGGTGGCAATACTCCCCCTTCCGAACAAAAGCATCGCCTCGATGCTAAAAAATAGGCATAGAGATAAAGAAGAAGGCAGGCAAAGCGAGAGTACACAAAAAAAAGTAAACGTCACGCCGACACAGTCAATGAACGAAGAAACAAGTTCCCGAAGACGAATGAAAAGTAGAAACAAAGAAGGGAATGAGAGAAAAAATGAAAACAAAAAAAAGTTACAGACGCGCAATGTACGGCTTAATGCGCACAACATGAACTATGTCTGAGCTCGGTTGTCTTTGTGTCCTACACCGTGTCTGCGATGTTGTGCCCGGAACAACTTCGTAGTTTACGTCACTGACGCGGCGGAGCAGTTTATACGGACCGAAATACCGGCTCAGCAGCTTTTCACAGAGACCACGACGACGAACGGGGGTCCACACGCAAACTTGGTCCCCGGGGTTGTAGGACACGTCCCTGTGGCAGATGTTGTAGCGTCGTGCATCTGCCTGCTGCGCTTGCCGATATGCAGCCGCGCGAGCTGCCCGAGCTTCCTCAGCACGCTCTGCAAATTTCTCGGCGTCAGTTGTCATAAGGTCAGCGTCTTGACACGGCAGCAAAGCGTCCAGCATCGTCTGGACTTCATGACCGTAGAGAAGGCGAAAGGGCATGAAGCGCGTCGTCTCTTGCACGGCGGTGTTATACGCGAAGGTCACGTAAGGCAAGATCCAATGCCATGTTTTGTGTTGGACGTCGATGTACATTGCGAGCATGTCTGTGACCGTCTTATTCAGTCGCTCGGTAAGTCCGTTGGTCTGCGGATGGTACGCGGTCGTCTTGCGATGCCTGGTGTTGCTTAATTCAAAAACTTCGTCCATAAGCGGCGCTGTGAATGCTGTCCCTCTGTCTGTTATTACAGTGGAGGGAGCACCGTGACGCAAGACGATGTAGTGCATGAAGAATTGCGCTACCTCTGAGGCCGCTGCTCGTGGGATCGCCTGCGTTTCAGCATAGCGTGTTAAATAATTAGTCGCGACAATCCCCCATTTGTTGCCGTCTGCAGACAGAGGAAACGGTCCGAGAATGTCCATGCCGACTTGGTCGAAAGGTGTGTGAGGTGCTTCAATTGATCAAATGATCAATGATCGGTCGAATCTCAGCGTCGTCACGCTGCCGTCTGCTCAAGTCCGAAGAACTAATGGCGCCCAGGAAGCCGTCGTCGTCCTCTGTTGGCTGACTGACAGGATCAATGAGTGCCCGGGACAGCCTGTCAGCATCTTCGTGCTTACGTCCAGACTTATAAACGATGGTGATGTCAAATTCCTGTAGCCACAAGCTCCACCGTGCTAGTCGTCTTGATGGGTCGCGCATGCTTGCCAACCAACAGAGGGCATGGTGGTCTGTCACTACTTTGAAGGGACGACCATAAAGATAGGGGCGTAACTTGATGATCGCCCACACGACCGCGAGGCACTCTTTCTCCGTAGTCGAATAATTCGCCTCGGCACGGGACAGGGAGCGGCTGGCATACGCTATAACTCTTTCCACACCATCCTGGAGCTGGACGAGCACTGCACCAAGGCCAATGCTACTGGCGTCGGTATGCACCTCAGTATCAGCGTCATCGTCAAAATGTGCAAGAACGGGTGCTGACTGCAGGCGCTGTCGTAATTCAGCAAAAGCCGCCTGTTGCTCATTATGCCACACAAATGGCGTATCGTCCCTTGTAAGGCGAGTCAGGGGTTCCGCTATCTTCGAGAATCCTTAAATAAACCGGCGATAGTAGGCGCACAAACCCAGAAAGCACCGGACGGCCTTCTTATCGGCAGGAGCAGGAAACGCGGCCACAGCGGTAAGCTTGCCTGAATCGGTTTGGACCCTTTTGGCGCTTACTACATGCCCGAGGAACTTGAGCTCTTCATAACCAAAGTGGCACTTTTCGGGCTTAAGTGTGAGGTCTGCCGATCGGATGACGTCTAGCACACTCCGTAGGCGGTGAAGATGCTGCTCGAACGTTTCAGAGAAAATGACCACATCATCCAGGTACACAAGACAGGCCTGCCACTTCAGTCCAGTAAGGACAGTGTCCATCATTCGCTGGAAAGTAGCCGGAGCTGAACACAAGCCAAAACGAAGCACTCGAAATTCAAAGAGCCCATCTGGAGTCACAAAGGCTGTTTTCTCCCGGTCGCGTTCGTCTACCTCGATTTGCCAGTATCCGCTTTTTAAATCGACAGAAGAAAAGTAGTGGGCGCGCCGTAGTCTATCTAAGCAGTCGTCGATACGCGGCAGCGGGTACTCGTCCTTTTTATTCACGTTGTTGAGCTTGCGGTAGTCGACACAGAAGCGTAGCGTTCCGTCTTTCTTTTTGACGAGAACGACCGGAGATGACCATGGGCTGTTAGAAGGTTCGATGACGCCATCTTCAAGCATCTCCCGGACTTGCGTACCAATGGCTTCGCGTTCTTTTGCCGACACGCGGTAAGGCTGCTGGTGTATCGGGCGTGCGTCTTCGTACGTGATGATCCTGTGTTTAGTGATGGAAATCTGGCGTACCTTGGAAGAATGTGCGAAGCAGGTCCTGAATTCAAGCAAGAGCTTGCGCAGTGCTGTCTGGCTATAGGTGGACAGTTCAGAATTGATGTCGAGATGGCCCTGAGACGTGTCTGCGGTCTCCACTACTTCTGACGTGAAACAGTTAACGTTTGCTACTGCGTCTGCAAACGTTAACGAAGTTCCGCGGAACAGGTGTCGGTGCTCGTAGCTAAAGTTGGTAACAAGCAATTGCCAATGACCAGCACAAATCTTTATAACACTTCGAGCCACACAAAGACCTTGCTTCAGTAGGTGTTCCAAGTACTTTCGGCCACCGCTTCGCCGTCGCGTAAGCCACAGCATGTGACGTCGACGAGGACACTGGCTCGTGGAGGAAGCGTTACACTGTCTGCAGAAACACGGGTGCCGGGGCTGAACACAAGGTCGGTCGAATCGCCAGGAAGTACATCATCGCGCCGTTGGCCGTCTTGCACGTCGATTGCTCGTTCGGCAGAGAAAGTAATACAACCATCTTGCAGATCGATAATCGCGCCGTACTCCTGCAGGAAGCCACCCCCAAGAATTTCGAGCGAAAGCCGGTCGTCCCGTTCAGCTGCAGGTGATGTCGGATCGGTATCTTTTCGTAACTGCGTCCGTCGGAGGTCTTCGGCGCTTCGACCTTCAGCGACCTCGCCCCCAAAGATCGCCTGGGTTAGTTTTCCCGGCGGGGACTGGTCGACCGCTCGGGAGAATGCCGCTGGGACGGAGGTGAAAATTGTCTCGGAGACGGCGAACGCGATTGCCGCCTCGCAGGCGGTTGCAAGCGCTGCTGGGAGAGGTATTCCTGAATGTCCCGGGGTCGCTGGCCGTATCGGGGCGCGGCGAGTATGCGGAAAAGCCGCGAATCCGAAGGCGCCGGTATGGGCACTGGTGGTACAAGTGGTCAGCTTCACCGCAGTGGAAGCACAGAGGCCGATGATCGGGTGGGCGGCAAACATTCGACTTCCGAGGGGGCGGGCGTCTGTCGTCGAAGCAGTGAACCACTTGCTCCGAACGATGGGCAAATGGAGCGGCATAAACAACGGGCGGCGGCGTGTATCCAGCGTCGTAGCATAGAGAAAGAAATTCAACAAGAGGGGACACTCGGCAAAAACTGGCAACAGGAAACACGTCACCATACGTCACGCTATACTTTTGACACCGAACGTTAGCTGCCGCGAGCATCGAAAAAAAAAGAAAGTGAACTTAAGTTAACAGGCATTGATTTATTTTTTAAATTCTTTGCCGCGAAAACTAAAACGTTTTGCTTATAAATGAACTTAAGCTTTGCCACTTATTTTCCTTGCCTTACCTAGCCACAGGTCAATGACGCGCCAGATACATGCGTCATCCGCCAGACAGTCCCCCGAAGCCAGCGAGTGCGGCCGCGCGCGCGTTTGAGCGCTCGCCCGCGGCGACCCGTCTGTCCCCCTTTTTTTTTTGTAAAGTAGCCTGGTTTCGTGGGCTCCCGGCGTATGCTTACGTTCCTTTTGCACTGGGACAAGACACCACTGCACTATTGGATTACGGCAAGGTGAGAAATTTGGTTTCACAGTCTACGACGCATTTAGGCCTACGGCACGGGACCGAGACTTAAGACGCAGTTAGCGAAAAACAGCCCGCGGCCGTCCTGGCGCAGTTAATTTGAGTTAATGAATCGTGCTGGGACATGTTTCCGAAGCTTCCTAGGGGATTATTGTAACTTATTTTGGTTCTGTTGAGGCACACTAGCCGCGCAGCGTGCTGTGACGCAGTTAGCGAGAACCAACTCGGTCGTAGTGCGCAGTGTAGTGCATCTTACTAGAAGTTTGTGCCGCTTTCTCTGACGCCAGACATTACTGAAGAGTAATTTCGTTACTTTCTGGGGTACTTTTGAGGCACGCTGGCCGCACAACGCGCTGTGACGCAGTTAGCGATAAGCAGCTCGGCCGTGGTGATAGTTAGTTTGGCGTGTAATGAATCTTATAGAGGGTCAAGTTTGTGACGTTTTTTGTGGCCCCGCAACAACATATACCTTCTTTCGGTAGTCACGCCTGTTGAAAACGCGATGGGCGATTGCCAAGAGTGATAACATGGGAGTGTGCTGCTGGCGCCAGCAGAACGCGCGAAAGATAACGCCGAGGAACATATCACACTTGTAATTCGAAAATTCCGTCTTCTAAAGGACTGAAAGCAGGCTTTGCACCCACGCATTCGTCTTGAGTGCCTGTTGCGTCCGTCTCTGTGTATGTCACGTACCGTCGCATAACCTGAGGCCAAGTTTTGAAAACGCGAAGTCGCCCGTGTATTTGTGGTGCCAAAGTGCAGGAAATAATGCCCGGAAAGGGGGGAACGCTTGGAAATCAGATGTTTTCCAATATGTTTGGGATGAGTCGGGTATTTTCTACGCCATGTATGTAAAAGCGAATTGCTTTTGTTTGTAATGCCGCTCATTCAACGCTTTCGCACGTTTCGCCTCTACACGCAGTATTCCTATATCTAAATACCAAAATGACTCATGCTTGTAACATGCTGCTACGTGCTTGCAAATGTAACATGCTTGTAATTTACTTTTTTTTCAGCTGGTGCCGTCCGGTGGAGCTTCATACAGGAACTACTGCCTTACCTTCTGGTGTCACAAAGTTGGATGAACGCACAAAAAGCGCGGAACGAGCTTTTATATAGAGCAAAATAAATATTTCCACATTGCACAAAAGGTCTTGCGTCTACTTTGTGAAATTGCACGTGGCACAGATTCGATGGGACTTTACGAGATCGTTCGCAATCATTTTTACTAAATAATAAACCGATTCTGCACGAAGAGCAAAAAAAAAAAAATAAAAGGAGGGGGGGGGGGGGTCGCAGCCGGCGTGCTAGTTTGCGTTCAAAATACGCGCGCCCAAAACCGAAACCGGAAGTGATGTAAGTGATCGACACCGACCGCTTGGCACGCTGCAGTCAATTCGGCCGCTGGGCTCTATGGGAGTGTCCCCTCTTGTTGAATTTCTTTCTCTATGGTCGTAGTACGGTATCGGCTGCGCCGACTGAACTGACACGGTAGGAGGAGCCCGAACGAATAGTGGCGGAGAGGAAGCAGGGCGCTTCAGGGCTTCCGCGTAGGTCGCACGGGGGTATTCAGGAGGTATTGCCGCAGCGTTAGCAGGAGGCAAGGTGTCACGGAGCGCCTGGTGCAGTTGGTCCTTCATAAGGCTTGCTATGGAGCTTAACGTAGGTTGCGGTGTTACGGCGGCCTTTCGCAACTCTTCACGCACTACAGAGCGCATGAGTTCTCGCAGAGAGTCACCGTTGCATCCTATGGCCGTGAAAATGTCAGCAGCAGACATGCTGTTCGCTTGCCGCTCATACAAATTCGAGCGATGCCGCAGCATCTTTTCCATGGTCAGAGCCTCGGACAAGAACTCCGCGACCGTCTTCGGAGGGCTCCGTACGAGGCCAGCGAAGAGTTGATCCTTCACCCCGCGCTTCAGATGACGTAACTTCTTCTCCTCCGTCATTCTTGGATCCACTCGTCGGAAGAGGCGTCATGTCTTCGACGTACGTGGTCACAGTTTCGTTTGGCAACTGGACGCGGGCCTGAATCGCTCGCTCCGCTGGTTCGTGGCGATCAGCACTGGTGTAGGTCTCCAAGAGCTGACGACAAACTCGCGCCATGACGTCAGTTGCTCCTCGCGGTTCTGAAACCACGTACGCGCGCCATCCTCCAGGTAGAAGTAGACGTGTCTGAGTTTTTCCGTGTCGTTACATTCGTTCACGGAGGCCATGCGCTCGAAGTCGACCATCCAGTCTTCGAAGTGTTCGAACACTGTGCCATGAAACGTCTTCGGGATCCATGGGCTCTCAAGTGTGTACCGGTTCGACATTGTGCTTCCCGTACCAGTTGGGGCGGTTAAAAGGGAAGCGCTGGTCATACCGGTTGATGTGGTGGGAAGTGTAGTGTCGACGACTTCTGGGGACAGTCCCCTGATCCTGCGGCTGGCCCGATGCACGGGATTGTCGACAGGCACTGGATTCGTAGCGCGGATCCTTGGAGGAGTCTGCAACATCCGTGAGGACGCTTAACCAGCACCTCCACCAGTTTGTGACGAGTCTCGAGAAGTAGTCCTGAAGGTTTAATAACCGTAGAGCAGCTGGCTCTTGGAAGACGCGACCGTCGGGGCTGGCTCGAGCAGGGAAGGGGCGCGCGGTCTTCGTTCTCCTGGGCTCGACCCATTCTTGCCCTCGACCCACTACCTACAGGTGGTAATAGGAATATCATACCTGTTAGCCGGCACTTTCAGGTTATGGCTAACGCTCTGCACATACGGCACCACCTTTGATCTTCGACGCCCCGTTTCTCTCAAATGTTCGTCCTGAGTGCCGAGTGTTAGTTTCTGCAGCAGAGATTCGACGACCGAACGAACGAAGCAAGCTTTTTGAATTTTATTAATTTAATTGTCAAGACTAGCCCGCATCATGTGCGTACATGACCTGTGCAACGCCTATTGCAGTTTTTGTTGCAGTTATTCAGTGTGCAGAACCGTAAGGTAACAGCGCATTCTTACTGCGAGGAACGTGTGTGCAACAAAAATTATTGTTAGGAAAAGCCAGGTTAATATCTACAAACTGCAAATAATTGTCGATGGCAACCTCAAGATTAAGAGTTAGCCTTTTATCATTTGTCTTCAAACCATCCAAAATTAAGTGCATGATTTCATGGTATGGCAAAGGGCACTTCTAGTCGAAAGCAATAAAAAATCGGCAACATACGTACAAACTTTTAACAGCTTAAAAACACCAGAAGAACTAATAATACGTTCAAGTGTTCGGTCAATACATGATAAAAATATGTCACTTAGAATCGGCGCAACGCGTAACCCACTAGAATGCCGTTTGTCTGCAGATGGTACCGTCAAAATAAACGAAGGTGCTGTTTTAAATAAGCTTCCAACAGTCATCAAATTAGAGACCAGCATTTCTGCAATAGCTAAAAACCCGGCAGATCCCACGCCCTGTGCGAATCAATGTGATTCGAAGCAGTGTGCGGGGAGCCTACCACGTTAACGAAACGACCATGAGAGCACCAGGACGTAAGCGGCTCTTTCATGACGTATACATGAAACGCATGTCATGACATTCATATCATAAGTCCGCAGGAGTCCCTTTAGCTACACCTAAGAGACCTTAGGGCGAACGCCTTAGTCATACTCGTGACTCTGACTTCTACCACCATCCTTTAGTGTTTCGTTGACTTAGTACCCATGTCCGAACCAATTTCAGTGTTTTTGAGCATTAATTTTCTTCACTGAGTCATTGTCATTTTTGCTCAGTCATGCTCATGACTATGACTTCTACCACCATCCTTTAGTTTTTCCTTCACTTAGTACCGACGTCCGAACCCATTTTAGTGCTTTTTGAGTGTCAAGCTTTTTTCACTGAGTCATTGTCATTTTTGCTCAGTCACGGTCATGATTATGACTTCGACCAACAACCTTGGCCTTTTCCTTCTCCTAGTACCCCATCCGAACCAATTCCAGTGGTTTTTGAGTGTTAATATTTTTTTCGCTGAGTCATTGACATTTTTGCTGAGTCATGCTCCTGACTATGAGTTCTACCATCATCCTTTAGGGTTTCCTTCACTTAGTGCCCACGACCGAACCAATTCCAGTGGTTTTTGAGTGTTAATCTTTTTTCGTTGAGTCACTGTCATTTTACTGAGTCATGCTCATGACTACGACTTCTGCCAGCATCCTTTAGTGTTTCCTTCACTTAATACCAACGTCCGAACCCATTTCAGTGGTTTTAGATGCGGAGCATCTTATAGCGGCGGCCTGTCCCGCGGCGTTTGGATGACCTGCGGGCGGTGTGGAAATCTACGTCAAGCGTTCCAACAAACGTTCCGTCAACGCGCTGGACCTAGAACTGCGCCCCACTGCTGACCAACGTAGCAACGGCGAGCATTGTGCCTCTAGCGTCTACGGCGTTAACGTCATGACAATGTACCTCGCACCCAACCTCTCACGCACAGCCGTGGAGAAGTACATCGACGAAGCCATGGGTGAATACCGAAAGCAACAATACGCAGACACGCAACCTTTCATGCTCATTGGCGGCTTTAATGTCGATATCATGAAGAACGATTGGATGGTTGAGTACATGTCATCACACCACTCGCTACAACACGCATCACACGACGACCGCAAACAACGGCCAACTACCACTCACGGAACATTCATCGATCACGTCTTCAGCAATTTCAGGATACAACCACTGCTACTAGATCGACTCACAGTTTATTTCACCGACCACAAAGTCATCACACTCAAAGCAAGTGTACACCTCAAATAGACGCTGCTCAATAAAGACATTCGTTAACCGTTTCACCTTCGTCTACGAAATTTCATTACTCTTCTTCAAATAAAATTACACCATCTTCCCGTGGGGGACCATGAGCTGATGCGGAGCATCGCGGTCGTTATAACGGCGTTCACGCGATGGGATGGGGACCAACGCAAGTTAACGCGTAATAAAAACCCAATAACACCAAGTTAACAACGTTAATAACACCATAATAACAACGTAATTAACGCCGTTATAACGACTGCGATGCTCCACATCAGCCCATGGTTCCCCTCGGGAACATGGTGTCATTTTTGAGAGTCAGTCTTTTTTCTCTAAGTCATTGTCATTTTTGCTGAGTCATGCTCATGACTATGACTTCTACCAGCATCCTGTAGTATTTCGTTAACTTTGTACCCACGTCCGACCCCATTTAAGTGCCTTATGAGGGTTAATCTTTTTCGCTGGGTCATTGTCATGACCTACATGACACGCAATTCATGACATTTATGTCATGACCTATCACTTATGTTCGTCATACACTCCTGTCATACTATACCAATTTTGGTACCTACCAAGTTAACGATACGACAATGAGAGCACCAAGACGTGGGCGGCTGTTTCATGACCTACATCACATGCATGTCATGACATTCATGCCATGACATATTATTTATGTTCGTCGTATACTCTTGTCATAGTATGCCAATTTTGGTACATACCAAGTTAACGAAACGACCATGAGAGCACAAAGTAGTAGGCGGCTAGATAGATAGACAGGTGGAGAGATAGATATTATCAAAGTAGGAAATGTTCGCCAAGAAATGCTTCGCATTTAAAATCTTCATCGCCACTGTCGTTGATGCACTGCATTGCTGCTGTTAGCAGCTCAGGATGGGGAACGCAGTAAAAAAGATGATTCACATCGACTGAAAATAGATCCCCTATATCATCGTTACTGCGGAAAATTTGAACTTCATCCTGGTACCTTATGAAGTAAGGGTCATTCACATCAAGGCATTTGAGGAATTTTAACACAGAACTACTAAAACGAAGCTGCCACGTGCCTCGCTTCCCCATAACAGTTCCAAGCGGTATACCCACTTTGTTGGTCTTGGCACCAAAATATGCATTGAAACTATCAGTGTTGGGTTTTAAAGCCTGTTCAGATAATCTCTCGACAACTGACTCCTCACAAATTTTCCCTATGGTCTTCTTCATTTTAGGCAAGCTCACTTTCACGATTTTTAATTTCTTGTTGATAGCCTGCAATTCGCTTTTCGTTGAAGGGATATCGAGGCGTCATAACAAAACCACCTTCCTTGTCCGATAGCAGTATGCACTAGTTCTTATCTCTGAAAAATTAACCACACGCTGCGATGCGCGCACCTGCCGTCCAGCTCCAGCCTTGGATGCTAATCTCCGAACGTTGTCCACACCGTCGAGTAAGCAACACTGTTCAAAGGGGGCTTTCGTTGAGACTTTTCGATTCAATGACAGTAACTCTTGCACGGGCACATTTGGCTCATTACCGTGTTTTGGGCCTGTATTGAGAAGGCTGGTGATGTGCTTGGGAATATAAGTTTTACGTAAGGCGTTCACGTTTTCTGTGTGCCAAACTTTCAACAGCAGAGCTGTTTAAAACCGAGGCTGCAGCAGCTGAAAATCAGCACTCAGGGCGAGCACATGAGATAAACGGAGCGTGGAAGACGAGAGATAGTCCAGTAAGTGCACACGGTTAGTCATTACCTGAAGGAGGTGGCTGAATTGTAGAGTTTCAAGTGCAAAAATCATGAGCTGATTATGAGGCAGGCCGAAGTGGGGGCTCCGGGAAAATTTCGACCACCTGGGGTTCTTGAACGTGCACATGAGTCTAAGTACATGGCTGTTTTCGCATTTCGCCCTCATCGAAGTGCGGTTGCCGTGGCCGGGATTTGATCTCGCGATCGCGTGCTTAGCAGCCCAACACCATAGCTACTAAGCAACCACCCACGGCAGGTTTAGAAGGTGCCCACCAGGTGTAAGATTCCTATTGTGTTTTCAGCTCCCAACAAATTCGTGCAGCAGTGCTAGTGAATCTCTCGTGATCAACAGTGAGGGTGCCAAAGGATGACTCAAAACCTTTCAGGAGTCGTGCCAAGGGTGTTGTGTACGAAATTCACCTGAGCTGCGGCAAGTCTCATATAGGAGAAACTGAACGTTGCAATTAATGACCTGATGAAGGAGCACGACAACAGCATTTGGAAAATGTGATGGAGCGCAAGTTCCTGCGCACTAAAAGTTGCTCATGTGTGCCGCGCTTTGCACAAGATCACATGGCGAGGGAACTTCTAGAAGCATTCTAATTATCAAGGAAAGGATCCGCTTGTGTTTGTGAAACTTCAATCATGCTGTATACCACAGAAGTAGAGTTTTTTCGATAAACGTTTGACGTCACGCTTTCACTCTTAATTAAAATAATTAAATTATGGGGTTTTACGTGCCAAAACCACGATCTGATTATGAGGCACGCCGTAGTGGGGGACTGCAGGAATTTGGACCACCTGGGGTTCTTTAACGTGCACCTAAAGCACACGGGTGTTTCCACATTTCGCCCCCATCGGCATGCGGCAGCCGTGGCCGGGATTCGATCCCGCGACCTTGTGCTCAGCAGCCCAACACCATAGCCACTGAGCAACCACGGCAGGCCACGCTTTCACTCTACTGTGCATGCTTAGAAGTACTCCTTGTTTTGTGCCTTTGAACGATAATAAACTGTCGGTAGTTGGCAATCTGCTGTGTCGTAGCTGTCCCCATTTTTTTGTGATCCGTACTTTGTGCCAGAAGCAACGTATTTACAACCTTAGGCACGAAATACGCCATGAACAACTTCTCGAATTGTTTTCAAATTTTACCAAGTTGTTGCCACGATAATTGTAGAAACTTGAGGCAAGCAACCATCTCTGGCCGCGTAGGCACTATAAAACGACAAGAGCCTATGTTCTACCCGTTGAATAAAATAGCAATAATTGAAAAATTGCTTTTACAAATGTTGGTCTTCGAATATCACTTCACCAAAAGCATATTTTTATGTCCACTGCAGGACGAAGGCGATCTCCAATTACCCCTGTCTTGCCCTAGCTGATCCAAATTTCCACCTGCAAATTTTCTAACTTCATCACCCAACCTAGTTTTCTGCCGGCCTCGACTGCGCTTCCCTTCTCTTGGTAGTCATTCTGTAACTCTAATCGTCCACCGGCTATCTACCCTACGCATTAGATGTCCTGCCCTGCTCCACTTCTTTCTCTTAACGCCAACAAGAATATCCGCTGTCCACGTTTGCTCTCTGATCCACACAGCCCTCTTGTTGTGTCTTAACGTCACACCTATAGTTATCCGTTTCATCCTTCATTGGGCTGTCCTTAACTTGTTGTCCAGCTTCTTTGTTAACCTCCAAGTTTCTGTCCCATATGCTAGCACAGGTAGGATGCAATCATTGTACACTTTTCTTGTCAACGACAGTGGTAAGCTCCCAGTCAGGATTTCGCAATGCCTGCCGTATGCACTTCAGCCCAATTTTATTCTTCTATAAATTTTCTGCTCATGATCACGGTCCCTTGTGAGTAAAGGACCTAGATAAACGTACGCCTTCACAGACTCTAAAGGCAGACTGGCGATCCTGAATTCTTGTTCTCTTGCAATCCTGTTGAACATTATCTTTACTTTCTGCACCTCCACCAGAATGCTACGAGTGGAAAGACATACACGAAGCAGGCTATTGACACTATATTAATACTGGAACGAAACAGCCAGGCCGACACTTGCTCGCGCCAAAAGCCCAGACACACTTCATCGTCTTTCTCGCGGCGGCTCGTCTCTTGAGCGTCACTCGATGATATCGTCATAATGTTAACCTTCAGCCCCACTCTTAACACTTTTTCGCTTAACGTCCTCAATCACTTGTTGTAATTCGTCCCTAGTGTTGCTAAACCGGTCAATGTCATCTGCAAACCGCAGGTTGCTGAGATATGCGCAGTTGATCCTCACTTGATTCTCGAATATCACTTCGTGTCACTGCAAGTTAGGATCAGCAACGTGTGCTAACGCAATAAGAAAAAGACACATATGTAGCAATAATGTGTAGGCTTCAGTAGCGACTTAAGCAAGCATTCACGCATTACCTCTAGCGGACCTTGGTTGAGCTTCACTGTCATTATGTAGGGTACATCAGAATCGCTATGCTCATCAATTATGTCGAGTACCGACACAAGCGTAACCTTCAAAGGTTCTCTTGTCTGTCGCGAAGCAAACATAAGCATGTTTCGGTTTTGTTAGTTGTGTGCCGTTGAGTTGAACAGTTCAAGAAAATTTTTCATGATCTGCACAAACAAATGAATATATAGGTAAGCTTCATTTTATATTGAGCTGTCGGTTGCGCTAAGCCAAGGTTCACACTTGAATATTATCAGACTTCGCTGCCCCCATGTACAATACACTGCAGTAAAGTGTGCCTCCATCTTCCGGGAGCCCTTTCGTATTCCTTCTGCATGATGCATTGTGTTCAGTGCCTCAAAGACGTCATTGATTTTCATTGTAATAGTTTCTGTTCTCTCCGAGTGTTGCAGGCCTTCGACGTATTCTGTCCTGCATAACTGCAATCCAATAGCACTACTACGACTGGACATCTATGGAAGATATACAAGGAATAACAGTTATTGTGCAGCCATTACAAAGGAAGAGAGACCGCATTTTATATTTAGGGATATTGCCATTTATAACAGCTCACGTGTGCTGGAAGTCGCACTTTCTTCTTTGCAAGCTTGTGGGATTTAGGCGGCCGGCTGAGAGTGATGACGCTTTCTTTCGCACTCATAGAGGATTTGAAGTTCATACGGTAATCTTCAGCCGGAAAAAAGCTGTCGACACCAGTCAGCGCAGGTTATTATGAGATAAATTATGTTAGCTCACTTGGCCATAATTGTGTTTGAGTTAGTGGTTTGAGTTAGCGGTTTCTTATACACTACAGGGCATGCGGCGCATCACAGGAAATACAGGCATTTGCCCTCAGGTATACATAAATGTGGAGTATTCTGAGAAGGTGATGCTAAGCTGCCACTAATTCCCGTTTGCTGCCACGTCGAGCGATTATTCCCAGCACTAAACAGACTACTGTGTTCACAACGTCACCATGTATTCGCTTCCAGCACCAGCTCGGCTAAATTACGGCCCAGAGCAGCACTTTTCATGGTAAAAGTGGCAATCGGTTGCACCCAGCTCCCAATAAGTGGTACACACATCCACACGAGCGCATCATCTGCAAGTTCGTCAGTTTCTTCATTTGAAATGCCACCGTAGTCCACAAAATAATCAAACTTGTACCTGGACTTGTTGAAATTGTACGGCTGGCATAGCTTAGTTCGTATAAAATAAAGGTATGTTCAGACTGCGCTTGTAACGTTAGCAAAGCGCGCATCTGTCATACAGACCGTATCGCGCGTTACAAGCGTTTAGATGGTTAACAATGCTGGTCGTTCACATTGTCAGTTGCATACGTTAAGCATATTAAGACCGGCCAATCAAAACGTGAGCTGGCCAGTTACGTCTCAGTGGATTTCAATATGGGACCTGTAAACAGACTACGCACACAACTACGCACACTACTCGAGCTACGCACACAAGCTACTACCCACACACGCAGCCATTTCCGTTGGGCCGTTGCTCTAACTGGGGACGCCGGTAGTCGCGTCACCGGAACTTTAAAACCGAAACTGCGGCGTTTCTTGGCCACGCCGTAACTGTCGTAGCTGTATGAAAAGTAAAAGTAGCGGACCTTCCAACAATTACGCTCGCGTGTGTGACGACTCTTGCGCTCTTAACGCTTCATACGATTGTAGTCTGAACAATTTATTTGCGCTTTTTGCGTTTCTGCTTCCGTTTCTTGCGAAATCTTTGCACATTACGTACGTAGTCTGAACGTACCTTAAGTGTACCAAACTTCTTCCTATCTGCTCTGTAGTCCAGCAGATTTCCAATAGCTTCCAAACAAAGAGGAATTAAACCATATTTGCTTGGTATATCTTTCAAAATATGCGTGAGACGGCTTAACGAAGACAAGGGCAGCGTATGCATGTCAGACGGAATTCTTATATGTTCGATCGCTTGCTATCCTCAGAAATAAACAATTCAGCAGCCAGTCCCCTTGTACCGCATGCCACAAGGAGGCCTTGCTTTGCGGTATTTAAACGATTTCATTTATGCTAGTCACTGTAAAGACAGAAGTCCAGCCAGAGCTTCCTCAATTTCGTTATCTGCGATTTCAAAAAGCCTCTTCTTCAGAGCCCATTTTCTTCTGTTTTGCTCTTGATGCACCGCAGCAAATATTAAAATTCACGCATAAACTCCACTGGGGTTGTCCAAGTATGCGTAAGCACTGTGCCACTTGCTGATCTCCACGCATTTGTCTTACGTGACGGATGCACGGGTTTCCGCGTTCGGGAGGCATAGAAATGCTTACACATTTAAAAAACATAAATGACAAATATAATATGTATTCTTTTATATCGCTTGAAGATTGCGTTAGGAGACTTGCTCAATATAAATTTCCTGCGGAGACCGAGACATAGCGCACCAACTAGTTGGTTCGTAAGTACATTGCACTTGTTGTGGTGTTTATCTGATGTCACCGTGTCCTGTTGGCTTGTTTTCACGCCCGTGCATTTGTTCAAGCTGTCTGCTTCTCAAAGAATTTTCTTCCACACTTTTGCTGCTAGTTCCCGCTCGAAGTAGCCTGTTGTGGATTTTATTGTAGCCGTTTATGCAGCAACTGCCATCTTCTTCAAGCCCAGTTTCAATTACTCGCTGATATGCGGCTACCTGTCGCCTTATACAAAATACTCCACACCGCTTTTGCATGGCGTCGTCCGCAATAAATACAAGCTTCCGTAGCGCAGAAGGCAATGTCACGTTCATGATCTCTTTCAGCACAAAGTGAGTGCCGCCTTCTTCCGAGAACAACTGTATGTTTGCTGCTGAACCGGTGTCACAAGATTCCCCGATGTTATTGTCGACATTTGAGCTCGTTCTTTTGGTGGACTTCGCGTTTGTTTCCATTTTTCGGCTTTGATATGTGCTCAGGCAGACTGGAAAACAGTCTAGGACGTGCGCCGGGAACAAGCATCCATTGTCCGCGAGGAATCAATATTTCTTTGTATCTCACAACCCTCTTGTAGTGTTTCAAAATGTTGTCTTCCTCAAAGTGACGTTCACACCATTTTGAATTGTTTGTGAGGCTTTGTCCTTTCAATGTAGCATGTGTTTTCATTTTTTATACTCACCGGCGTCATGTGGCGGTGCGAAGAAAATGGTGACCAGTTTCATCGTGTCTCGGGCCACTGGGGCATTCGGGTGCAAAACAGCATGGCATACGGAATTTCTTATTGTCATGAAAGGCGCAAACGCTCCTTAAAGAAGCTTTAAACCAGGGAGAATCGCAATACATCGAACAACACCAACAAAACGAAGAAGGATAGCTGCCGACGAAGTAGTGCTACCGAAATGAAACCAGCAAGGAAACCAAAAGTAAGATTTCAAGTTGATTACCATAAATGTATTCACAAAATCTGAATCAAAGATGGCACATGTTAATGAGAGGGCCCAAAATTAAGAACTCTCAGAGAACATGTGCGAAAAATTGAGACCAGAATCCTTCTAGTTGTTAAGGACCTTCTCTAAGAAGCAGGTAAAGAAAGATGCGATCGCAGCGGCACTATCACGCGCGACCACCAGTTCAGCCATCTCTCGAGTGGGACTGTGAAACAGAATTGTGCCTAATAACTTTGGGTGGGACTGCCAATCGAATCATCATGCGGTCCTCATGCTGTCGTCGCATGAAGGCGGGTCACAACTGCCAAAAACAAGCGCGATAGCCACAGGTTCTTTTAAAAACCACCGTTCTATGGCAAATACTTCGTGAAGAGCAGCGGCCAGTTTAAGGGTCGGCCGTCATAGGATGGACCGCCATCTGCTGCGGACTGGTCGCGAAGCTCCGTGGACCGGATGCAACCCGCCGGCTGTAGTTTGGAGAACTGTACTCTTGAGTAAACTACTTATCAGACGCGTGTGCTTGCCTGTCTGAACATGAGGTCCCTGTTCATGTAGTATTTGCGGACGTCTACGTGTCTTTGCCGCGTAATGAAAAATAAAGCTGCTGTTTGGTGCAGTAGATTAGGTGTCTAGGTTCTGTATAAAGTATGAATGTTCCTCAGTGCATTTCTTAGGCAAGCAATTTACACACTAAAAGTAGTTATTTTTCAATTAGTATGCATGGTATGTTAAATATGAACATTGCAAACTTAGGATGACCTTTTGTCTTTGCCTAATGCGCTAGCATAAGGATTGTCAGAGTGGAAAAACGGTAAATGTGGAGTTCGGGAAGCCAGTCACGTGGTAGAGATAAAAATGAGATGGAACAGCTTAGAAGCGCGTGCATGTGTATATGTATATGTATCTATCTATGTATATATATAGATATTATCACAAGCTCTCGTAACAGAGGACAGAAAGAGTGCGAATGAACAGGGGGGCAGATAGTAGAGAAGGAAGACGACGTTCGGCTGGCTGCCTTTGTACTGGTCCCCCCAAAAAAGACAACCTTTCCGATTTATCCACCTTGCATACTTAAATGAACGCTTCATGCGTAACAATATATATATGATGACTGAATGTTACAATGGGTCAGAATGTACTCTGCAGCCCTTGAAAAACGGCGTTGGGCAATAAACCAAAGGTAACCGAGAAATTGTGCTGCTCGTCTTTCTAAATGAACAAATATATTTCTATGAGTGCCACTGACAGCGGTCTCCATCACTTTGAAATGTGTTGAACGCGGTTTATATCACGGATCACGGACCTTAAAGAGGTGCTCGGGCATTTCTTTCGTATTACCGCTAAATAGCCGCGCAATTTCATATTTATTTCGGTCCCAGATCGACGAATCACATTTTGTTAACATGTAGGATGCACAGCCGTGCTTGTATTAACACCCTCAGGATGCTGACCTGGCAACAAGATCATTTATACCTTTAATAGTGTGACAATGAGTATCGTACGAAATGTCTGTAGCTATTACATGAGCAATACCAATTCGAAATATGCCCCACTTGCTTTAGTAATGTTTCAAGCAGCAAGCGACTGAATCTCGCCTCCTTACTGTGCATTTCTCTTTTTTCTATGCAGACTCAGGACGAGATTGAGAGATTGGTGTAAGGGTATCGATCAATCCCGATCGCCAAAGGTCGAAAGGGCGGAAGGACATGTGCAAGACATGTAGGAAGCAGTCATGATTCCTGGGCGAAGCAATCAAAACTGGGAGTTGTGCGTTAAATCTTGAGTGTACGCTTGATAATAATAAATCGTCTTCACACTTTTTGCGGTGATAGAACAGCTGTGCCAATTGCGAAACATTCTGCTCAGATCTGTCCTTTGCGCCATCGGGCTCGAAAACGGCATTTTAGCGCTACATGCTACCGCCAAATAACCATAAGATCAGCCGCTTTAACAGAACTGAAACCGAAACATAAAGGGCGCTATCATCATCATCATTATAGAGATGATCCAAGCCGCCATAGTGAAGAATATAGCCCACGGTTGTGTAGCCGGTGCCATCTTTTGCGGCTTTCGCTCTTTGGTTGCATTTCTCGGTGGTGGTGTTTTTTATGTTCTGCCTCTGTGCGGTCTGGTTCGCTTGTGCCGTTTGTGTTGCACTTGTGTATTCTTCGTAGTGCTGCGGCTCAGGGCTCATTCAAGGGAGCTTTCAGATCAGAAAGCAGTTTCAAATAATGTTTGGTCGCTCATTGCTTAGCATAGACAGTCACGTTGTCACTATAGATGTATTTGTGAATGCGCTTACTTGACTGCTGTTTAGAAGAAGGGGGAGGAAAAAGCGAAAAAGACAGAGGTTCGCAACCAAATAGCATTCGCTATGGTGGGGAAAATTGTTGCAGCCTTGCACGATCAAAATAACAGATCCCCTGATTGTAATATAGGCTGGTTTCACGTGACCTAACACACATTTATGCAGGAAACACTTTGCACGTTATAAATAAAGAAACATGTGCACATCTTCAATGTAACTTCCATGTAGCGCTGCGCGTTCTCTATGGCGTGGTCTTCTTTACGCACCCTTGTTCCACAGTCAGTTTTTATAATGCGTAAGCAATATAAGTGTCAAATTGGAAAAAAGTGTGGGAAGTGTGGGAAGCCGGTCACCTGGTAGTGACGGAGAGGGAGGGGGGGAGGGGCGCACAGCCAAACCTGTCACTACCTAGGAGCAGTGTTGCCAGGTTTGGCTCTATATAGCCAAATTGGGCTAAATGAAGAAAATTTTGGGGTAGACTTGTGCGAGTTGGCTATGTGGCTATATTTGTGCTACTGAAAATCGGCGACTTGGCTTTGGGCTATAAGTGACGCCCTAATCTACGGTCCAGAGGTGGCACTCATCGAGTAGAAACAAATATCGAAAGCTATGTTTTAGCTGGCTGCAAGCGCCAAAAATGATTGCGGAGCCGGAAACAAGCCTTGGCCGCAATGTTTCCGAACACAGCCGGCAAAGAAACGTGTACATATATACGAGAATATATTGCTGCCTAAAAAATTTTGCGTACCTTGCACTGGAGGCGCTGATGCGCACCAACTAGTCCTGGATTTTGGGCAGGGCTAAGAAGTACCAAGTCATCCCCAGCATTTCCCGGAATTTATTAATTATTGATTGATTATTCATTACGTATTGATTGTCTATCGATTTGCTATCGCAAGGTACTGGCCACGTACTTTGGCTAGGCTGAGCACTGCCAAGTCATCTCCAGCATTTCGCAGAATTTATTAATTATTGATTGATCATTGATTACGTATTGACCCGCTGTCGATTGGCTATCGCAAGGTATTGGCCACATATTTGTGCTAAGCTAAGCACTACCAAGCCATCCGAAGCATTTCGCGGAATTTATTGATTGTTGATCGATTATTGATTGGCTATTGATTAGCTGTCAATTGCCTATTGATGACTGACAAAGCATAAGTAGTCCCAACCATGCTTAGCTAGACTTAGCCAGGCTCAGCTTCGCTTGTTCACAGGGGTATGTGCCATGGCGCTTGGACCCGTTTTGCACTGCCGCCAGGATCGGCCCACATTTTTGGATTCGGCAGACACATTACGCCCGGCTTAAACAGCTCCACTGTTAAAATTACTTCTTTCTCCAACCACAACGACCCGATGGCGGCCGCCGACGATCAGCCGCAGCCGCATTTTGTGCGTACGTATACACGCACTTATCCAAGACATGGTACAACGAAGGATGGTATATGCGGCTGCTCTAGGCAAAGTAGCCAGCTGCCCGGCTGTGTTTGTGTATATACCCCCTCTCCCCTCTCCGCGCCGTTGTCTGAGCCGGTGGCTTTGTTCTTTGATGCACTTAAAAGTTACACCGCGCTTGAGCGTGATATCATACATGCCAGCAACATGGCCTCGTCTTCTTCTTGTCTGTTTGAGTCATCAGACACCCGATTCCCGGGCATCAGGATGAGCCTGGGAGTAGAGGGTGTTTCAAGGCACACTGTACTAACATGACTACGCTCAGAAAGGAACAGAAATAGAATAGGGTTGGGCGATCGTGGCGCCGGCATGAAAGAAGGGCAGCATGGGTAGATTACACGCTCCAGTGTGTTCATGGCCGGTGACTTCTGGATGAAGTATCACGCCGGGCACAGCTTTCGACCAGCTCCACGTTTCTCACGGTAAGCTTTGCACCATTTGCATTTTCCCTGCGAGATGAATTTTTGTTCGTGCTTACATTCAAAATTCATTTCGATAGGCTGGACTTAAGATCAGACCCTTCTCGGAGAGCATAATTAAACCATGGGGAAGTGGGCCAAGTATGCGAGAAAGTATAAAAAAGAATGGGCGCAACACACCGAGGTCAAAGATGAGTCCTTGTGATTTTACTTGCAAATGGTTTACCGTGTTCTTGGCGTGCTAGAGACCTAAAATTGCTGCCTGGTTGACGTAAATGGAAACTGTATAGAGCGTGCCCCAGCTAACCCAGGCCAGGATAGTAGAAAAAAGATATTCAAGAAGATAGCAAGATAGCATGCTTACTCTAAGAGTGTCTTGCGGAAACTGGTAGATGTTTCACTTACCATTCCGTACGGAATTCGAGGAAATTATATTACTAATTACCTGTGCAATCGCCTAAGATCTCTGAACCAAGGACTTCATCTCTGGAACCTGACACGGCAGGAGAGGTCACAACACTGTCAGCGAATGCTGATCACCAGGAGCTCCGCTCAGCACTTCGCCTGTTTGTTATGAAGGTTAGTGATTTTTAAATGCTTTTACAATATTACGCACTTTTTGGTGCTGCAAGACTACATGGAGCTATGACTAAAACAAATGCAGCAACTTATTGCTCTTTAGTAGATTCTCTACCCTTCAGGATCTTTCACCAACCCCATCACCGAAAGGCGGCCTCTTCAGAAACTTCGAGCCAAGCTCAGGCAGCTTTGTGACTGCAACAAGAGGCTACAAAGACTGCTGCTTCAACGCCGTCACATGAATAACACTGCCGAACAGGCAGAGAGTCTGCGTGAGCATTTAACTCCAGCTGCTGCTACTTTTGTTATAGCTCAGCTGAAGATCCGTAATGTCAGCCGGTTTGACCGCCGACGGTGCATCCAAAACAAAGCCGTTGCTTTAGGTTTATACTTACACAGACCAAAATGTTATTCATATTGTAGGAGACACCTAAGACTTCCATCGTTAGGTCTCTGGAACTGTGGCTTGCACGCCTACCGCTGAGGGTTGGGTTTTATCCTGAAGTTTTTGATTTGATCAGCAAACGAGCGGCGTGTTTTCCAAGGCAAGACAGGGCTTGCGCTGTAATTTTTTATGAGGTGCATGGCGCAAAGGAGCTGTCATGTAAGAAATTGCCCGACAGATTTGAAGGCCTTGAAGAGTACAGTGCACTACAAGGTCCATTTCTCGCAAACAAAGCTCTTGTGTTCATGTCTAAAGGAATATGCACGCCGTGGGAGCAGGCCTCTAGGCTATTTCTTTGCAGATAAGGCAGCACCTGCGACTGTTCTGCATGGCCTTCTTTTCAAACAACCAGTTTGTATTTTGGTAACTTATTGTTGTAACACCGATTTTTTAATTTTTGATAACATATTGTTGGAACACCAACATTGTATTTGTGATACCTTTAAACCCACCCTTTAACGGCCCTATGGCCAACAGTATCGTAAACAAAAAAAAAAAAAACTGTGAGCCCTTCCACTCGGGTGGAGATGGAAAACCAGCGAAGCTGTACTATGGTGGGAATAATGTATTTCAAATTATGACTATTAAGATGTGATGATGTAATTGGTTATTTGAACTATTAAAGAGTCAGAAATATATATGATCCGGTGATTTTCATTTATTTAGTGACCATAGGGACCATGGCCTTATGGTCGCTATGGTACAGGCCATGGCGAGTCGTAAGGGCAACTAATAAGAGTGCTAGCGCGATGTCTGCGTGACGGAACGGCTAAACGCCGTTGTGGACACTGTTAGGGGAGAGGCGGGCGAGAGCCCAGAGAGAGTCGGCGGCACAGGCGGCAGAGGCCGGCAGGGCTGCGCGAATGCGCCGCAGTGGGAGAGCGGGCACTCACACGCAGTCTAGGGTGCCTCGATGCCCTCCTAGCCCACCGCTCCCCTTCCACTGGGAAGTCACGTTTTCTCTCCGCCGTGCGTTCGCTCCCCGTGAAAGCGTGCGTCCCTCGCCCTCGCGCGCTTTCACGCACCCATACAGCATACGGCCAATGAGTTTATTTTCCACATCCGGACGCGACCATCAGAGTAAGCCCTTAACAGCTTCGCTGTAAAAAAAAAATGCGACAAACTGTTCCCTGGAGCTGGATTGCAACCTGTGGCTTTAGTGTGTGATCAGAGGAACCAAAATGTTTCTTTGTTTTGAAACCTTGTAACTGCTGAAAAGCCGTACTTATATGTCAGTGGTAAACCACTTTTCTTTATTTTTGGTCCACCACATTTGCTCAAACGTTTACGTAATATGTTGTTCAAGTACGACTTCAGGGTAGGCAATGACACAATTTAAAGCTCGTACATACGACAGTCTTATGATAGGGATCGAGAAATGCAAATTTGATCCATTCCCAAGCTGAGTGCCCGGCACTTTAATTTGACTTTTGCTTCCAAGACGTCGGTGAAACTCGCAGCACAAGTATTTAGCAATCATTGCGCGGCTGCATTGTGCACGCACGTAACTTTCCAGCAATTGCCAGCAGAGGCCATCTACACGGCCACATTTATTGAGAGGATCGACAGGGTCTTTGATACTCTAAATATTTCACAGAAGTGGGGTAATTAAGTCTCCCTATGCATCTGCAATGCATGCAGGATCTCTGCATAAAGAGTTTTTGGAGGAGTGCATTGCAGTTTTCGAGAATATCAAAGTCCTAGGCTGTGCACGGCAGCCTCTTTGCATCCGTGGCTTCTGCCAAACTATGAGGGCTTTGCTGCTATTATGGAGCCACCTGGCCTCTCGCTATGGTTTGGCATACCTCCTTACCAGTTACCTGAACCAGGATGGGCTTGAAAACACCCTTGCAATAGTTGGGTGGAAATCTGGAACGGAACAGCAACTCGTCTTGCCGGCAGTTTCAGGCGGCATTTAGACATCTGTCAGTTGGCAACCTTTTCAAACTGTGGGAAAGCAGCAAGTGTGCTGAAGACATGTCTAGTCTTCTGGCCACTGTCCCAGCTTCTTTTTCTAAATGTGATCCTTCTCTCTGCACACCTACCACATCTTTGCCAGTTGCAGTAGAAGTTCTGCCTTATAATTATCGATCTCCAATGGTAGAGAACAAGATTGTCTATTTTGCGGGCTGGCTTGCGTATAAGTTCATGGATGGCCACAGGTGTGCTACAGGGACGCATAAGTGTGAGTTGAGGCAAGAGAACGCAGCCTTTACCGATTGAAGCAATGTTCTCTTGTACTTGAGCGTGAAAAAAAAACCCCGGAGAAGGTGACTTTGGAAGCCTGTTAGTTCCTGCACCCTCCTTTGTAGCATTCATCAATGCTTGCGAGCAGCTTTTTGTCGCATCTGCCTCCGATATTGCGTGAAAAGAACACGTAGGGCAGGATCTGTGCTTGTTGCTTCATGCCAAGGCAGAATAATCGCTAACTGTGTGTGGTGAGGATGTTTATGATGTTTTTTTTGCCGTCTTCGTCAGGGTGAAGATGCATCCGCTTGTGCGCAGAAAAATTCTTGAAGTCCACAGTGAAACCACTAAACGGAAATCTACTAAGCAAGCACTGAGGCTACGCGCTTGAAAAAGATGCAATTCCCGAGCTACTTGCTGAATGTGTTGTGATGTTGCAAGCTATTTTCCAGTGTGTGCAACAGATCTGTTTAGGCTGGTTTAAGGGCTGCAAATGGTTTTTCTGGTTCACAGCCTAGCTATATTCTATTTTATTTTTTTCGCTTGTGTATATTTCTTTGCTAGGACGTGACATGGTTGCTCACAGGGTCAATGGTTTAACAATGTGGCATCTTTCATCCTTCATTCCACTATGTCACTGTTTTATGGTACTTTTATGCAATCTACAGCCTTTTCAAGTGTCCTCTATGTACTTGTGCACTATTGTCGTATAAAACTCCATTCCGATAAATCGAATGCCTCTCAAAGGACACCCTCCTGGCAATAGATTCAACTGGTTTCCGTGATGTTGGGGTCAATCTTTCCACCTTCCCGCCCCTGCGGTTTTGTGCTGACGGGTATAATTAAGTCAACCGCGTCTTCATAACTACCACTCAGCACCATTGGCTACAATGCCACCTTTAAACAGGCTTGCTGAGTCTAATTCGAGTTTTACTAGGACCTTTTGCAGCAGAACGAGATGACAGAAAAAACGCAGAACAGCGCTTGAGCTTTATCAGGCTGTATTGTAATGTACAGTACGGCGAAATATGCTTTACTGCCATGTGAATGTCCTTGCATTTCACTGTAAGGTGTACTTCAGTTGGAGTAGAATTGCTTCAAGATACGCTGGTTACCGACCAGAAGCAGGTCTTGAGGTAGTACAAAGGCTCAGTGTATGGTGTAATGCTAATGCATTGAGCAGGTTTATTGATTCTAAAACTAGCTTTAACATTGTCTTGCAGGTGTAAACATAGCCGCTATATTCTTTCAGATGAAGAAATGAAATGTGAAGAGTTATCCCAGTGCCCTATGCTGCATGTGTATCTTGGAGGACTTACTTATTTCAGGTTATTTTTGCCCCAATTGAAGCTGTCGTATCATTCTTTTCTGTACATATAAATTTCCTACCTGGCAACGTTTGTGGCACTTCAGGGCTTTTTCCGATCTGCACTGTGACCATTTGGATGATTAGCCAGCTTAAACAATGTTACTGTTTGGGCTGCCTGTGACATGCAATTTCTGTTGTGCTTTATCGCTGTATTTGTTAGGTTGACGTAAAAACCATGAAAGTGAAAGCCATACTTGCCGCTCCCTCAATCGCGAATTCTGCACTTGAGCCAGTGCTTTGTGGATCGTACCTTGCTCTACTCAGAGACAAACTACAAAGTAAATATACCTGGTAGCGAAGCTCCCATTGAAGCCAATACGTTCAAAACATGGCGGTCCATCGGCGGTTCATGGGGTTTAGCGCCATCTGTGTGAGGAGGAAACACTTTCAGCGGATGAAAAAGTAATGTGACGTCATATTCGTTAAACACTGAAGTGACGTCATTGTGTTCTGAAAGGCGCGAAACTCGTTTACGGAGGCCTGCCATTAGAGCTACACTGTAAAAATTTCCGTCATTATACGGAGGATTTCCGTCACTATACGGAGGATTTGCAGTAAAGAAACGGAAAACAGGTCGTTTTCAGAAAAACTGCAAGAACGTCCGTTAAAGTACGGAAAGTGCTCTCCGTTTTCAGTTTTACGGACATTTCACACGTAATAATACGGTGGTTGCTCTGTTTTACACGAAACAGACGGAATTCCGTATTATTGTTATGTCAATATCCGTATTTTTGCGAGGAAAACTATATACACGATGTCCAAATAAGCACTTGTACTCACAATGTTTCATCTAGCAATATTTTATTGAACACGCAAACTGTACACACCATGATGAGACTCACTAAGTGAGAGAGCCTTCTACGAAAAGCTGCAATAACAGATAGTATAAATATATGTACGCACCCTATACAGTATATATACTGGTCGCAGTTGGCCGTGCATACGGGCCTTGTGTCGCTGAACACACACACACACACACACACACACACACACACACATATATATATATATATATATATATATATATGCGTGTGTTTGAAATATGTTTTCACATTATTTGGGGTCAGCGCTTGGCAGTTTATAATACGTTATATATATATATATATATATATATATATATATATAAGAAAATCAGAAGCACAACTTCGCGGTTATCTTAGGTTTAATATTTTCCCAACAGTTTCGGTCGGTGGACCGACCTTTTAAGGTCGGTCCACCGACCGAAACTGTTGGGAAAATATTAAACCTAAGATAACCGCGAAGTTGTGCTTCTGATTTTCCTAAATACGCTTGGCCCATTGAAAAATCCAGTTACCCCTATATATATATATATATATTTAAGTGAACGAAGAGCGGTGGAGCGGTGGATATATACGTATCCAATGTAAACAAACTTGCGCCGCTCAGGTGCTGCATGGTGCTCTGCAAATGACATTAAAGGGAAAAATTAGACATCCATCCAATCGTCCATCCAATTGCTACAAAGGAAACCCAAACGGATTCCTCGAAGGAAGGATGCCTCGCAGTTGAAGAAAAATTCGTCCTGGTCCGGCACTCTAACCCGGGACCCCCGCCTTTCCGGGGCAGCCGCTCTACCATCTGAGCTAACCAGGTAGCTAGCAGATGGCAGGGTGAAGTCGAATTTGTCAACAAGTGAATATACGTATCCAATGTAAACAAACTTGCGCCGCTCAGGTGCTGCATGGTGCACTGAGAATGACATTGCATGGTGCTATGACCAGCGTCTTTGTGTGATCAGGTGGTCATAATTAATGATTGAAAGGCCCCGATTCAAAGCGATGAACCAATATTGAAAGCTCGGTCTCACTCTTTTGACCAAAGGAGCGATCAAACAGCCGTGGCCGTTCACGATCGTCAATAGCGCGGCTACAACTCGTTTTTAGGTAGGTCGCTCGTCGTCTTATCTGTAGATCGGTATTCTTCTTCCTAGCTTTTTTGCTATCAGACAGCATAAGCTTGAAAGAATACGTTTTGTGGGGGAGGGCTCCCTGGCTTTGGAAATGTGTCGAAAGCCAGTAACTTAATTTAGGAGCGGCAGATTCTCAGCGATGGACAGTACAGACGAAGACTCGGATAACGCCAACAATGTCATGCACAGGCGCAACGGTGAGTGTATCTTTATGTAAGTGCATGTAGAAAAACGGGATGCAACTATTTTAACCCATCTAAATTTAACATATCTACTTCCCGTTGCAGTGCTTCATTGCCAATTTGTTTCAGCTTTCAACTATTCTTGGTTCTTTATCAAGCCTTAGAACGCAAGCAATAATGCCACTGTCACGCGAGACCTTTCAATCAGGATCCGATGACGCTCGAATTTTTGTAATCGCAATTGGTTCCTTTGCGCGAGCTGCAAATGGTGACAATCGCAAACGAGAAATTCGATCCGAATAAGAATCGATCGCGATCGAAAAAACTTGGTGGGACTTGGATAAAACAGCAAATATGCGGCTGAATATAATATTGTTAGACCGCCCTGAAACTACAAAACTCTGCTCATTCTTGACCAAGTTTCTCAGAGGCAAATGCTAAAAACCGCAAATATGCGTACCGCCGCCGGACACATTTCTTCGAGCCT
Organism: Dermacentor silvarum; assembly: GCF_013339745.2. Classification (NCBI taxonomy): domain Eukaryota; kingdom Metazoa; phylum Arthropoda; class Arachnida; order Ixodida; family Ixodidae; genus Dermacentor; species Dermacentor silvarum. The sequence goes on from NC_051156.1 coordinate 121,349,262, forward strand.
GTTTGCGTAAGCGAGTCGCTCGAGCTGGAATAGGTACTTCTCACATCCCTCCATAAGTACCCGTCACTCGCGCCCACAGCGCCCTCAACAGCGCTATGGGCGTCTTTCGCTGGAGTTTGAGGTATAGTAGCGGCGCCTGGTGGCGGCGAAAAACGTCAACTGGGTAGTACCAGCTTGGATAGTATTGAACCCTGGCTGTGGCGAAGCATTTTTCTAGCCCGCGTTTTGCGATGATTCGCACTTTTTTCTGCCCTGTTTCGAGTGCGAAAAGGCTCGTCACTTCTCACATACCATGGCGACCAGGCTGCGAGCTGACCGCAGCCTATAGTTATACAAAAACGGACTCTCCGTGTGCTGTAGGACGTAATGCTGGAAGCAGAAGACATCGGCGACGCCGATCCGGAGATATCTAGCTCAGCCTCGGAAAAGCGTCACCGTCGTTACTGCTGCGTCGTGGGCTGCCATGAACAAGGGCTGAATCCCAACATCAGATTCTACCGTTTTCCTTCAAGGCCTCACGAAGTGGAGCGTCGGGCGCGCTGGATAACTGCAGTTCGTCGCGCTCGGTAAGCGAAATGGAAGACCGACATAGCAGCAGGCATGGCTGGTGATTCACGATTCGAGACCCGGCCGGCCACAGCGACAATTAACAATTCGACCGGTGCGAAGTGATGAAGTGACCGGGTGTGTGCAAATGACCACAAATGGTCGGGCTGATTCGGTGACAATTCACTACCCCACTACGAGCAGCACAGGTTAGAGAGTTGCATGTGCTCATCCTTGACCTCAAGCCAGCACGTTGAGGCAGCACAGCAAGGTAGTATTGATTACAGCACATCGATGTTCGAGCGCTGTCATTAAAAGCTACATCAAGCGAGCAGCGCACGAGCTCGCGACGCAGCGCGATTCGCACGTACGTACGTTACTGCTAGCTTATATGCATTGCATCAGTTATTTATCAACTGCTAAAGGGACAGATGGCCGCTACTACAGCGCAGGCATAATTACTTGTCTAGCGGCATGCAGTCAACAAAGATTGCAGGAGACCCGCCGTTTCGCGGCATGTCGAAAGACCGCTGCCGTCGCGGCGCGTACGATCGTGCGCTCGAGCAGTTCGTACACCGCGGCATGCTGAAAGACCGCTGCCGTCGCGGCGCGTAACGTCGTGCGCTCGAGCAGGGCAGTACTCATGTCTGCTTATCGCTGCTGTGAATTCACTTATAGAAAGCATTTCCTCGCGTTTATGCGCCTGAATCTAGCAGCGTGCAAACCTTACCTGAAGTTCAACTTCGCACGTGCGTGACTCGCTTCACTTGCGATTGACACCGCGCTAAAACTTCGCCGCTTATTTCTTGAACGGCGTACACGTATTCGGCGTTGCATAATTTCTTGCCTTTAGGCAGCATGCCACCCATGGAAAAATCTTCGGCGCCCGATATTCGCTGCAAGCCGTGGTACAACACAACCGAAAGTGGCGGGTCCATATTGTAAACGTGCTTCCCGAAGCAGACGATCGAGATTGGTACTACCCAGTTTCGGTTTGAGGGCGATTTTTAGCACCGTTTTTGCAGCGCCCCCTGGGCAACGCATAAGCCCCATCGTAACAGCGCGCATCACTCCACTTGCGTCGTAGTTTCGTGTTGCGCAGCCATGTTCGCGGCAGTTACTTGCTTTCGCGCCAAGGGGCACTGAGTGAGGAACAAAGGGACTCGCGCTCTTTTTGCAGTTGGCATGTTGGTTGTGCTGTAGTGTCCTGTCCGTGTTGCTTCTGCGTCATCTCCACGTTGACACATCGTAATACTCATCAGGTATGTTTGGTGACCTGCGTCTTTTACTGAGCGCAACTTTTCTTATGTGTTTGCGTCATGTATGCCTTATTTCCTTGCGCTGCTGATCGTCAAGTTAGCTCACAGTACACCTACAGTACAAGCAGGTTGTTCAACGATTGCCGCGTCGGGGGACGTACTTTCTCACAGGCAATTTTGTGAGTTCCGTCGTGTCCAAAATCGTCGCTTGATAACGCGGTGGAAGATCTAATCGAGCAGACAATTCGCATTGTAGTGAACGTATCGCATTTTAGAGCACTTGTGCGACTCGCGCTCTTTTTGCAGTTGGCATGTTGGTTGTGCTGTAGTGCCCTGTCCGTGTTGCTTCTGCGTGCGATTTGTCATCTCCACGTTGACACATCGTAATACTCATCAGGTATGTTTGGTGACCTGCGTCTTTTACTGAGCGCAAGTTTTCTTACGTGTTGGCTTCATGTATGCCGTATTTACTTGCGCAGCTGATCGTCAAGTTAGCTCACAGTACACCTACAGTCCAAGCAGGTTTTTCAACGATTTTCGCGTCGTGGGACGTACTTTCTCACAGGTAATTTTGTCAGTTCCGTCGTGTCCAAAATTGTCGCTTGATAACGCGGTGGAAGATCTATTCGAGCAGACAATTCGCATTGTAGTGCACGTAGCGCATTTTAGAGCACTTGTCCTTTTATATTCTGCAGGTCGGCACTTGTTCGTGACATCTCACTTGAATTCGACTGGAGTTCTGAGCGCGCATCACATCTTCGTCTCCTGTAACTTACGCGACTCTTCAGGTATGATGGACGTACGCAATTGTGCAGTCACGTGTTTTAACGTGTGGCGTGTAGAACAAAGGTAGATTCCTCGTTGGCGTTCACTAATTTTCGCACGGGTGTAGTACGTCGGAGCGACCTTCTCGCGCCTTGCGGCGCTTTGCCTTGAAATAACATCACTGATTTTGCCGGGGGAGCAGTAGGGGCCGTAGGGAGACCGGGCCTGCTCTCCTGAAGCAGTATCCTCGCTCGTGCCAGGCTTTTCGTATGCTGCCCTCCGTGACTTTTCAAAAGCGTAGGGGCCGCAAAGCGCCAGAAAGGTTTAATCCGGCATGACTGACTCGGCACGAGCGCCGCAGGCGCGATAAAGTCTGTCCGACGTACCGCGCCCGTGCGAGAATTGGGTACCGCCAACGAGGAATATACCTGCAACGCATACGTTTGCGCACATTTGTCAGCAGTGGTTGGTTCCTGTTGTACATATGCAAACTAAAGCATTACATTTGGCGTTAGTTGACAAGTGATAAATGTACCACAGCTACTGTGGCTCCACTCAAAAGTAGGCATCTAAAGCCCGTTTCACATGGTGTGATTTTGTCTGGGAATTCGCACTTTGCACTTGCGAATTCGAAGCTGCGGCAAATAAGCCGCCGGACCCTTCGTGCCTGCGATTTTTCGATGTTTGGCGTGCTGAACTTCTCTGCGAAAACGCAGAGGCGGTGGAAACAGACGATCAATATAAGGCGGCTCGCTTTGTTTATTTGTTTCATTAACTGCGTTAATAAAACTTTTAGGAGTTTAAATATATTGTTTAGAAGCATTGCAGTCATTAATTTCGCAAAAAAGTTGGTAAAACATACACCAAACAATATACGAGTTTGCAAACCCTGTGTGAAGAGTATGCGAAAAACGCAACTGCCATGGACCCGCGTGTTGCCCGCTGCGATGCTCCAACCACCCCTTAAAGCCACCATTGGTGGGGGCTGGTTCGGGCTGACCATTGGTTCGGGCTGACCCATTCATTTGCTCGTAGGTGTACAATTAATTGGAATTACATGTTTTTTTTATCTGCACCAAATTTTTAAAATTAGAAAAATATAAAACTTGGTCACGTTATGTTTATCATTCGAGTGTGCGAATTGGCGGCCTCTAGATACAGCAATTTCCGCACTTACGTGCGTAATTAGCAAAGTTACGGTAATTAACTTTCTAATTATCGATAATAGGTGGCTACAGCAAATGAATACTTTGGGGCCAGTCCTCGACACTACCTAACCCAACGATCAAATTTAGAATAGCGGAGTTCATGTGGGAGCTACGCGAACAATTAGTTCCCCTCGACAGGCTCCTTGAAACCGAAATTGGCCGCAAAAACAGCGTCTGGTGTTGTTAATGTCGTTGATTGTTGGCAGTGTGATCTTAAAAAATAGCTTGTAATAGATCTACTCAACTGCTGACATATATTTGCTTATGAATAAGGACCTTCTTTGCAACCGTGCACGATTAGAAAAGAATCTATTATGGTTGCCATTTAATCAACCTTTGCATGTTGCACTGCACGGTTAACCAGCAATAAATTCTGCACATTAGAAGAAACCTGTGGACATGTTCCTTGAGGCTTTGGTTTAGTCAGGCATGTCTTATGGTGTGGTCTTTCTGACATGCTCTAGTTTGGCATATTTTTTGTGCTTCATCACTTGAAACACTCCAAATGTGCAGTGCCTATTGCAAATCTAAATTGTAGAAGTGCCTTTACAGCCCGATATACATGTAGGGCGATATACATCCAAGGAGCCTCCTCGCGCATGGACGATATTCTGTGATTCCAAACCAGCTCTTCAAACCATTGACTTTGTTCTCAGGCGGGGCCCGTATTATTCAATTGCTATAGAAATCGCAGAGCTTCTCGAAATTGCAAATAGAAATCGCCATATTATCACCTTTCAATGGATACCTTCGCACTGTGGTGTGATAGGGAACGAGCAGGCAGACGCTGAAGCGAAAGCTGCTTCAAATAATGCGACTGAAGTACGCATTCCATTCTCACGGACAGACACAAATGCCCTACTTCGTTGCGTAATACGCAATTGTACGCTGCAGCACTGGTCCCAACCAGATCATCAACACGAGCGAGTGCATAAATGGGGCTCAGAAATGACATACCGCATTCCTCACAAGCTCAAAAGAAGCCAATCAAGCATCGTGCACCGGATACGCCTTGGTGTCGCATTCACGAATCGTTACAGACATATGATTGGTTGCAGTGGCATTAGCCCCAATTGTGAATACTGCCAGGTACCAGAAACACTTGACCATATATTTTGCGTTTGTCCCGCGTACGCGCAAGAACGACAGAAACTGGTCTCTTCAATTGCAGAAGTCCATAAGAGCCCCCTATCAGACGAGTTTCTTTTAGGTCCTTGGCCCAATGCAAACAGCGCAGCCCTGATAACCAGTGCCGCTTTAGTCTTTCTACAAGCCATTGGGCTAGACGCACGGCTTTAGAGATGCCACAACGTTGTAAAATTGTACATACACACCTCCTCCTCTTATCATTATCATCCATCAGCCCTTTTCCTCCCCGTCCCTTCTCCCCAGTGTAGAGTAGCAGGCCAGAGCAAGTTACAGCTCAGGCCGACCTCTCTGCTTTTCTGTAAATAAATTTCTCTCTCTCTCTCTCTACATGTAGGGAAATGCATACTAATAAAGATAAATTATACTACATACTTCGGTAATTTCTAGCACAAATGTCTTATTGGTGCACGTAAAGCCAACTGTTATATTTATTGACTAGTTCAGTTAAAATTCAAACCATATGTGGCATATAGATGTATGATAGACACTGTACCAAAGTGCTTGTCGCTGCGCCAGGTCTTGTACCAAAAGGTCAAATGGCTGTTTCACCACTGCATCGTGCTAAAACATCTTTTAAAAACGCATGTATTTCAGAGGATGTTGCACATACACAAACTTTTTCGTGCCTTCTAGTCTTTGTGATTGCCATCATCTGCAATGACGCATTCATATTCAATGAAAATATTGTGCAGAGTAGCACGACACAGCATTTACTGTCATGTGATACATCGAATGTCATCAGCTAAAAATGACAATTCTTCCCATATGACAGGGGTATAATTGAGTCGACAGTTGTAGCATTGTTTGGTTTTCCTTTAACACTTTCTGTACGTCAGTATGTGCTTGTATGATCTTTTTTGAATACGTGACATTGCATTTGCTAAGGCAACAATGCACCATGATGAAGCATGCTGTGCTAAGGGCTTGGGGAGTCACGTACCTTACTGGGCCAATGTATTTTCACTTTGTGAAGAAAGCAGGTGATGGAAAGCACGAAGGTATGCACATGAAGTGGCAGTATGAAATGGCCAAATCCGCTCCACTTTATTCTTAAGAGTATCACGTTAGCGCCAGCTGCTTGGCCCAGACAGCACTCTGGCCATTGGTCGTGCATTGCAGCTCATATTGGCCATGATAGCACATCATGGTTTGTGTGTATTAACAACCACAAGAATGTGTGCACGTTGTTTCTAGCGTCACACTGCTTGCGTTGAGCTTGTTGGTAGAGCTTCACGATAAAGAAAGCAATTTACAAAAAAGAGACAGCAATGACCAGCAGTAGTGGTGTTTATGTGTGACCGTAAATTTTATGCTGAAATGAATGGCAGAAACACGTAGTGAAAGATCCTGCCTCCCCACTTCTAAAGTGGAAGCAAAAAAAAGTGTATATGAAGCATTGAGGGAAATGAAACAATGGCATCCGATCCCTCAGTGACAGAGATACTTCATCTCTTTGCCAGTTAGGGCAACTGTGTGGGAGCATATGTATTCCAGCCCTTTGCTTTGTGTAGTGAAAACCTTGTTGATTTCACAAGCCCTCAAAGGCGTGTTGGATCATTATATTAAACTTTGAGGGCTAACAGAAGGTTATGTGAAAATTCTCATGAGAGAACATTATGTTGCTTTATCATATGTCTGCAGTGCACCTGTGTGTAATCTGACTGCAAGGTCTAATAATAAGTATTGGTTGCAAACAGTGTATATTCATAAGTCTGCTTTTATGTAACCAAGAGTGAAAGGAGTGCAGAAAACTGAAATTTAGTTAAGCTTATTAAATCTGGATGATTCAGTGGGTGCAGAAGCTTTACTACAGAACCTGCTTTGTTTTCTATTGTAGCACCATCATCAGTGATGCAAGATGAACCCTTGCCGTCTGTGCACAAACATTTACAACCTTCAAGGCCTACTTTGATCATTTCACCTTCCACAGTAGCTTAGTGGATGGTGTATTATGCCATGTCAAGGAGTGCCATGCTGTCTTGAAAACCTACGGGAGCTTCAGGCAACATATCTCAAGGCATCACGGGAACCAATACAGCCAGCGCCAGCTGCACTGAAATAGTAAATCAGTGTCCTGTGTTGCAATGTAGGAGAGTACAGACCACTCGTGCGGACTTTATCTCGCACATTGCTGACCACTTTAACTGTGGCTTCAGTTGTGTTTCTTGTCCGTTTGAAGGTTGTACAAGTGTGCTGCGTTCTGGTGCTTCCTTTCGAACGCATGTGTGTAGATGCCACAATGTGAAGAATGCTTTACAGCACACACAGGCATCACACAGGTCATGAACTGGAGCACGAAATGGTTTTAGGTAATGAAGTAATGGATTCTTTAGATCAATGTTCAAAGGGTGGTTATTGTGGGGAACCCAGCGCACTTAGTTCCGAAAATGACCTTTACACAGAGAATTTTGCTTTGTTCCTACTCAAACTTGAGTGCAAGCACCATGTTCCAGCTAAAACTGTGCAGTACGTAGCAAAAGGCATGAAAAATCTTCATAGGTTGAACCAGGATGTAGCATTGAAAGAAGTAGCCACAATGGTCCCACAAGAGACATTTGCTGCAGTGCAGTCTCGTCTTGCTAATGGCAATCTTAACATGGCATCGCAAGCACTGACTTCATGTTATCAACGGCACAAGTACTACAAAGATAAATTTTGTTATGTTAGCCCATCCGAGATTCATTTAGGCCTCAATAAGCAAAACAGTGCTTCCATTTGCCACTATGTGCCAGTAGCCAGCCTTATACAATTCTTGGTGCACTTTTCACCCACAAGCAGTGAGTTGCCTACTACAACTCAGACTATGTCTGATGACATTTTCAGTGACTTCACTTTGTGTCAACCTTTCAGAGAACAAGATAATGTAATACAAATCATACTGTACCAAGATGAATGTGAAATTGTAAATCCATTGGGATCGGCAAAAGGAAATTTCAAGTTGCTGGGTGTGTACATGACACTAGGCAATTTGCCGCTGCATTGCAGATCAAATGTGGAAAGCTTGCAGCTGGTGATGCTTTGTCGTAACAAAGATATAAAAGAGTTCGGGTTAAACCTAGTTTTAAACCTTTGATAAAGAATTTGGTCAGTCTTGAAAGCTCAGGATTGTCAATTATTGAGGTTCACCCTGCTGTGCGCCTCAGTTTCATCGCAGGTGACAATCTTGGAAGCCACATGGTGGGAGGCTTTACACAGAACTTTAGCACATCCATGTACTTTTGTAGATTTTGCCTTGTTACCCGCGCAGAATTTGAGCAGGTGCCTAATGCAGTTTGGGAATGTCGTACGCCCAAAAATTATAATGAAAGTTTAGGCCGCCTTGCCAATGGAAATGGTGCACAAAGTGACTGTTGTTTGACTGGAAATTCTCCTTTCCATGCTCTCAAACATTTTCATGTTTGCAACCCCGGTTTACCGCCATGCATTGGCCATGATCTTTTTGAAGGTGTGGTGCAATATGATTTGGCATTAATCATTCATTACTTTGTGAACAAAGGCTGGTTCACATATGACTACTTGAACAACAGAATTTCTACGATGAAGCTTAATGCTCCTGACCTGCGTAACAAGCCCGGAAAAGTCTCCGTCCACAATAACAAACTAGGAGGCCACGCACTGCAAAACTGGACTTTGCTGAGATTATTTCCCGTGTACTTGGACACCAAAGTGGAAGACATGACTGGTGCTGTTTGTGAACTCGTCATCACTTTGATGCAAATAGTAGACCTTCTAATGGCTCCAAAAATAACAGCAGCCCAGGTTGCATACATGAAAGTGCTGATTGAAGACTATGCTGTTTCTCGCTGTGAACTGTTTCCCAGAGACAAACTTAGGCCAAAGCACCATAACATGTTGCATTACAGTGAACTGGTGCAGCACTTTGGCCCACTTTGCCATGTGTGGACGATGAGGTTCGAAAGCAAACATCAGTACTTCAAAGAATGTATTAGATCTGTCAGGAACTACAAGAATGTCACCAAGACACTGAGTGAACGTCATCAGCTTGTTCATTCTTTCTTGGCAGCACGTGGCTTATTTTCTATTGCCACAGAGTTCACAGGCATGAGCATGTCTGAGCAATTGAAAGTACTTGGCAGTTTGAAGCAAAAAGACTTCTCTGATGAATGTATGCTGCTAAAGAAAGCTACGGTAGAGGGCTACACTTATGCATGTAATGATTATGTGCTTATCTCTGGGACACGATTCAGTGTAGTGTTTGGTTCTGTGATTGCCATAGTTATAGACCAGTCTGACGTGGTAGCCTTGTTGCTTCAATGCACACCTGCGGCACTTTTACCTGCCCTTGAACTGTATGGTCTGCGACACTCAACAGAGGAAACGGTTCTTCTGCATCCATATGAACTTCTTGACAGGACAGCATACCAGCCATACTCGTTTAATGGCGATCCTGTTGTGAGGCTGAAATTTTCCTTCTGCGAAAAGCTCTGAGCATCATTATCTGTTTAAAGGGACATTAAACAGAAAACGTTCAGCTCTATTAGTAAATTATGTTTCTACAATGCCACAAAAAGCCACTTGCTGTGCGAGGCAAGACAGAATATATGAATAAACACAATGGGTGGTGTTCCCACACCATCTTGCCATGATGTCATGGCTTTAGATAGCGTTTGCTCAGGCCTAGTTAATTTTTTCATTGGTGAATATGAACCCATGTAGGGTTGCCAACTCTCAAGTGTATGAAGTCGGGACGGGTAGTGGGATGGAGAGGAGAAAGGGAAGGGGTGGCTGGCAACAACCAACACTGTGAGGGCCAGGAGCCACCAATCTGTACGTGCAGCAAAGCTGAGCGCATTTTTGCAGTTCTAACGTGTTGTAATTTCCAACAACAAAGTGCAGTATAATTGCCTGGCTAACACAGCTGCCAATGCAGTAGAGGTACTGTGAGTACTGTTAGGGCCTACAACAGAACTAGCACCGCAACAAAGACAAAACCGCCTTTATATATTTATGAGAATGCAACAGAAGACCGAACAAAAGCATGCGGAAAGGAGCTGGCGGGCGTTATAAAAAGGAACTCTGGTCTATTTTAATATTGTTATTCAGTAGAAAAAATGCAAACATTTTGGGACGGTTAGCAACCCTAAACCCATGACATCAAACTGACATGTTGGCATGGGGTTTTTGGATTACAAATGAAAAAGTGGGAATTTGGCTTTCATTTTTTGTAGCAATGGTCCTACTGCGAAATTAACAAAATTAGTTTTGGAAGTCATAATTAATCTAGAGTGGTTTGTTTCTATTCAGTATACTTAAGACCCTCTGTACTGTGAGTGTACCCATTGCCTTGTATTGCCCTTTCTCTGAATGTGTTTACGGTTGTGATTGTTGCAATGGTCCTCCTACTGCGAAATTAACAAAATTAGTTTTGTAAGTCGTAAACAATCTAGAATGGTTTGTTTCTATTTAGTATACCTTAAGACCCTCTGTACTGTGATTGTACCCATTGCCTTGTATTCCCCTCGCTCTGAATGTGTTTACGGTTGTTGTCAAAAACTGGTTTTACTTTGAAGAATCAGGAGTCTTGTGAAGATTGCAATAACCATTTTATTTCTTTTCTATTTGCACTTTGTGTCTTGAATGAACTGTTCTTTAGTTCAAGCATGCCTCTGCTTGTGCTGCAATAAACAGAATCCTTGCACTTAAGATGCAGCTTCTGAGCAGCAAAAACACAGAAATATTCCCAAATGAAAAACTGATTAATAAATATAACTGCTGCTTCAACTACTGCAGGAGAAATGCCGCTCCTGAAGATATGGAATGCAGACTGCAGCATGAAAAAAATGGCACAAGCAAGCAACCTTCTAGAGGTGCTAGCACAGGCACAAGAGAAAGGCATTTGCCAGTCAGAAAATGCAAAGGTAACACTCATGCTTCATCTAAGTCTTGGCCTTCTACGTCTTTGCTAGGCACCAATATCTTATTTTTCATCATGTGCCAGCAGCTTGGGTGTACAGCCATGTTATTTTTTTCTGTTTGGAGATGGCTGCCACATTGCACTTGGTAACCAAGGGGTGCAGAGGCTCTGGAACTAAAGTGAACCAATGATTTGCCCTTGTTTTCATGGGCAGTAATGACTGGTATATGAAGTTACCCATTTCCAGGTTTTGAATGTGTGCAAATAACTTACTCTGACAATATGCCCTTTACATAACTTTATGCAATTTTCTTGTTTTTAGAAAAACACATATGTCTGTCGTCCGTGCTTTATTCATTACCGAAGGTCTTTCTGTGGACTCATTACAAGTTACATGAAAACGGTATCTCGCCCGTTGTTTTCCTGATTGCAAATTTTCCGCAGAAGCTGAAATACTGTATTTGCTTGTAAATAACACAACCACGACTATAGCTCAAGGGGGCAACTTTGGTCTTTAAGAAAAAAACTAAATATTGCGTTTATTACGCAGTAATGCTGGCTCAGAAAGAGGAATGGCACCTAAGAGCGGATGCCCGCAGTGCACTTTATTCATTGCAGCTGTGAACTTCTGTCACAAAGTACCGAGTAAAAAAGAGTGCATGCACAATTTACTCATTGTCACTGCTCACGACATTGTTATTGTCTGTGAAAACAGCATTGTCCTCCATGGCACCAAGGTTAATGACAGGCAACACTTCAGAATAGGGATAGTCGATAAATGTTTTATTCAAATTGCAACGGCCAGCCAAGGCAGCAACACTGGGCGAACAAGGAGAGCAACGCTGTGCGCAAGCGCGGCTATATATGCGTTCCCGTGTCTTCAATAAACGCTTCTTCGTGTGGTGATCACGGTGTGCATTACGCTCGATACATGGTGTCAGAAGTGTAGCTCGCTCACGGACCATGACCGACCTACCCCCGCCTGAGCCACTGCAAGTGGGCGACAACGCAGCGGCGTCCTGGCAGATATTCAAGCAACGCATCGAGCTGTACCTGATAGCAACGGAGCCCACGAAGCCACGCAGTAAGGAGCAGAAAGCTGCAATTTTTTTGCATGTTGCGGGTCAAGAAGCTATTGACGTGTTTAATACCCTGAACCTATCACCGGAGGAAGCTAATGACTACGACGCGTTGGTTAAAGCGTTTGAAAACTACTGCTTGCCTAAGCGTAATGAGACTTACGAACGCTATGTTTTCCGCTCGCGTCGTCAGGCACACGGAGAGCCATTTGAACAGTTCTTTCGGGATCTGCAACTAAAAGCAAGAACGTGCAACTTTGGGGATTTGCGAGATTCCATGCTGCGGGACCAAATCGTGTATGGCATTTGCAGCACTTCCCTGCGAGAAAAACTTCTTCGAAAGAAAGACCTGACGCTGGTTACAGCAGTAGAATGCTGCAAAGCTGAGGAACTTGCCGAATCGCAAAATAGGGCGTGGATGGAGGAAAACAAGATTGAACCTGTTTCACGAACGCAAGCGAAACGCGGACGCCAAAAATGCCGGTACTGCAACTTCTCCCACGCGCCAAGGAAGTGTCCGGCGTTCGGCAAGACATGCAACAAGTGCACGAAGCCTAATCACTTCGCCGCCTGCTGTACAAGCAAGCGAGCAGCCGTTGATGACGTGTTCGAAGGAGCGGAGAGTGACAGTGACTTCGACGTTCTGGAGATCAGCACGACGGAAAGTAAGCGTGGCCCCGAAAGTCGCGACTGGATTATAACAACGAACATTGAAGGAACTGATGTGCAGCTGAAGGTCGATACGGGAGCGCAGGCTAACTTGTTGCCGCGTTCGCTGTTCAAAAGGCTCGGAACTAAGCAGCAGCCGTACCCCACGAGGAGCATCCTGCGCCATTATGGGGGTGGCGAAATACCACACAGTGGCAAGGTTCGCCTCGCCGTGCAGTTAGACAAACGGCGTGTGCTACTTGAGTTCTTCATAGTAAAGAAGAAGCAAGCCATTCTGGGCCTCGGGGCAAGTGAGCAACTTGGTCTGGTCAACAGAGTGAACGCGGTGGACAGCAGCGAGGCATATGGAAGCCTAAAGCAGACATTCCCGAGGATATTCACTGGCATTGGCAGGACGCGGTGCGAGTACAAAATGGTGCTTCGAGAGGACGCTGTCCCTGTGGTACAGCCAACCCGGCGTGTACCTTTCGCCCTCAAGAAGCCACTTAAGAAAGAACTTGACCGGATGAATGCTGCAAACATCATCGAGAAGGTGGAAGAACCATCAGACTGGGTAAGTCCCCTGGTTATCGTGAGGAAGAAAAATGGGGACTTAAGAGTATGCATGGACCCGCGAGCAATTAATAGGGCGGTGAAGAGAGAGCACTTTCAGTTGCCATGTCGGGAAGAAATCGAAGGGGATCTAGCGCATGCAAAGTATTTCAGCAGACTCGATGCCAACAGTGGTTTTCATCAAATTCCTCTCGACAAAAAGACATCAGAAATCTGCACATTCAGTTCGCCGTTTGGCCGGTATCGGTATCTCAGACTGCCGTTCGGTATTGCATCTGCACCCGAAGTTTTCCAGCGTACAATGAGCCAGATATTTGACGACCTCCCGGGAACACGTGTGTACATTGACGATGTGCTAGTGTGGGGTTCTACGCAAAAGGAACATGATGAACGCCTGTTCAAAGCGCTGGAAAGGGCACAGGCAGAGGGCCTAACTTTGAATGCAGAAAAGTGCATTTTCGGACGCACTGAAATCAGCTTCTTGGGTGATAAGATTAGTTCCAAAGGTATTGAGCCCGATCCCGACCTGATAAAGTGCGTTTTAAACCACCCTCCGCCAACGACCAAGAAAGACGTTCAACGCTTGCTTGGTACCGTGAACTATTTCGGCAAGTACTTGCCACTGTTGTCAGCCCATACTGAGGCCTTGCGCAGCCTGATTAGAAAGGACACAGTTTTCGAATGGACGCATGTTCACGAGCGTGAGTGGGCGCAGCTCAAGATGATGCTGACGGAAGCGCCCGTCCTGGCTATCTTTAATCCCGAGCTTCCCACAAAACTGTCGACGGATGCGTCAGCATTTGCACTCGGAGCAGTGCTTTTCCAACAACATGGAGGAGACTGGCGCCCGGTAGGCTACGCGTCGCGGGCACTCACAGAAACTGAGCGAAGGTACGCCCAAATAGAAAAAGAGGCCCTGGGCATAACATTCGGCTGTGAAAAGTTCAATGATTATGTCATAGGAAGACATATCGTTATCGAAACCGACCACAACCCATTATTGGCAATTTCAAAGAAGGAAATAGGCGACATGCCACCGCGTCTGCAACGACTATTTCTTCGACTGCTGAAGTACGAGTTTGAGTTGCAGTATGTTCCAGGCAGCAAATTGGTTGTTGCTGACACATTGTCACGAATCCCATCACGGGAACAACCAGAAAAAGGCACAACGGACGTTGAAGTTCATGCCGTGGGCGCCCTGACTGCCGTCGTCGGACCAGCCACCCTATCCCGTCTGCAGGTAGCAACTGCCAGTGATGCTACGGCGCAAGACGTCATCTCCAGGCTGCAGTCATCAATGCCTATAGAAGGTGAACTAAAGTCCTTCACACAAGAACTTTCTGTAGTCAACGGAGTACTCCTCAAGGGAACCAAAGTAGTCGTGCCTGCAAGCATGCGAACAGAGATGCTGCGACGAGTGCACCAAGGGCATCTCGGCTTAGGAAAATGCAAATCGAGGGCTCGCAAGTTGATGTATTGGCCAGGAATGTCAACAGATATTGCTCAGTTCATTGACAGGTGTGACGTTTGCAAGAAGTTTGCTTATCGACAGCCTGACGAGCCCCTGTGCCAGCGCAGCGTTCCAGACATGCCATGGGCCAGAGTTGGTACAGATCTTTTTCAACACGCCGGAAAGCATTTTTTGGTTGTCTATGATGCCTACTCTAATTTTCCAGAAGTCGAGCACCTGAAGGAGACCTCTGCAACAACTGTCATTCATAAACTACGTCAGATCTTTGCAAGGCATGGAATACCACTAGAAGTTTGCAGTGATGGCGGCCCGCAGTTTGCGTCAAAAGAGTTTAAAGATTTTGCGGCTCGTTATGACTTTGTGCATACGATTTCAAGTCCACGTTTTCCCAGGTCCAATGGGCTCGCCGAGAAGGGCGTACAAGTGGTCAAGCGGCTTCTGGGCAAGACTGAGACCAAGAAAGAGGACTTCTATTTGGGCCTTCTCAACTACAGGGTGTGTCCTCTCGAAGATGGCCGTTCACCATCGGAACTGCTAATGGGACGAAGTCTAAGAACGCTACTTCCAAATTTTTCAGCGTCATCCTCAGGTCTCGTTCAAAAACATGTTCAGGCAAGGACCTCAGGAAGACCACTACCTCCGCTACAGAAGGGAGACGTCGTCCGAATCCTCCGAAATGGTAGATGGGATATCAAAGCGCAAGTCCAAGATCTCGTGGCCCCGAGATCGTACACCGTTCTGACTGAGGATGGCCGGATTTTCCGTCGAAATAGACAGCACCTTCGCAAAACACCAGAAGCGTTCTATCGAACCATCCATTACCAGGCGGACGACTGCGACGACGCCCCTGATTCATCTCCGAGCGCTGTCACACAGCAGAGGCAAGAACCTCCGCAGGCCACACAGGACCGACCACCAGCAGGCACACCAGGAGTGCCCAACATTGCAGATTCACTGCGACGATCTACCAGACCGCGAAGACCCCCAGACCGCCTGGCCTACACGCACGGGTTCCAGCAGACTGAAACAGCCTAGGAGTGTCGACTGCTACGCATCGATGTTGAGTGCTTTCAGTGCTTTCAGTGCTTTCAATGCTTTCAGTCCTATCTGTGTTTTCAGTGTTTTCCTTCTTCAAAGAAAGGAGGATGCAACGGCCAGCCAAGGCAGCAACACTGGGCGAACAAGGAGAGCAACGCTGTGCGCAAGCGCGGCTATATATGCGTTCCCGTGTCTTCAATAAACGCTTCTTCGTGTGGTGATCACGGTGTGCATTACGCTCGATACACAAATAACAATTAATCATTCATCTGAGCCTTTAACCAATTAATTGCTTTCAATGTGGGGTTTTTACCGATTAATTAGTCGATATTTTTGCCGGGCATTTTTTTAAAAAGTTGAAACACTGTTATCTGCTCTTGTAGGAACCATTTTAGTGTTTGAGAGGTGGAACAATGTTTGAAACTCCAGTGTACAAACTTTCAATAAAGAAGTATCTTTAACTTGTTAAAGACTAAATATAGTTGGAACTTGTCGTTTTTGAAAAAGATAAATATAGTAAGATGCCACTTGGTGCAGAATTAAATAACATACAACGGTGTAGTGAATCCCCATATAGAGTACAGTGAAACAAGAAATAAGAATAACAGCAACAGTGAGAGTTGAAGTCCAACTGAAGTATGCAAAAAATTGCAAAATACACAGGGGAAAAGAAAATTGCTGATTTAACATTTTAAACGGCATGCTCTTTTCTACAGAGCTAAGGAATGTCAATTGGCTGAGAGGTTTGGGTGAAACCGACACCTTCTTTGGATGGTCACATAACCAGCATGCGCGAATAGATGATTGGACGCTATACATTTACTGGAATAATCGACATGAGCTCCATCGCTATGTCAAACACATGCTCCATACTGGTGCACATGCTGTGCCATGTCTTTAGTGGACTGGGAGTAGCGTGACAACGACTGGGTTGCCATTGTATGCCTTGAATTGCGAGGGCATTTCAAACCTCCGCCTTAAGGCAGTGTGGTGGCGTGTGCGGTGTGCTAGAAGAGAGGGGAAGCGCTCGGCTCAGCATCACTCGGGACTCTGAATAACAGTTGACAGTCGCTCTGCCGCAGCTGCACCGTCTCTGCTCGTGCACCGCCATTCCTGTACAATTTCGAAATTTTTGCGCTACACCTGTTGAATTCTCAAAAACGATTAATTTAACAGGCCCTACCAAATAGGTCAAATAAATGAAAGGTGGGCATACAGGAAGCTAAATCTTTTTGCGGGATGCATTTATTCTTTTAATCATTCATCGATGTTACCAACCCTACTGAAGGAGTACCTGCATATCTTCATGCAGTAGCGGTAATTGTGGATCTTAGTAGTTTAGCTACTGCAGCTTGAAGCACCAGAAAAGATAACGAGCATCATATTCATGTCACAAAGTCGAATATAATGCAAACCATGTTCTGAGGCCAGAAATTTGTTAAAAATTTTATATTGTTAATTATACTGCAAGATAAACTTGCCTGATTGCTGGTGATTATGTATTTGTGCACGAATTGACAAAGCGTTATTCGGTCATATGTGTAGCAAGATTATGCAACTACCTTTGAACAGGTTTTTTTGAAAGACTGGACACTTCTTGAAGAGGATGTCTTTCAAGATGTATTGAAGGAGCTCCCACTGGATGAGAGGATCTTTATAGTTGCGGAAGTTATACCACCAGTCGAGCATGATTCTTCAGGTAAAATGTGTAATGCTTCTTGTTGTTAATTATGTGTATATGATAGGCTGTTGCATTTTGACGTTATTCCTAGTAAAGCACTGTGCTTGACTACTTGATGCATGATGATACTTGAGGAAACGAGCAAAAAAAATGAGTCGCAAACACGTATGTGATTCGCTGGTTTCCTCAAGTATCAGTATGAGCCAACTGGCCCAGCAAGCAGCACTTCTTGGTGCAAAACGTTTTTTCACGTTTAGCATAAATAGAAATGGGCAGCTCAAACACAATTGGAGAAGTGCTTTCTTACAAGTTAGAGTTTTTAATGAAAACAGTGAATAAGCAAGCTCTGTTGAAATCTACAAAACCAGTGAACATGCAAATACAAGCTCAATACGTTAAACTGACTGAGCAATCATCTAAAGTGCCACATTTGAAATCTGAATCAATGGGCTGCCCAATAGTGGATTGTATCAGTCATAAAAGTATAAAGTGCAGGCTACACTTGATTAGCCTATTTTATGGCTGAAATTATCAGAACTAGTGGTTGCACGACACGGGAATATTAAAGGGACACTATAATTTTACTGATGTGCTCCTTTAAACTTGAAGCCATTGTAGCATAAATGAAACCACACAAGGAACAAAAGACTGGACACCACAGGCACTACACTCACAATTCATTTATTACTAGAGGCTAGAAGAGAACATAAAATAACATGTGGATGCGCAGTGGTTCAACTTTGCAATGAGAAAGAAAAAAGTTTTTTTCTTTTTAATTACCATGTGGAACCACTGCGCCTCCACATTTTATTCTATGTTCTCTTTTAGTCTCTAGGAGAAGCACCCGTGGTGTCCAGCTTTCTCTTCCTTGTCTCTTGTTTCATTTACGCTGCAATGTTTCAAGTTTCAGACTACCCGAAGAAAAGTTATTTTGAATTTCCTTCAAGACTGTTTACATTTCCTTGGCAAAAGTGGGTTGAGCAATAGCAATCCAAATAAAAGAGTGTATTTACTTTTTTGAATTTCATACCCAAATTAAAGCAATGATGACATCTTGGTAATGCTGCCTGTTTCATGCAACCTGATATAGTTGGTCTGTCTTTATGCAGGAAAAGTAAAAAAATATATATATATTTTGGGGTTTTACATGCCAACACCACACTATGATTATAAAGCATGCACTCCAGCTGAATTTTGGCCCCTGGGGATCAATAATTGCAGGAAAAGTTCCTGAAATTCCTGGATTTATTACACTTAGATGAGATTTAATTGAATGTGATCCAGCACCATTCTGTTTGTTGGTTCACGGTGGGATGGGAATGCAGGTCAAGATAGAACACAAAGGGCTCTTACATCGAATGAACATAATAAGGAAAAATGACATGTCATAATTATCAATAGGCTGTTGGCGAGGAAATTTGATAGCAGTGTTCTATTGCAGAGAGTATGGTAAAACAACTATATAAAAACACTACTTAAAAAATTGTCCTAATGCTTGGTGTACACTGATGCAACTTGTCGAACCCTGGTGTAACCAAAGTGGTTTCATGGAATTAGCTCTTCAGTCTGCTTTTGCATGCATGGACATCAGTTCTGACAAATTACGAAGTGCATTCACATTCTGTGTACAGACAGGTATGTGATGGCCGTGGCCTTCATTCTGCAGTTTTCAATGTTTACCCTGATGAGTTAGTGGCCTCTGTGGGCAACCCATAAATTGTTACAACTTCGCAGAATCTTGTTCATTACTTTTTGGGCACAACAGATGACTGTGTTAGTCTCTTTAGAGGCTGATATTTTCTTTTATACTTTCTCTTGGGCACACAACCTAAATAACTTGAAAGGTACTATAAAGACAATGTTAAATCCACGCTTGTATGCAACCGCTTTTGAGGTTGGGGAAAGGACGTTATTGAACGGCATTAAAGCTTATTGGTTTAATTTTTCTTACAATCACAGGGTCGACAAGTTAAAATTTTCAGTGCATTCACACAAGACACAAGAATGAGTAAAAAGCAGTCCTGAGTTTTCAGTTTATGCCCTGCAGAGGCCAAAACAGACTGGCATGGTGTTCATGACCTACCACGGCCTTGATGACAGGCTTAGAGACTGCTTAGTAGCATTGAAGGCCTGGTGTCAACACAAGCTTCTCTGTGCACTATAAGCAGTGCAACTGCACTATGTTACTTCAGAAAGCCTGTTGGTGTGTAGCAGTACTGCACGTAAGGCCAAAAGTCTTGAAGTTGCTTATATTTCACACATCAGGGGGATATTCTGTAAGTGTCCACCTAGTGAAATGTCCATTTCAGCTGCAGCGGATTGGCTGGAGCTGAACAGGCGAGAAGGAAACTTGCTGTGGGTGCCTGTTTCCTTCTCTCTCGTACCCCAGTACAGCCAATCAGCACTTCAGCAGCAGCTGAAATGTACATGTCCATTAGAGGGGATATTTCCAGCATGCCACCATACCCTCACCCACTCCCCTCGTGCAAATACAGCTTTGGGGCATTGACAGATAAGAATTTTTTTTATTATTTTAGGTATCTCGCAAGCAGTCCCCGTGACTATTGTTGAAGATGAAGTGAGCATACCCCAGTTCAACTTTCATTTTGAGAATCTGCCAAGAAGTGTGCAAGATGCTTTACAGGCAGCTCAGGCACTTCCTCCCAGAGAAAGGAGGGACCTTGTAAGGTGCATTGCATATGACATGATGCACGTTTCACCACGGCCTAGGAGAGAGTTTATCCGCAGTGTCACTGAGGCTATAGTAAGGCGATTTCCTGTTTGCCTTCAGGACCGCACAGTCAATGGCAAGGTTCTTGGTTGAGGATACGATTCGCTGTTCCAGCAACTTGAAAACAGAGTAGAGAATTTGGGTCGTGTGAAGAAGCAAGGATCACCATCAAACGTGAAGACCAAGAAACGCTCATATGGCTGTTCCAATTGGCAGCCAGTGTGTGTGCAACCAGTCGAAACCATAGCTGAAAAGGTTCAGTTTCTTAAAGAGGAGGGGCAGAAGACACTGCGAGAGATTAATGTAACCTTGGCACAGACCTGTATGGACGCAACTTATGGTGAACAGCGAACGTTTATAAATTCTGATGCACCAGTCCACAGCACAGCAGAAGTCAAAGAGGAATGGGCATTGCCCTTCCACAAGCCCTTTTTTTACAAACATGCCTGTCAGCTCCTTGGCAAAAATGTGAAGGTAAGAACTCCTAATGGCAAATACTTATGTCTAGCATTACCAGTGTTTGCCCATGCATTGAGCACTCCACAAGACAATTAAGGTAAGACACATGAAATGGCCTCTGGAAGCGAAGTCTGAAATGTTATCCGAAACAGCAGCACATAGTCTGAGTATGTCTTATTTTGACATATTCATTGTGCTTACTTTAGAGGAACACAGGTAGAGGCTTTTTTTATTTTACGCCTCATAATAACGAATGTAGAGGAACACTGAAACAGTTTTCGTGGCTATGTACAAGGGAACCCAGTCGTAGGGTGGATCCCTGTAATCATCAAGACACAAATTTAGGTGCTCTGCACAAAGCGTGTAATCTGAGTTTTAAACATCTGCATTCTATGTAGAGTGGGGTAGTAATGTCACTTCCGCAAGTGATCTGGTTGACTCCTCATGTGCTATCAGGAATATACTTCATTTAAGCATATTTTTAATATCAAATGTTATAAACTGACATGTCTCTTCAAACCAGTAGCACATTCATATTTAAAACAGTGCCAAAAACATGGACAAGAGAGAACACAGGACGAGTGCTGTCCTGTGTTCTCTCTTGTCCGTGCTTTTTTGGCACTGTTTTAAATATGAATGATCCGTACCAACTAGCTCGCACCCAAACCCTTCTCAGTAGCACATCTCTGCTTTGAGAGTGCGGGTTGTTTGTACACATGATCTTGAACATACGTGCGAGGGAAGTAGTACAATAAAGAGTTTCCTCCGAAAAGTGGGGCTTTTTGAAAGCTTTGTGTGGCTACATAGAGAAAGGCGAGGAATGAAAGAGAATGTGACAAACATTAAGAATCACATGGTGGCAAGGACGGATGATAGAACATGGAGGATTTCTCACATGAATGTGGGTGCAGCGATATCTTCAGCGACAGAAACATGAATGGTACCAATGCTGTATTGCACTTGCCTTGTACTGCACTGCAGGTGTGTGTAGGGAGTTATCTGCAGGTACTGCATGCTGTAGAGAAGGCGAGTGCTTCACATGAACTTTATTTTTAGGCCAGCATCACCACAGTAGTTAGAAAGACTGCATTAAAAAGTGACACAAGGACACGCTCAGTTCAAATTAACTTGAACAGACACTCGCTTCACTCTCCAACCTGTGCCCAAAAAGGTCGGACATAGGCTTTGCCGCTTGGCAGAATGTCAAGGGAGAATGCCGCAGCTTGAAAGGATGGTAATGTTTAATCGCTTGTACCTTCATTTAATATGGCCTGCTGGCATAATGTTCCTGTGAAAAAGCACTTCGTGTGAGGTACTGTCTAGGGGATACTTCTAGGTATAACATAGACGGTTTCATGGACCCTTTAACAACTTCACGTTAACTAACCAAGAGGTCTTCCTTCAAAAGTGGGAAACATCTGTACAGGATTAGCTGGGTCATTAGGAAGCGTCAGAACCTCATGTTGCAAGACGATTGAAGGAAGTAAATGCTGCATCTTATGCAATGCAGGAATGGTGTGTAGGTTTGTGGATAATGTTCTCTGGTTTGTATAATTCACACAGATTGGCCTTGGTGTTAGTTTATACTCTGATGGTGTAATTTAAGCTCATTCGCTGCCAAAGCTGCCAAATCACTAGGCCCAATAACAGCGGCATATTGTCAAAGCCACAATTTGCCTGGCTAGAAGGTATGGCTGGTTTAAAAGCTTGTTTATAGATGGCGTGACGGGTAACATATGCTATACTTGGTCAAAAATGTCAATATATGGCACTACATCTTCATGACAATGGATTAGTTTTCTATATTTTTATCAAGTTTCGCGGAAATTGTGTAACACCTGTAAGCTCCAATAATAATTGGCATCGAGGCCGTGCAGTATACGCATATTCGGTAGCCAATAGGTTCAGTACTCCTCAGCTAATAAATGTGAACAGTGGCACATAAAAGCAAACTATACGAACAGGAAATGTTACTTTAGATTTGTAGTACACTCATCCTTATCATAAATGCTTTCCTGCTATGTTTAGCAAGTTCAAAGTGGGGAAGCACATAGGATCATTGAGAATTCTGTGGATAACAAAATGGAGTTAGATGCATGTGCCACTGATGGTGGTGCTGTCCCTGCACATATTGCCAAGTCAGGAATCACATTCATTATAGGTATAGGTACGTTTTAGCCTCTGCTGGGAAACATGGCTTCGCTCTGCCCTGAAAGGTAGTTTGGTAACAGTTGCTTTATATGCTGTGGATTGTGGCCATTCAGCAGTGTAAGAATGTTTTCCTTGTTATGAAATACAGCACACTATCTGCACTGATAGAGTGTGCCAAAGTTTCTGATTGATAATATGTAGACTGCATGAATTCCTGTTGGTTGCCAATACAGTAGTGCACAAAAAGATATATTTTGCATTTTGGGTTCTCATAACGCTGGTACGGCATTATGTCGTACTGCTAATCTAGGGCAATAGTCTCTTGAACACAAGCTACCATGTTATCCTATTTGCACTCCGTAGCCCACCAGCCATGCACACGACGTGCATATTCCAAGAATGTATCACAAGGAAACCATTTACGTCAACCAGTGTGCCAATATATCTGTGTGCTGGTGAGATAAATTCTTATGGTCGATGGAGAGGTCATCCAAGCAATTGGCTTGGCGTGTTACAAGTTTGATATAACAAGGTATCAAAGGTCAAGCAAGAAAAAAAAGAAATGTGCATGCATCCACTTGTACAGAACCTCAGTAAGAGGAAACGGTGAGCACCATGAAATGAACAAAATGGAAAGTGACGCTTTTAGAACTGCCAAGAAACTAAATTTTGTCAATCTGTGTTCCTGTGGCTTCACCTCAGAGATGGATTGTTTAGTGACGGTGCCGTAAAACTCTCATTCCCCTTTCCGAGTTTGTGTGCGAGTGAATGCTTGTGCATTTTTTTCCTTTGTCTCATCCTGCGATCGCGTGCTATGTATATTAAACCTGTAGTAACACGCCAGCCTCTTTCTCGGGTAACTTCTCCACCTACCATTAGAATTTATCTCGCCAGCACATGCATATATCAGCGTACTGGTCAACATAAATGGCTTCCTTGTGATGCATTCTTGCAATATACAAGTTGCGTAAACAGGAAGTATGCTAAGCTCTGTGAATAGTGTAACATAGCAGTGCGTTTTCTAGAGACTTTTGTCCTGGGCTAGTGGTATGCCATATGGCATAATGCAGCACTAGCAGTACCAAAATTTTGAGCAATTCAGTTCACGTTAAACAAAATGCAAAATATCTTTTTTTTCACTATGGTATCTAGTAGCTTGCGCAGTACCTGCAACAATGGCTTGCATATGAACAAATTCTGCTGTTAAAGCAGAGTCCTACTTTAGGCACGACCTATGGTGCCTGGCGCATATTTTATGGCAACATTAGACATTAGGTTGTTATGGAAGCTAATGTTTTGTTTTTAATATTCTTTCGATGTAAATGTTTTTCTTTTTTGTTGAGTTTTTGGCACTTCGAATTTTTAGAACATGGTCATAGTTATTTTTGTTAGAAGCCTATTTTCAGTTGTTGGAAGGCATTGTCTGTCGCAGATGCTTGGTTTTCCACTGACTGCTTAAAATAATTATCAGTGTGTTTCTGGCTGTGTTTTTTTTTCAGTGATTTGGTATGTACTTTTCTTAGTTGAAGTTATGTTACTCAATTTCAGGGGATATTTGAGGAAAACCTGTCTGGCATTGCACCTCTGCTCACGAAACACTTGAACACTTTAACTGCACCAAGGAAAGAACTTATGCAGTGGATTGTTCAGGTAGAGCTTCAGGAGGGGAAAGGAAGCCAGCACGCAAAAGAAGAAGCCACCATTCCACTGTTGGCTGCCTACTTCAGAGATGATCCAGATGATCTCTTTCGTGTTCTTGAAGTAAGCAATGCTTATTCCATGTAATTCAATACACACTATGCTGTAATAGTTTTACAAATTATCTGTCCTAACATTTCAGTTGAATTTCCTAAACAGCTAAAGTGGTACAGAAACTGCAGCCAAATTGTGTTTTGGCTCAGTGAATGTGGTAGACACCAATATACAACAGCTCAAGGACTGCATATTGTGCGATTGTTCTTCCTAATAAACAGCTGTTGGCTAAGTATTACTTTTAAAAACACAATTCGCTGAGAGTGCAGAGAATAATTACATCACCTCTTATTGTGACCACCATAAAATCTGTTCAAAGTGCAATGCCGTTTCAGATGTGAGCAGGAGGCCAGATCTAAGAAAAACGAATGTTGTGATCATGTGGTAGCATGCTCTTGCAGCATAACCATGCCATGAAAAGTTGTGCCCATTGCGCACTTGACAGGAGCAGATGTAGCAGAAAGAATGTTTATGCATTCCGAGTGGAGCATAACGTGAAGGATGGAAGAGCTCATTTGGCAGTTCAGAGCCAGTTTTTTAGACGTGTCATTGGTGTCACCTTCTACCAAAGCAATAAGCTGTCTTGTGTGCAAAAGTGTGATTCCAGGTCAACAGCACCTTCTGTTTTTGTTAATTATTGAGCCTCCAGCTTCAAAGCTGTTTGTTCTATGTTCGCTGCATTAAAAAGTTATGTATTTATTTGTTCTGCTCTTAAGCAGTTCTGGTGGCAGTTGCCAGCTTTGCTCATTGCTCTCTCTTTTCTGTGTATATGTTTAGAAATCAAATAATAATAATAATAATTAAGCAGTTGAAGCTTTATTCCATTACGACATTGTGGAAAGCTACACAAAAACAGAAACAGCTGATTTTAGGTTTCTGTGTCACTACCAGTGCTCATTTAATGCTATCTAGGTTGCTTAGTAAATATGTAACGTATGCCAAGGTTTGTGTGTGTGAAGGCATATATAGCATTTCTTTATACAGTTGCCAACTGATTAAGATGCTCTATTATTCAGACAACGTTGCGGCACCACCACTCGGCCACATAGACTTAATATAGACCAAAATATTTAACATGTACAGCGCATCGTTTGATAATTGGGGCTCTGCCTGCACGACCGTTTGCCTATTCGGTGATCAACTTGCGCAGGAACAGCACTAATTTTTTCTTGATACGACACTGACAAAGTCTGAAGAACCTTCTCAAAACAGAAACTAGTGAAGTATGGTTGATCAGTGTAGTAGTCGCAACGTGTCCAAACCATGGGACAAGCCAAGGCATGCAAGTTCTGTGCATCCAGCATTTCTTCTTTTACATGGTAATATTGACAAGTCCAAGGCAGGTTCTTTTATTACTATAATAAATGTTTGTCCCTTGGAATCATCAAGCAGCTTCAAGTGGCACCACCTTGACCCTTAGTGTCTGCGCCAATAAAGGCGGCGATTTATGAAGTGCCGTACAATGACTTCTGTCAAAGAAACTCGCCACCATTCGACTACAGATCATGATTGAAGTCTGTATGGCTTGGCAGGGGATGGAGGTTTAGTGCATGCATTGACTTCATCTATCTGTAGTGACAGCACAACAAAGATTGAAATGCACACATGCTGGCATGCAGCAAAGTGCTGACATTCATTTAGGGGGTCCCATCAAGTCCGAATGTTCTCCTTTCTGGGGTTTTACGTGCCAAAATTAGTTCTGAATATGAGGCATACCGTAGTGGAGGGCTCCGGATTAATTTTGACCACCTGGGGTTCTTTAACGTGCATGTGCATGTATGCAAAGAAAAATGCACAGCAATATTGGTATTGTTCAATATTTACTACATAGCGAATAGTGGCATACCTTCTTTTGAGCCATTGCTCTGTTTAAGCTTCGTACTTCAGATTTTGAATGTTAAAAAGTTAGTAAGAGCCTAGTTTTGTATCATGCGAACAAGCCAGAGTGGTCACAAGAAGAAACAAAGTAATCAATTGTAGTGGAACTAAGAAAGCCTCAGCCTGTAGACATTTTGACAAGTTTCCTTGTACCTGATGAAATCAGGTCCCCTTATCAAAATGTTGGCTCCTGGCTGACACTTCCCTTGCTTAGCAGTATTTGACTTGTCTCTTAGCTGTATTAAGGATCACAAACATGAAATCTGTTTCAATCTTGAAGCTTTTTACTGGCCCTGAGTAGCCCATTGCTTATTTATTGTTTTCTTTGCCACGATGGCCACACTTCCATGGGGGTTAAAGGCGAAAACACCCGTGTGCTTAGTTGAGGTGCACGCTTAAGAACCCCAGGTGGTCCAAATCATTATGGAGTCCCCCGCTACGACGTGCCTCATAATCAAATCGAGTTTTTGGCACATAAAACCCATAATTTTTTGTTTTCTTGAAAATCCGTAATGCCACCCAAGAGCAGTGTGAAATCAAATTAATTGGTGAAACTAATCTAATATATTCAATTGCTTCCATTTTGGAATACTGGGGCTCTTTGGCATTTGTGCCATTGTTTAGTTCTCAAGGGCTATTCTTTCTTTTCACAGGAAGGTACAAGCATCACGGAAGTGATAGATGACTTGCCATCTACACCAATTGTGGTGGCATTAGGTAAGACACTAATGTTCAAAGTCTGTAATGCAGTGCAATATGCCTTCGCAACAGCACCTCTTACTGTAGCTTTGTATGCTATATATTTTAAGCCTGTTGAGAAGTGTGTTAACTGTTGAAGTAGCAAAGCCTGTGATAAAGAAGATCGAAACATGTCATCCAGCCATCCAAAATAATGAGCAAACCAAGAAAGCAGAAATACCCGTCTACGCTTGTAAAATGTGCGCAAATGCTTCCGTCTTTCGTAAATTGCAGAAAAAACTGGCGAGAGGCTTACAGTATTTCTTTTACTTTGATGGTAGCTTTGTAATGAAACATCTGGCAGTTAAGTTGGACCTCATGCACATCAGCTTGCCGTCTTCCTATAGCTATGCAGTGCTTGCAGTCCTATCCCAGGTAAACATCTTCAAATGGTATGCAGATTTAAGGACTGTAGGACTGACTTCACTTATTTTTAATGCACTGGGTTATCTTGCCATGTTGCGTTCAGCGGGTATGAGAGACCAAATTTTGTTCGCATTTGTAGATTTTGTATGGTTTACTTCCAAGGTCTCTAAATATGCAGGGCAAAGAGAGAAAATCCTACATTTTGCTGATAAAATGCCTGATGGCCTTACTAAGTATCAAAATTCCAGAAAAAAACTCTCTAGGTATAGTAATTACTCAACAGTCGGCAACACTAGTTTATTCAGCGATTAAATATTAACTGATATGACTAGCGTGTAGATGTGGTCTCCATTGCCTAATGAATATCATTTATAGAAATTTCTTTGGTGCTTATAAAATGTGTATTATGTATCATTACAGGAGGCATATTTGAGAAGAAATGTTTTGTTGTTTGCGAGCAGCAGCTAATGTTTACGGAGAGCACTGGCTTCAGAGAGGCAGCATGTCTTGCCTTCTCATGCTACTATGTCTTTAACCTGAGCTATGCAAAGGGAGCAGCTGCAACACTTGAGTTCATTCAGAGGTGAGTTGTGCCACTTTAGTGCTTGAATTTCTGCCTATCTCTGAAAGCAAATTTTTAACATCTTTAATTATGATTGATGTGGGTGTCTGAAGGGCAGACTTTTTTTACCATCACTGAAAAAGTTTATAAAAAATTACATTACTTTTTTCTCACTGAATATTGATAATAGTGCAGCATGTTATACAAAATGAAATACATTGTTGAAATCCAGAATTTTCGGCAACAAAAGGAAACATTTGGTTGTCCGAAAATTGTCACCACGCCCTAGTGGTGTCAAAAAATTCACAAGCACTTACACTTGTAAGATCTTGAAACAACTGTTGGACAAAAGTGGGTATATCTGCAGCAGGGTTTGGGTACGGGCTTGTTGGTATTCCATTGCAAACTTGACTTACAGCACATACATAGACAAAGCGACAGCAAGAATGACGAAACACAAGCACTGACAGCACTGAAAGGCAGCGCTTGTCTTTCGTCATTCTTGCTGTCCCTTTGTGCACGCATGTACTGTAAGTCAAATTTGCAATGGTATATCTGCAGCTAAAATCTCTTCTTGTCAACAAACTCTTGCAACAATTTGGACACTTTTGATATCTGAACTAAAATTTGACAAATGCTTGTCATCTAATCCAGTGCTGCTGTTTAGATGTGGATGTGTTATGGTACGAAAAACATTTGAGGTTTTTGAATCTGAAGTAATTCACACCTTTGGGGCACGAGAGATGCTTGCATTACTACTGGTATTCTTGCAGGCAGTTATGTGATATTAATCCCTGTAAAGGCAGCAAATCCCAAGGGAATTCCCGTTCGACTGTTCCTTCAAGGGTAATGAAGCTGGCACGGTGCCTTCGAAAGGAGTGTGAGTAGCAAGAGAATTTTTGTCTTCGTTTTTTATGTACAAGACTGTTACATTATGAAATGTATACAGAAACACACCAATGAATTTAACAAAGATACTAGATAAATTTATGTACAAAGCTTGGTGATAGCCAAGCATAAAGAACTCGGTAGATCCGAACAGCTTTTTTAGATCCCAGCATGGTCATGAAACATAATAAAATGAGCTAAATCTGTTTCAAGGGCCAAGCATCTCAGTTGTTTTCGGAACGTTGGTCTTGCATTATGCCCAGACTGTAAGCCTAAGGCAATAGTCTCTTGAACACGCATTGCCGTCTTACATTATTCATGCTGCATAGCCCACCCATCCTGCACACAAGTTGAGTATTACCAGGGTGTATCGCAAAGGAAACCAGACATAACCATTATGTGAAAATATGTGCATACTGGTGGAGGAGGAGGAGGAATAAACTTTACTTGTGTAGCAGATTTGAGAGACCTAGGCATCTCTACCTAGAAATACGGCCTCGAGCCCTTGGGCTCTTGCGGCATCTTCGGCCTGCTGGATTGCCTTAAGTTGGTCTTCCGGTGCACAGCTGAGCAGCGCGGTCTCCCACTGCTCTCTGGTCTTGTGCATTTTATTCTGTGTGGGTGTCCCAGGACAAGCCCAAAGCATATGTTGTAGGTCCGCCCTTTCTTGACAGAATCTGCATCTCTCGGTGTAAAGTTCTGGATAGTAACGGTGGTAGGCCACTGGGTTCGGATATGTTTCTGTTTGCAACAAGCGCCATGCGGTCGCTTGCCGTCTACTTAGCAAGGAGTGTGCCAGGGGGAAACGGGCCCTGCCCAATTTATAGTGTTTGGTTATCTCGGCAAAGCTGGTCCTCCAGTCTCTCTCCGTTCCCAGCATTCGCGTGTCACCTGCTCAGTCCGTCAGTTCTCGAGCCAGGTTGTGCGCTATTTCGTTCCCGGGAAGGGAGGAGTGTGCGGGTGCCCATATATTGTAAACATCTCGATCTTCACGATAGTTGGCTAAAATTATTGGCGCTTCCGGCGACCTTCTTTCCTTGGGCATAGTTCTTGACGGCAGTCTTGGAGTCGCTGACTATGATATTGGCCTCCGTGGAGGCTATTGCCAGTGCTAAGGCAGCCTCCTCCGCCACCGCAGCCTTTCCTGTTTTTACAGTGCCACTAACTCTGGAGTCACCCTCTAGACTGGTAGCAACTATCGGCATACTCTGTCTATTTGTGTACTGACTACTGAATCTTTTGTGGAGAGCTCTCGCTCTTGCGATTCTTCTAGCTTCGTGAAACTCCGGGTACATGTTTCTGGGGATTGGGAGCATTAAGAGATGTTCCCTTGTTTTCCTTGGGATGTCTCCCCGCAGTCCGTGCAGTGCTTCGTAGGATACTCCGATGTCGTCTAAGATGTGTCTGCCCGTCAAACTCTGCGTAAGTCTTTCATACTGCGCCACTCTCTGGGCCTCAGTAAGTTCGTCTAACGTGTTGTGCACGCCGAGTGCTAGCAACCTGTCGTTTGGCGTATTTGCTCGAAGTCCCAAGGCTTGCTTATACGCCCTTCTAATGATGCGTTCTATCTTGGCTTTCTCCGCAGCGTAGAGCTTAAGGTAAGGGACCACATATACAATATAACAGATTACGAATGTTTCTATTAATCGATTAAGATTGTGCTCTTTCATGCTATAGTTCCTGTTGGATATCCGCTTTATTAGTGTAATTGTTTGGTGAACACTATTATCCAGTAGTCTAATGGTTTCTCCATTATGACCGTTTTCGGATATGCGGAGTCCCAGTATTCTTAGGCTCTCCACTATCGGTATCCTGGTGCCTTCTACTGTGACCACAACGTCCGGCCTTTCTTTAATGCTTTTTCGACCTCTGCACGTGGGTCTACAGAGCAGAAGTTTTGATTTTTTAGAGGAACATCGCAGTCCCTTGTCTCTGATGTAGTCTTCGGCCGTGTTTACTGCTGTTTGGAGGATCTCTTCCACGTGCCCATCGCTTCCAGTCGCCACCCAGAGGGTAATGTCGTCCGCGTATAGGCTGTGTCCGAGTCCTCCTATTTTTTCGAGTCTCATAGGAAGACCAATCATTGCCACGTTGAATGGAATGCTGGTGGAATAAATTTTTATACGTGATGACGTTATGTGAGCAAGAGGCTTGGCATGATATGACAGGTTTAATGTACAGGGCAATCGTATATAAGCTTAACCAAACTTTTAAACATCGCCTGTTGCAGATAACATAATTCTGGTCATTGAGCTGGATTATTCAGAGGCAGACATTACTTGCACGAGAAATCGAAACACTTATTGAACTAATTAACCAACAAGAATTCATTAATTTGTTATTTAATTACTTTATGGCATCTATTGTAATTTAAGAATTCTAGCTGGCGAGTTTGCAAGTCATATCCATTTGGAAGGAATTTGCAGATTGCAGAATGACACCAGTTTGGAGATATGCGCCATCAAACTCGCTATAAGAATGCACCGTTGTTCCTCTTACTTTTAACTAGACACTCATGCGTTGAAGCACAAAATTAACTCGAATGCCCATGTATTCCTTCGCAGACTATGGATAATATTATCTTGAAAAAATTGGTGTACTACCGCAAATTCATTTGAAGTGTTTCCACTTGAAATGCAATCTTACTGGCTGCAATTCGTAAATTGCAATATGTACTGTAAAGTTGGGAATAATATTATAGGAAATTAATTTGTGAATTTTCATTAATTAGTTCGATGTGTTACGATTTCTCATGCTAGTAATATATGCTTCTTCGTATAATACAGCTCAAGGACAAGAATTATGCTATCTGCCACAGGCAATTTTTAAAAATTCTGAAATACTTAAAAATTATCACCCCGTATAACAGGAGATCGAAGGACGAGACAAAAGAGACATGTGCACACATCCACTCACAAGCAAACTCTGAAAGGGGAAGCAGTGAGCAACACGAAATGAAAATGTTAAAATTGGAGCCTTATGACACCATCAATAAACAAAATGTTATTCATCTCTGTCCCTTTAGCTTCACCTTAGGGTGGGGTAACATTTTGTGTCATAATATGCTCCACTGTCCACTTTGTTCATTTCATGCTGCGCACTGCTTCTGCTTTAAAGGTTTGTGTGAGAATGGATGCCTGCGTTTTTTTTTTGTCGCGTCCTTTGATCTTATGTTATGTATTAAACCTGTAGTACCATGCAAAGCCTTTTGCTCGGTTAACCTCTCCACCTACCACCAAAATCTCACCAACATGCACATATTTTCACATGCTGATTGATATGTATGATATTTTTGTGATCCAGTCTGGGAATATGCAGGTTGTATGCAGTGGTGTGGCTATGTGATGTGAATAACATAAGATGGCATTGCATGTCTTCTAAAAGATTGATGCCGTACGCTAGCGGTCTGGCATAACGCAGCACTAACATTCTGAACAGGACCCACATAAAATATATATATATTTTTGTTTTCTACTGTATATAATGGTAAGGCATTTTTGTTGCAAAAAAAGAAACTAGTGGTTGCTCGGGGACTAAGGTGCACTTAGACGACTAAATTTTAAGCTTACAGCTGTGTATGGTACTGCTTAATGAATGCCCCGCCCAGTAGAAGTGTCTATAATTCTTGCTTCTAGTAAAATAAAATAGCATCTGAGCTTGGACTTGCTAGAAAAATGGCCCGTTTTCAGTGTTCAAGTGAGAGAGATGTTCGCAGTAAGATGGACGTCTGCAATTATCAATAGTGGAATGAATATAAACAGTGATCTACTTTTCACAATTTTACGCTTGGTTAGACGAGAGATCATTGCCCATCCAAATTTCATTTTTCATGGGCTGTTCTTTGCTATTTTATTATTATCACCAGTTTAACTTTGATGTATTCATTTATTTGAAATTTGGGTCACTCTCTTTTCTTTTTTTTAATTGGCTTTTGTCGTGTATTCATAATCTTTGCCTTCATTTGCCACTTTTTAGCTTGATTGTCTTTATATTATGTGCACCAGCTTTTCTACCTCCCTAGTGAAAGTGTGAGTGAGCTATGCATACATAAAAATGCTGCCCAAGTAAAGCAATTGCTGCCCCGACGACAAGTACTCTTGTCGAAGTGTTGGCTACAGCAGCATCCCTTGTCCCACCAATGTTGTCCGTGGTCATGTTCTTCTAATACAAAAGTTACCATGTTGCTGTGTTCTGTGATTATCCTTTTGTGTCGCTTTCCTTAGGATGGAAGTTCAACAATCCTACGATTGTTGACACCTTTTCTTAGGATGGAAGTTCAATCCTACCGCACCTCTCCCGGTGACCTCCTACGGCAGCAAGATTATTCCTGCAGAGTGTAAAGGTTCAAGTGCAATTTCATCTGGATAGAGTGTATAACAAATAGCTAGTTGACTAAAATAAAGTTGCTTCTGCTTACTAAAAAATTTGTCGACAGATTTTTTCACTTTGTGTATTTCATTCATATCCTGAAGTCCGACATTTACACAACCTTTTCAGCTATTTTGTAAATTGAACTCTTATTATTTAATATGTTTCACAGAGCGCATTCATTTTTGTAGAACGTACATATATCAATTAGCTGGCCAGATAACTTTCCTCAGTAGGGACTTGTTGCTGCTGCAATAAGACACCTTCACAAAACTTCCATTACAAGATATGTTCTACAAAATCACATATGCTCTGTAAAACATAAAATAGTAAGGATTCAATTTACAGAATTCTTCTTTTCCAGACAAGGGAAGCACCTGTATTTTAACGGTATGTACGTTTAGTACAGATTTAGCCTACAGAGTCTCCTGTTTTTTTAATATGGAAAGTACTTGTATTTTAACGGTTAGCCCGTTTAGTACAGATTTAGCATACAGAGTCGCCTACTTTTTGAAAACGGGAATTATCTATATTTTAACGGTTGGGCCGTTAAGTACAGATTTAGCATATACAGAGTCGCCTGCTTTTTGAAAACGGGAATTATCTGTATTTTAACGGTTGGGCCGTTAAGTACAGATTTAGCATACAGAGTCGCCTGTTTTTTTTCGAATACGGAAAGTGCCTGTATTTTGACGGTTAGCCCGTTTAGTACAGATTTAGTACACAGAGTCATATGTATTCTGAATACAGAAAGTACCTGTATTTTAACGGTTGGTCCGTATATTACTGATTCAGCATACAGACTCATCCGTTTTCTGATTACGAAAGCACCTTTATCTTGTATTACGATTTCTACTTTACGGTTGTCCGTTCTACGGAAATGACCGTTCTTTAATTACGGAAAGTGTTAGGTCACAAATTACCAGCAGATTTGCCGTAAAACCAAAGCAATCTTTTTTACAGTGTATATATTCAGTGCCCCGCCATTCGCCCTGATGGGTGTTCCGAGGTTTCAGCGCGGAAATAGATGCAGGAAAAGTTCAACCGTACGGGTGTCGAAATCGCACCACTGCACAGAACATACTTTTTTGGAGGCCGACGAACGCTTTGGGCGTAGAGTTCTCCTTTCGTCGAACACTAAGCCCGTCGGCCAGCGCTGTCGCACGAAAACAACTAAAGTAAACAAGTATCTGGCGGTCGCAACTCGCTGCTTTTGACTGAACAGGTTAAGAAACGATGAAACTACCCGCGTCACCAAATTCAGACAAACGTTGACAAGCAAAAAAAAAAAACACAACATGTGAAGGGGGCATATTGTAACAGGTGAACTTTACGAGCTCGCCTTTCTGCACACTTGAAGGTCTACATTGCATTGCAAGTGATAGCGTCGTCAACGCCCGCCGTTATCGATGGGCGCTCTTATGGTGGGCGCTGAAAAAAGTTATTTATTGATAATGATCAAATAAAGTAGAGTTGTCTCTTCTTTTCTCACCATGCGCATATAAAATTTATTAGGAATTTTATTTTCATTGAATGAATCCAACTGTGTCTCCCTTTAATCAAAAAACTACTTTTTTTCTTTCCCAATGTTTGTTCCCTCCAAACATAGTGGCGCTTCAGTCGCTGCTCCCATAACCACCCTTGCTGATATCGGTGACATTTAGTTTGAACCGCTTTTCGCCCGAAGCTTCGCGACCTATTTGGATAGACATTGCAAAGTATTCGCGACCTTGCTATTTGGATCAACCTTGCACGAGTATTTGCGCTACGAATTCTACATGCTTAGCCCATGTCTGGAAGTGTTGATGCCATTTTAGGCTGCCTTCCTTGCCAGTCAGTCACTTTCATTTGGTCCACAATTGCACATAAACGCATAAACTAGGACATAACTAGCAGGAACTCGACCGAATTTGACTGGCAAAGGTTGGCGCGCGCTGAAACACAGCAACCTTCAATACGGGCTCGAAAATGTGGAATCTATTTTGACCCTTTTCGCAGCGCAGTTTGTTTTAGAGAAACGAGATGGCGCTCACAGCTGCGCGCCATACCTCTCCTCAGCGACCGCGCACGAATACGAAACCATTACCGCTTCTACCTTGTTTCTGTGCAATCAGCTGTCGGAAATGCAACTGACTTTTCGCTAACACACTGCGCTCCAATCATGGTAGATCGAATCATGCGGATTGAAGCCGTGTGCAATAGTTGGCTCCAAAAATAGTGACTGGCATGTTAAGTGATAGAATGAATCTGTGTGGCAAAGTTCGCGGACCGCTGCTGCAGTTGTGATGTACGGCTTTCCTCGAGGATACAAAAATTTGCTCATCCGCCAGCCTTGTATCGCTAACATTCAAAAGAAGGGCTTCATCCCCAGAACGTCGGCAAGAGTGAGTACCAGTCGTTAAACAATGACAAAGAGAGCTAGCGCGCCGCTTCCTGTCATAGTAAGTTTCGCGCACGTGATCTATACAAATCAATCCCGGTCACGGCGGCTGCATTTCTATGAGGGGCGAAATGCGAAAACACCCGTGTATTTTTAGGTGCACGTTAAAGAACACCAGGTGGTCCAAATTTCGGGAGTCCTCCACTATGGCGTGCCTCATAATCAGATCGTGGTTTTGGCACGTATAACCCCATATTTAATTAATCATTATCTATACACACCTGTCCCAAATGGCAGGAAAACTTCTCACTCTATCGCCGACGTATCAAGAATAAGTGAATGGGCGCATACTTGAATATATGCGCACTGTATACGCACAATAAATGACGGACTACACCTATGGTGCACGAATGGTCGAAGCTGAATGTTTCGTGACCGTCCACAAGAGTAAGCGAGTTACTAGCTGTAATATATATTTGCTACAAGGTATTACAATATACACATAAAACAGCTACGTTTCAAGCCTTGTGCGCAGCAAGAACGAATCTATAGGAACTGAGCACACCCGCGAGCGATTAGGCAGAATCTGACAAACCACTGCTTCAAAATATTTGCCGAATAAAGAACAAAAAGCAAAACACACTAATCCTGACTGAATTCATAATCGGAAAGCTTGGATAGCTTGGAATACATATTTAGCCCCGCTTTCAGAACAAGCAACATATACGCTGCTTGCGCCGTTTGGACATAGCTTAATCAGCTCCGAAAGCGCTTTTGCATGTTTTCTGAAGCTGTGATTAAAGCTTCGTGTCGTCCACCTAGTCACCGTCTACAATATCTCCGAAAACAGAGGTTTTCTGAGCCGCGCCGGCGTCATACACTTCCATTGTAAACAACGAGGCAACGGAGTCAGTTGAGGCAAGTAATGGACGCGTCACCACGTGATCAAACTTGGCAGCGCCCACGGGATCGCCGCGAAAAGGGTCAATAGGGCTAGTGCGCTACTGTTTCCAGCCGAGCTGGTAGTGCCACCTGCCGTAGGCGGCGGTAAAGTTAGGTTGGCTGTTAGTTGCTCCGAGGCGCGCAGTCATGTCAGAGCAGCATGGCAGCTCGCCAAAAGCACGTGAAAAATTCGTGAACGCCGGGCACTTCTCCATACTGCTGCGTGTAGAGAAAGAGAGAGAGCAAGGAGAGGAAAGGCAGGGAGGTCAACCAGAAGAGCATCCGGTTTGCTACCCGGCACTAGGGGTAAAGGAAAGGGGAAATGGAAAGAGAAAAATAGGGAGAGAATGAGCACTGAGTACACGGGGGACGATGTACAGGGACACAATAGGCGGTCTCTTAAACCGGTGCACTTCAAATACTGTACTAATGCACGCAACGCTTTTTGTGCCAGTGACGGGTGTAGCCACGGTCCGCGTATCTTTGACTCAGAGAACTGTCTCGAGTCCAGCCGGTTTAAAGTTGTCCTGAGAGAGAGGCGTTGTACGTCGTAGCGAGGACAGGTACACAATAGGTGCTCGATGGTTTCTTCGCACATACAGGAGTCGCACATGGGGCTCTCGGCCATTCCCATACTATGCGAGTAAGCGTTCGTAAACGCCACTCCCAGCCACAAGCGGCACAGCAAGGTTGCTTAGCCGCGGGAAAGGCTAGATGGCAGTTGTAGCCGTAGCAAGGGGTCCAACTTATACAATCGGCAATTGAAAGCACCTGAACTCCATAAAGCTTGTGAAGTTTTGCGTTCAAGCAGACGAAGTTCCCTGGCAATGTCCGTCCTCGCCAAAGGTATTGTACGCGTTTGGGTGTCTTCGTTGGCAGATCGGGCAGCCCTGTGAGCAATGTCGTTGCCGATGATGCGACAGTGAGCAGGAATCCACTGGAAGACTATGCTGTGCCCTGTTTCCAGAGCATGGTGATGTACTTCCCTGATGTCGGATATCATCTGCTCGTAAGTTCTGTGATGTAAGGCTGATTTGACTTGAGCTGCTGCGTGTATATGTGTCATAATAGCTATAGGAGCACTGTTGGAAAACAACCGCCTTTAAAATTCTACCGGTTCCCATGGAAATCGTACGAAACTGAAAGAAGACAACATTGGATCACGACTGTGCGGCACGCAAGGTAAACAACGCCTCGGACTTCGTCCATGAACAATCTTGCTTTCATGTGCTTATTTTGGCCTTTTGTACTCATGCATGAACAATTAATTTCTCTTTGTCAGCCCGAACGGCGAGCAGTTGCAGCCGGTGCGGAATCAGACGCGCATTTGCAGCGCCCACTTTGTTGGGAACGAAAAGAGGGCGATAGCTCAGCACACAGCGTACGTGCCGACATTATTTCCCACGTGCTACAAAAAAGATGATGGCGTGTTGCCCAAGACGAAGCTCGAGAGGTACCAAAGGTGAGCGTCAGCACAGCTTGGAGCAAACTACTTTTTTTTCGATTCTTAGGACTCGAAGGAGTGGATAACAAGGTGGCTAAAATCAAGAAGTCAGGACGTATGAAGCGCGGCCGTTAATGAGATGGGACAGAGTTTCACAGTAACTTGTTTCCTTTTCTTCTTGAAGGCTTTTTGGCATCAAGGATTGGCCGGGTGGGAGGTTTGTTCCACGCGCACGGCAAATCAGTGGAAGACGTGTGTTTGTAATCAATTACAAACACTGCCACAGCCACGGCGTGTTTGCACAAGTCCGCGCAGCCAGCCTTGCATGTGAAGCTCGTTTGTGTTATGATTCTCTCTACTGCTGATAACTAAAAAAAGAACAATGGT
Organism: Dermacentor silvarum; assembly: GCF_013339745.2. Lineage (NCBI taxonomy): Eukaryota > Metazoa > Arthropoda > Arachnida > Ixodida > Ixodidae > Dermacentor > Dermacentor silvarum. Next base: position 121,387,600 of record NC_051156.1, read on the forward strand.
ACCCTAATTACTGGCACATACGAGAAACCAAAAATAAAAAGCTCACCTGCAGTCGCGCCTCGTAGTCGACGGATTTCATTTGTGCTATGTGTTTCTCGACGATATCAGACGGCCCCTCAGACGGCGCTCAGTAATTTCTCTTTGACACTATACACATGCTCACTCGCGTACAGCTTCCTCCCGAGCGGCAAGCAACTCTTCTTGAAATAGCTGTCAGCATTATTAATCCGGCGGAAACCGAAAAACAACACACGGTGGTCGCTAACCACTGCCATTTCCACAAGACGCACTGGAGGCACACGCAAACAGCCAACCTATGAGTGCTTGCCGGCGACACAGATGTCGCTGCATGTCCCGGAGCAGCAACGCCGCATAACCAGCTCCCTAGCGCTATAAAAAACGGTTTATAATTCGCACCAAGACATACGTAAGCGTGACGTCATTCGACGTCACGCATACGTAAACAAGCCCCCCAGCATCCAGGGGCGCTAGGGTGCCCATGAGCCACCATTTTTTTGGACCAATGGGCGTCTGTGGAGCCTTCGCTACCAGTGCACATCTACCTTGTGGTGTCCATCACCGCCGCCTCCGCCGACGGTTTCCGATGACCGTAACCGCTATCGCCGGAAATGCGAAAAAAAGTACCCGGTTGCCTGCCGGGATTGAACCCGGGCCTGCTGCGCGGGAGTCAGATACTGTACAACTGCGCCTGGCAAGCGCTTGCTATCAGGTAGCGGAAAATGCCTTATAAACGCGCCCTATAGGCAGGCGCACAGGCGCAGACGACGAGATGCGATTCAGACGAAGCGCGGAATCAACGCCGCTGCCCCGGAGGCGAGCGCCATCTGGATGTTGTTTCAAGGAACTAGCGGAGCCACGGCCACTCTAGAGGGGCGACGCGAGCTCTCAAAGAGAGCGCACGTCGCCCCTCTAACTTGGTCATTGTGGGGCGCGTCGTTCTATGAATGGTAGAAACTCTGTATAAGGGGTTTGTGTTCGAGTTTCCGTGCAACAAAGTTATGCTTTCTCGTATATTCAAAATACAATCAGCCTAGGGTAACTGTAGGTTGCGTTTTAAGTTGTGGTTTACGATTTTTGTCATGTATACTACTTTGATAAATTCAATTAGTTCAGTATTGCCTCTGCGCCACGCGGAGGGCCAGCATGGTTCGGTATGTGCGGTTGGGAATGATTTTCCGCTCACAAGACGGTCGGCACCGACGCGGAACGCCGACAGTGACATTTTTGCGACACGGGACTTTTAACGCTCTCGCGTTAATTTTAACGCTGTCGCGTTAAAATTTTCCAATATTTGCGCGAGAACAGAAACAGTGGGCGTGCTACGCACAACAACGTTTGGTTGGCCTCGTGCGTGCACCAACATCATGAGGAGCCACTCGCGGACGTTGTGCGGCCCAGCTACAAGCGGTCGTCGTGTGACGACGTTTGTGAAAGTTCCGGTGAATGATACTGCCAATCCGATGATGGCTGAGCCATGCCATTGTGAAAAAAAAAACGTGTTTCGGTAATTTTGTTGTTGAATGGAGCCGCTAGCACTTAGGGGTAGTACACGCACTTTCATAAGGCAGTTTCTATAGGGTGTTTCAGCGAACACTTTCAAAATTTATTTAAGGTTTACTGTGGCAGATATCCCAATTCTAGTTAATGAGCCGATGTACTCGAAGCGGCGGACATTACTTGCGCAAAAAATTGGAATGCATAATCGACTAGCTATTAAAATTTCTATAATTAAATTTTTAACTAATTACCTAATGGCCCATATTGTAATCCACAAATTGTAGCCGTGGAGTTCGCAAGGCAGATCCACTTGGAACGAATCCCTGGGATGACACCGCTTTTGAGATATTAATTCCCGAACTTTGCGAAGAAATGCATTGGCTTTCCAGTTAGTTTCTTAACAAAACATCGCTTTATGCATTTAAGCACAAAATTAACAGGAACGCCAATGCATTTCTCCGCAATGTTGGGGAATTATTATCCCGAAACTGGTGTCATCCCGAGAATTCGTTCCAAGTGGATCGATCGTCTTGCGAGCTCCACGGCTACAATTTGTAGATTGCAATATGGGCCATCAGGTAATTAGTTAAAAATTAATTTGTGAATTTTTATTAATTAGTCAATTATGCATTTCATTTTTTGCGCAAGTAATGTCCGCCGCTTACAGTAGACCGGCTCATTCACTAGAATTGGGCTATCTGCCACAGGTAAACGTTAAGAATTTTTCAAAGTGTTCGCTGAAGCACCCTGTATATGTATCTATGTGTCTAAGCCTTTTCCAAAGTACGTGGGTCTAATGGTTAACGCTCAGGGTCTAATGGCCATAGCATCACGCGGCTGTGCTAAGGAAACAGGGTTTGAACAACATGCATCATTGAGTACAGGCCAATGTGGGGTTGCTCTTCAACGAACCACCTTGAGGCCCGCCTGGATTGGTGTAGATGCGGGACTGCGTAGGTCACACTCTTCAATGAAACTCGTTAACTACGACTCTAGCGTATGTGCCACTCGCTCTGGGCTGGTCTTCAATGAACCTCTTTGATGCTAACTTGGGTAACTGCATATGTGCCAGTAGTTATGCCGCGGTCTTATATGAACGTCTTTGACGCGAACTTGAATAAGCTAGGCATGTGCGACTGGGAATGTGCCACTCAACAGTGACGTAGAAGGGGAATCGAATCCCTACAAGGGGAATCGAACACACGTCACACGGAGTCCTTATGCACAGCAAATCAACACTCAAATAGGCTGCGCCGCGAAAGCACTCGGTTTGTGCCGATTTTCAATGAACGTCTTTCGCGCGCCATAGCTTTAGCGAGCCGCGTCGTGCACGCACTGGGTATGGGCCGCTTTCTAATGAACCGCTCGCCATCTTGGGTCACTGAGTATGTCACTGGGGGCGCGGCAAGACAGAAAACAATCCACAGCGCTATCACACAGCGGCGCGCTTTGCTTCTCACCTCGGAGGCCACGCGCGGCCATCTCGGCAGCGCGCCAGAGGAGCCCGGCTGCCGCATGACGTGTTTTTGAGGGTCCGTGCGCACTGGCCCTTAGGCTTCGCGGCGACGCCGCCAGATGGCACCGGTTGTTCTTAGCGGAGCGCGAAAGAGTAGTCGCGCTGCTGTAGGCGCCTCATGCATAACCCGTTCCGACAGTGGCAACTGTGTTGCTATATTGATCAAATGCTAAACGAATTCTAGTGGCTAGCCATCGTGAGAGCGGTTTTCCCGATATTTATTTCGAGAGCAATTACGTGGACACGCCAGGCAAATTTCGGCCGTCACAATCAACATCGGCGTCTCCGCAATGTTCCGTAGAAAGTACAAGGATGGATGGATGGATGTAAAACTTTAATAAAAGTCCTGAGGTACGCGACTCAGCGCGCAGCGGGCCGCTCCCACGTTGGGACAGTCAGGCCATGCCCGACCGCCGCATCGTGTGGCTCCGGGCTGAATGCTGTAGGGGGGAACGGGGGTCTCATTTCAGAAATCGCCAGCCGTTTGTACGCAGGCACAAGTCCGAGCGGGTGCGAGAGAGAAAATCTGGGGACATTTGCTCCTTGAATGTCTGATTTTGCCTAGGAACTACGCAGGAGTTTTTTCTCTTTCTTTTTGCTCTTTTTGTATGCTCGTTTTGTAGGTAACGGGAATGCAATACGTTCGAATTCTGGGATCTCAGTTTTATTTTGAGGGTCCCTACTACAGGGACTAAAGCATGGGGACAGTTTGAGTCTATTGCGTGTACGAATTACAGATCCTTAGCAAACAAGCAACCAGGTAAAACGACGATCGTGTAGGATTGCCGAACGGAAAATGCGTTTCCGAAATGTGACCTTTATATTACCTTTTTATGTGACCTTTTTATGGATAATTGTATACAAAATTTTTTTCAATGCATGAATTCCCCTCTTTTCATCATCTGTACGTCACACGTTTATATTAACGTTCTTTTTTATGAGATAATTCCTTTTTTTTATCTCGTTACTGGCTAGAACTTGCGAGGCATAATCGCAAAGTAATAAAACCTCGAGCGTTAATTGTTACTGGCAAGAAACATTACTTAAACCTTTATGAATAGCCGAAATAAAGGAACAGATTCCTGAAACTAACAAGAGGGACTGAGAACATATTCGTGCTGCACCAACTATACTCTATCTTGGAAATATTCTATTCCTATCCAGCGTTATATTAACCAATCGGTGCAACGCTGGCAACATTTTAATTCTTTGGATGGCCGATCTCTCAAACTCACGGTTGTCCTTTTAGCTAGTGATGCAGCACGGTAATGTTTGAAATCTCTTCTCGCATGTTATATCAATTTTTCGACACTCCGAATAAGATCATAAATGCAAACAGGCAGAATAAGCTGGAGAAATACACAAATTGGCGTCATGTGTTGGCACCCAGCAGACGCATGTCAAGGTGTTGCCATCTCTGACTCCTTAAGCAACGTTTTGCGCATGGTGCTTCCAACGATTGTGAACACTCGAAGAAACTCGAACGGCTAGATTCATTGATGGACATAGATTAAAGGCGCCATCTCTGCAATACCATCTGTTTTTCAGAATGCGAGGGATATAATTTCCAGGAACACTAGTTAGGAATTTAACTCGTCATTGGGCGATCGAACTTGTGCCCAGCAAAGTAAACAACACACACGAAGCTCAACGAAAGTAAGTGCACAGCCACGATGCGCTTGACCCGATGATCCACGGGTCAAGCGCATCGGCTTGACCCGTGACTATACATGACTATACATGACTCGTTGCAAATTGCAGCAAATTCTGCGGTGTTGGTGTTCGTTCTAGAATGTACAGCCGTATTGGCGTCGCTTTGTGCAATCTGATTAGACAAGGTTCCCTATCTATATAATCAGCGACAACATATCAAAGAGTTCGGATACATGAACGCGTGTCTTGCGTGTAGGAACACCGTGCTTACAGTGATTGGCCGGTGGAAACGATCCTCCAAGACAAACCGTTTACACGGCTGTCAATACCCCCTCCCCTAACAATCCGCCTCCCTTCCACACTGTGAAAGCGCATGTACAGCCTCCCGCGCATTTTTAGCTACAGCGCACGACAACACGTCATCCTGAAGGAAACATCGCATTAGACGACTCTTGCACAGGAGAGTGCTTAATGCACTTGAGAGTACTTCTGCCGGTATCGCTGATTATCGCCGCCCAAAGGCGCTAAAAGGACGCGTCATGGACGTTCGCGCGATATAGCTAAAAATGCCGGAGGCTGTGCATACAGTGCTCAGCAAATGAAACGCCATAGTCGGAGCACGTGGCCGCCGGCGCTTGTTGCGCTACCTGTGAGGTCTCGTGAAAGCGAGTTGGTGCATTGTGCTTTATGCTGAGGGCGCATGGTTGCTGCATCCGCCCGACAGTCGTTCGGCTTGTGTTTCGCGGTGGCGGCGCCGGAACGCTGCAGGCCATGGTTTCTGCCAGTCGCCCACTTCGTGGCGGGAATTGAGAGCGCGAGCATTTCGCACCACTTGAATGACAGTTCTTGCCCGTGTAGGGTTTTGCAGTAGAGCCAAGGCGCTTGTGGCATACTGCGCGCTCACTAAAACCGAGAAATGAATGAGCGCAGAAGGAATAAATATTAATTTTCGTTCTTAAAAAAGTTGCCCGGAAAAAAACGCTTCCCTTGCTCATGGCTTTATGCACGCTAGATCTGCCCACTTGGCTTTGGCCTCTTATTGCACTAGGACTTTGTCATGTCACCTTGAGCAGCCACGACGGCCGCCATCCTGCGGGGGAAGCTGTTGACCAGGCGGTCGGCGTGGTCGGTATGCGCCAGACGGTACCACTCTGCCTCCATGGCCGCCCACAGTTAATCGAACGAGTCTCTGTTAAGCGGTCGACGAGGCATAGACCACATTATGCACCCCAGTAATTTGCCATTATATTCATGTTGTCCCCTTGTGGTGGCCACTCTAGCATCATAATGTCAATTTGCTCCAGAAACCGACTCACCGACATGGCCATATGATAAGGGCTGCTGTCCTGCTGTAGTAAAAGAAGCCGTCCGGAAAGGGCTAGTCCAGGACGTAGGAGAGGAAACTGCTCTCTAGGGCACTCTGCTGCCGTATGCGGCAGCATTGAACCGACCTTCGAGATCCACCAAAGGCCCGAATCCGTCCTTTGGTATGGTTCCCCAGGCGCGGACGGAGCAGTGTGTGCAGCTGGCCACTCCCTGATGATTTCTTGTTTCAAGTCTGTGAAAATGAAGCAGTGTTTCTCACTGATACATTCTTATTTGGATCGTGACGTTCAAGCACGAATACAAGTACAGTGAAGCACAATGAAAGCATTGGCTGTGTGTGATAGAGCATTCCAATGACGAAACACGCAAACGAGCATCGCTGTGTTTCAGCGGTCAATAGCGCTTGCATCGATAAGGTGCTCGAGCAGCCGCTCAGTGAAGCCCTGCCAAATGACGTGTTATGCAACAGAGAAGAACGCAATGCTAGCCGATACGCAGTTTACTGCGTCTTCTCAAACCCCTCCCTCCTTATAGGGGACAACAGGTGCTATAACGTAAAATGATTTCAAACTATTTTCATTCCAATTTGTGCAATCAGCCTCCACGATTTGTCAAAACATTTTCGGGCCACTCCCAAATTCGCCTGCCTGTCACGCGATGTCAGCAAAATGCTCCCCATCTGATATAACGTGTACACACTGGTTATGCTTGATTAAACCGCACAAAAGAAAAATAATCATTCCACATTGGACACATTTTCATCATTAGCCCTCTGCTATTGGTCCAATGTTTTCTGGCTACGCCCACTTCGCCTGTCTGTCACGCGACCTCACAAAATCGCGGAAACTGACCACGTCAAAATGACGTGTGCGTGAAAAAAAATGCAGTAATATGCCAAACAAAACTGAAAAATTTTCTGCATAGCCACAGACTACCCCGTTTCAAAGGGAATAGAAGATGGTTGTCCGCCGATCGCTCAGGCCCTCGCTACTCGCACCTGCCGGTGAGCATGTATTTATTTGCGCATGATAAACCTTTTGCGTGGCAGTAAACTTTATCGATCCGTTTAGGCATGCATACGACATCGCTCTGCCAACTCTTCCTTGCTGAGGATCCGCTTTAGCGGCATTCTTATCCTTCCAATGCACGCCACCGCGATTTCCGACCAGCCACCGCAAGCTAAGTAAGGCGAAGCGGACCAATCGGAGAAGCCGGCACCAACCTCTTCATGCGGTTACCTATTTTCACTGTGCTGGCTCGTCCCCATCTAATCCCTCTCCACTAGAGCGTGCTCCTCGCCTCTTGACAGTCGATTAGATAAGAAAAGCCGCTAAGTGTAGATAATATTATTGGTTTTGAAAGCGAACAAAAGTGACCTCCTACAAACGAGGAGAGTGTTTGATTGGGTTGTTCCGACAACGCTGCCGGTCACCGCCCGATGCTTGCGTCGGTGGTTACGTAAATTTGACATCTGGAGTTTGGAATCATTTTACGTTACAGCGCCCAAGGTAAGTTCTCCAAGGAAAGCAATACATACGTAGAGTGTCTATACGTAGCAATGCATAGGTAGCGACTATATCTTAGCTTAGAGATTACTGTCTACTTCGGTGTCTCGTTCTGGAATTTACGTGCAAAAATATTGAGGCCAGCGATCATACCTTGTGTTACTAGTCCTCCAGATACGCTGGTACTGGTCCCATCTGGACGTGAATGTAGACTCCTCCGAGAACATGGCATTGCCCTATAGTCATGTGCTTTCATGTCTGGTGCTCCTGGGCTGAGTGCTAAGAATTATCATAAGTTCAGTGCTTCTTTCACCCTATCTGTCGTTAATCAAGGCACCACTGGACAGCTGCGGCTCGCCCCCGACGCACGACGACGGTAGCTCCACCGTGGCATTTGTAACGGGGCGTCAAACACCACCGGCTTGGGATTCGTGGCCACCATGTGCAGTGGCTGAATCGTCGCTTGTATTTCATTATAGGTAGGCATTTGAATTCAATATGCGGTTTACAAGTTTTCTAGTTCTTTTTGGCCACTGATTCCTTACCTTCATTGTTCGTAGTTCGTTGTGACTTGATGCAAGATGGGGGTTGATGTGTTCACGTATCGAGCGCGGATCGGCACTTTCCTCGCTCACATTCGGCGAGTGAGGGCCCGAAATAGTTGCTCCAATTCTCAAGCAAGCTTTTTACGCGCTTTTTGCCCTAGACCTTGCTCTAACTATCGTAATTTTTTGCTTTGCTTGTACGTTGCGCCGGTGATGTGGAGAATAACCCTGACCCCAAGATCGATGACGCTCTCTCCCTAGTCAATGAATGCTACGTGGAAACTATAGAAATACTAAAGAAAAATTCAACAAGACATCATTGGCATTGAAACTAGGGTAACAGTCACTGAGGGCACTTCGGGTAGTATATCTGAAATCAAAACCAAGTGCGACGGCTTGAGTGACTCCGTAAAAGAAGTGAAGTCGAGTATAGCCAGAGCACATGAAGGACTCAGTGATGTTGTAGATGACATGAATAACAGAATGCGAAGAAACCAACTGCTCGTCAAGGGCCTTCCTGAAACAGAAAATGCAAGCTAGGAGAAAACACAGGGCATCGTCAAACAATTCTTTTCGGCTCACCTAAACTAACTCTCGAAGGCATAGAACGTGCCCATAGGATTGGCAAACGCCGATCTGGTTTCAATCGCCCCATTATCGTTAAGTTTCTGAAAAAGGTTAAATTTAGGATTTTACGTGCCATTATAAGGCACGCCGTAGTGGGAGATTCCTGAATAATTTGAACCACCTGGGGTTCTTTACCATGCACCTTAATCTAAGTACACGTGTGTATTCGCATGCCGCCCCCATCGAAATGCGGCCGCCGTGCCCGGGATTCGATCCCGCGACATCGCGCTTAGCAGCCCAACGCAATAATCACTAAGCAACCACGGCGGGTATCATTAAGTTTCTCAACTACAAATCAAGAACAGAAACACTGCGCAACGCTTTCAAACTAATAAATCTTCTCTCAACCAAGTATGGCTGGAAGAAGACCTGACGCCTAAGATCCAGTTGGTATGTAAAAAGCTTACAGACTGTGCCAAGGAAAACCGCAAGGAAAACCAGAGTTTTACCCTCTGTTTTAACACGCTGCACATGCAAGATGGCGCCTATCGGTACGACTCATTGTCTAATTATGTCGTTCTAGCGACTAAAGAAGGCCAACCCTTGCATGAATGACCAGCCGCAGCGGTTCGCTACAAACCAACTGCGCATAAAGTTTCATTGCTCCTGGCGAACTTCCGAAGCCTACTTAAGATAGTTGATATCCTAAAAACACTGATACTCGCGTGTGACGCCGATAGCATCATCGGCACAGAAACGTGGCTGACCGAGCGTATTGCTGATAGCGAACTGTCGTTGCCGAAGTCATTTGCTGTTTTTCGAAAAGACCGAAAAGTGTCGCGGGGAAGTGGCGTTATAATTTCTGTCGAAAAGGAGTTTCAGTCGTCTACTATACCTATTAACTTGCCGCTTGAAATTATTTGAATTGTTACACGTCATTGTCATGTGCACTGTGTTATTGGTTCGCGGTACCCCCTACCCCCCCCCCCAAAAAAAATGGAACCATACTTGGCTATGCTTGCGCAAATATTGCCGAAATGACCAGTATGTTAACGGCTTTTGTGGCCGAATTCCCACACAAATTTGCTAGCCGATCAGTTAGCCACAACTGGTCTTTATATCGCGACCACCTTTAAAATAAGTAAAATGACTGCGTAGCAGAATTAACTCTCTTGTCCAAAGCAGACGATCCTTGGTTCACACGTGATGTGAAGAAAACTATTAACAAGAAAAAGGGCCGTTTGGAAAAGCTTCGACATCAAATACCGATCTAGGAATCTGCTGAAAGTTATAATCATCATTTTGCTTCGGTTTTCTCAGACGAGCTGCCGCTACTAGCTACGATGCTTCAAACGCAAGCAATTTCACACAAGTTTTCAGCTATCTCAATAACAGAAGCAGGCGTAGCATGCGCAATAGACTACCATGTAAAACTTGCCCTGGACTGGATGGTATCAGCGCAAAACTTTTGACGCTAGCATCACATAGTTCATCTTACTTTATAACTAATATTCAAACAGTCACTGGACACTGGGTGTCATTCTAATGACTGAAAGATTGCGCATGTAATTCTTTGCTTTAAATATCGAGACAATAAATTCGCTAACAATTACCGTCCCATTTCTCCTACGTCTATTTGCTGCAAAACTACTTGAACATAATATATCCAGTTACATAATGTCTGACATTGAATGTAATAAATTCTTTTTTCAAAACCAACATGGATTTCAGAAAAACAGATCCTGTAGCTCCCAGCTGTTTAAGACAGCAGCCAATTTACACAATTCCACCAATGGAGCATTTTTCATCGATGCAATTTTTATTGACTTTGCTAAAGCATTCGATCGCGTCCCTCGCCAACGTCTACTAACGAAACTACATAACCTACAGGCGGAAGAAAAAACATTCATGTGGATTAAGGGCTTTCTAACTGACAGACTTCAGAGTTAAATTCAATCACTACTTATCTCACCACGCGTATGTCAAGTCGGTAGTCCCACAAGGATCGGTTGTGAACCGTTGTTATTTGTAATCTACATAAACGATATAACGACTAGCATGCAGTCTTCCATACGTCTTTTTGCAGATGACTGCGTAATATATAAAGAAATAGCCAACGGGAACGACAGTTTAACCCTGGAATCTGACTTAACAACTATTTCAGAATTGTGCAGCGAATAGCAGATGCGAAATTACCATTCATAAAACTAAACACGTTAAAATTAGTCCCAGTCTCAATTTATTGCCTAATGAGTACCTAATTAACCATTTTGCCTTTGAAACAGTTTCGTGGATTATATACTTAGGAGTTCTGTGCAGTTACAGCCTAAAATATAATGATCATGTAGAATTAATTACTAGCAATGCATTTCGAAAGCTTTGCGCTCTCAAACGCTGCCTACGCCTTGCTAATTCAGATACTAAACTTCAGTCACTTAATTAGCTAATTCAACTAGCATTAGAGTACGCTTCTAACATATGGCATCCCCATCAAGCTTACCTTAGTGACATGGTAGAATCAATACAATGCAAAGCCGCTAAATTCATCTCATCCTCGAGTTAGCATTATCACAGTGTGTCATCCATAAAAAGAACACTTGACATTGTACTTCTCGTAATACGCAGAAAATATTCGCGATTATCTGTTTTTCACAGTGTTTATTACCGTAACAGTGTCTTTTCACGCAAATTCATTCATCCAGCAGCCCACAGCCCCCCCCCCCCCCCCTACTGACCACGAACTCACGGTACACCCACCTTTCGCTCGGACTAACAAAAATATTTACACTCGCCTTTAGTCGTATCAGAGAATGAGCGGAACGTCCTTCCGCAATCTATTGCCAGCAATAAGGAATTGTCGTCTTTCCAATAGGCTCTACTAACCTACCTTAACGAGCAAACCTGCCATATCAGACGATCTTCTCTGAACAACCACGTCATGCATTTGTTCTATTATGCTGAAGAGTGTTGTAGCTCTATCTTGTATTACTGAATTATATAATCATTACTTCATGCTTCTACTAGATGCAGTGTATCTCCTTAATGCAGAAAACATGTGTGTTCTTTATTTGTGTTTTGATCTGCAGACTTCATACTTTGATGTTCATAACACCCTTTTGAAGTATATTGTTGTATCCCCCCCCCCGCCAGGTTATTTATTTATTTATTTAATACATACTGCAGGCCACATTGTGGTCCTTGCAGGACGGGCAGACATTGAATACAAGACATATACAAGATACGTTCGTATACACTCATAAAATTACAAATAAAAAACGGTATATATATGTACATATACACATATATACATATATATAGACTTTACAATTATATTTCTTACAGAAACACTTCGTGAAAAGATTAAAAAGACAATACCTTATTCAATCTATGGTGCAATTAACAGAACGATGTAAAAAAAAGGCAAGAGAATTGTGCACCAAAGGCAAGGGAGTTTCACAGTCATCGACTTGCCTTGCTCATTCAACAGCAAGGAGAACACATTCTATGCAAAAACAGAAACAAAACAAAACAAACAATAAAGAAAACTTACATAAAACGCATTCACATGTTGTGAGGGGCTGGCAGCGAATTCCATTCAGAAATAGTCCGCGGAAAAAAGAACTTGTAGCTGTCTGTCCTAGCATAGATAGGTGTCAGTGCATCCGGACGATGGTGCCGTGTATACCTTGTGCAGAGAAGACTTACATATAGTGAAGGTTCCAGAGCCAATTTGTGATTAATTAGATTATGTAAAAAATCTAGCCTGTGTTTCTGGCTTATTTGTTGAAGCGAAGGAATGTCGATAGGCAACATCAACTCTGACGGCGAATCCGAACTTTTGAACTTGGAGTAAATAAAACGAACAGATTTTCTCTGTATTCTCTCAAGTTTGTTAACATTGATTTTAGTATAGGGATCCCATGCAGCGCAAGCATATTCAAGTTTTGGCCGGATATAAGTTTGATAAGTGAGTAGCTTAACGTTTCATGGGCGTTCCTTAGTTTGTGTCGCAGATAAGTTAGCTTCCGAAAGTCAGAAGAACATGTGTTGCCAATGTGAAGGTTCCAGGAAAAATTATTAGTGAATGTTACGCCAAGGTACTTGTAGCTCTCAACTTGCTTTAGTGGAACAGATCCCATTTGATACGCGTACTCCAGGGGATTCTTTTTATGCGTTATGCGAAGAGAAACAGTTTTACCTACGTTTGCAGCCATTCCCCATTCTTCGCACCACAAAAATATGTTATTCAAGCTAGAGTTAAGTTCCTTCTGATCATCCATGGACTTAAATGTACGAAACACAACGCAGTCATCTGCAAACAGCCTTATTTGTGTTCCAGGTTTGACGATGGTAACAATGTCATTAATATATAAAAGAAAGAGCAATGGACCCAGGACACTGCCCTGGGGAACACCTGAAGTGACTGGCAGATATTCCGAGTTGTGATCGTCAACTGAAACATACTGTTGGCGATTATGCAGATAGTCTGTAATCCAGGTAATTATGAGGTCCGGAAGGTTAATGTTCCTTAATTTTAGAATTAACTTTTTGTGAATTACCCTATCGAAGGCTTTACTGAAGTCCAAAAACACAGCATCAATTTGACCGTTGGCATCCAAAGCTTTGGCAATGAAATCAATAATTGTTACTAATTGTGTAGTAGTGGAACAGCCTTTCCTGAAGCCATGCTGAGCATTTGATAGTATGGAGTGTTCATCTAAGAATTCAGTAATACGAGTTGCGATTATATGCGCGAAAAGTTTGCAGCAAGATGACGTTAATGATATGGGGCGGTAATTCTCGAGCAATAATTGATCGCCTTTCTTAAAGACCGGAACAACTCGAGCCATCTTCCAATCTTCAGGCACTTTCGCGCATAACAAAGATGCTCTGAACAATACAACTAAGAACTTAGCAACAGTTTCGGCGTGCCTAAGAAACGCCTTCGGGAGGTTGTCAGGGCCAGGAGTTGTTTTGGTTTTTAAATTGAGTAACATAGACACAATGCCATGGTAAGATATAAAGTCCGCCTCATGCTCTTCAAACACTGCAGAACTCAAAGATGGACCTGAACGTGCACGGGAGAATACACTATGAAAATAATTGTTAAAATGTTGTGCGATGGCATTCAAGTCGTTAAGAATGGTTCCATTAACTGCAATTTCCGTAACAGTCTTCTTGCTATTGCCAAGGTTTCCCCAAAACTTATCCGGTTCGTTCTTTATAAAGTTGGGCAATGTTGTGAAAAATAAAAATTTTTTGAATCACGCACGGCGAATGACAGCTTTTTTGTAGTTCCGTGATAGCGACCATGCGTGGATGCTTCTTTTTTACTCGTTTGATTTTGCGCTTTAGTTGTACTATTGCAAGCGTCATCCAAGGCGTACTTTTATTGACTTTCTTAGTTTTAGTGGATATGAATGCATCTATGCAATGCCTGCACATTGTACTAAACATGGTCCCAAGTGTACAAACACCACTACCACTATCTGCAAAGTGCGTAAGACAAGTTTCCATGTAGTCAACGATGCTGGCGTCATCAGCTCTGGTGTAATCTTTAAAAGATTTGGTATTGGCAATTTTAGGAACGGTAGTTTTGACAATGGGCAAGGAAAGCTCAACAAGGTAATGGTCAGATAAACCATCTTCGATTAACACGGTATGCTCGGAAAAGGTTCGGTTTAAAAAAAATAACATCTACTATAGAACATGATGACCCTTGTACACGCGTGGGTTCATTAACCACTTGAATAAGATCATGTGTTAGCATAATGTCAAATATAATGTTAGCATTTGCATCAGCCTTATTGTTTGCTTGGAGGAGCTCCCAATTAACACCAGGCAAGTTAAGATCGCCGATGAAAAAATTTTTCTTATTTTGGTAGAGAGACATGTGCTCTTGAAGTTTATTCAAATAGTCTGGTGTAGCATCAGGTGGCCTATAAAACGCGAACAGCACAAAGCATTGACCCCAGCACGATAACCTGACGCATAGGTACTCTAGTTCGGGAGTATCACCGATAAGCGTAGCTCCGATTTGATCTTTAACTAGAACGGCTATAGCGCCGCCTCTGCGCAGGCTATGCTTACGAAATACTTTGTAATGGGGCGGAAAAACAAGTTCATTTGTTATATCGCTACGCAACCACGTTTCCGTTATGACTGCGATGTGCGGATCGTGCTGTAGCAAGTGAATTTCTAGGGAATCTGTCTTGTTCACCACGCTACGAGCATTAAAATTCACGATACGCAGACGTTTTTCCTTGGCTGAAACTGAATTTCTGTGGATGGCAGGTTCGAAGATTTCTAAACATGAAAGTTCTGAAACCTTATCCGGAACATCGCCGACTGTCGTGCCTATTTCTGCGCTTGCGCTTGACGGCGGGTCGTTGGGCGGTGTGGTTTTTCTGCGTCGTTTTTTTTTTACCGGAATTCTTTCATTTTTTTCCTCGCTCCAAACATAAGCTGTCCTATTGATGTACAATTTGTCAAAAGCTAAGGAAACTTTGTCACCCTTTTCGCGGTTTTCTTTCGTACTTGCCCAGAGATTCCTTCTAACCTCACGAACTTTTCGCGAATAGTCTTCACTTATCGATATAGTAGTGTTCTTCAGCTTGTGGCACTGTTCAAAAATTAACGCTTTGTCTCTTGTATCGAACAATCTCAGGATGACCGTTCGTTTCTTATTTGTGGACGGTCGACCTAATCTATGTATTCGTTCAATAGCTATCGGGTTCAGTTTGAGAAGCTCTTGGAAGATAGCTTTATTTACGGTTGTTTCCAGTGATTCGCCGTTTTCATTCTCTGGTTCTGTTAGGCCAAAAATAATCAAATTAGGTCTTCTACTGTGATTCTCTAATTCGTCTATTTTCATTTCAAGAGTCAGAACAACTTCGTTAATATGTGAAAGTCGGTTTTGGCATAAAGTGACCTGGGTCTTCAAGTTTTGATAAAGTGTCTAGCTTTTTTTTTCAATTTCTACCAGGCGGTTTTCTTTGATATCCTTAATATCAGCTGCGATTTCCTTAAATTGCTTCAAGATTTGAGCAGTTTCGGGCCTGGGGCTAGTTTCAATGTCCTCTCATAAAAGCAGTAACTTCCGGAGGCAAAACACATCAAGCAAGCAACATAGCCAAGAGTATGGCAGCACCAGTAGAAAAGGGTCGCTTGAACGGTAACCCGTTCAAGCGACTCTTTTGCCCGATGCTACGCCCTTAATGTAATAAAATAAAATAAAAAATAAATGGCGGTAAGCGAAGTTGGTGGCAAGACGACGGTGTCGCAGGCGTTCCGCTTTGTTTGCCCTAAACTCAGGGTCAGCGGCTCTTCGCTGATGTTTGGCCTCCACATCGCACTCGCGCAACTTGGGATCCGCGGCTCCTCGCTGACGTTTCGCCTAGGCTTTGGAAGCCCTCCAGTGGCGCACCGACGGGGGGGGGGGGGGGGGATTCGGGGGTTGTAACCCCCCCCCCCTGAGGCCGACTTAACCCCTCCTTTTGTTTAACCCCTTTTCTTTCCTTACGCATTTGAGTGCTGCAACTAAGATGTAAGACGCGCAATCGTCTGCACACTCGCAAGAAGCGCATTTTTTGACAATTTCCTGTAAATAAATCGAAATTAGTGCTGTATAGATGGCATTGGCAAACTGTCAACCCCCCCCCCCCCCTGGCAGAGATCCTGGGTGCGCTACTGAAGCCCTCACCCTAGAATCGGATGAGAAGCTTCGCTTACCTCCATTTTCTCGACAAAGGAAGGGACGGTGATTTTGTTTCTTTGGGCCCTACGTGTGACAACAGTAGTTCAAGTGCGCGTTACAGGTCCCCACACCCACAGGGGTTTGTGCCATTGAGCTTGGACCCTTTCTGCACTATCACCAGGATCGACCCACTTTTTAGCGTGACACCACCACCACCGCCGACACTTGTGAGCCTATACAGCTTCGCTTAAAATGTCTTCGTTGCGGGCCACTGCGCGGTTCTTGCTTGGGCTTCAATGAAAATGTCCTCGTCGCGTGCGTTGTTTTGAAGTTTATTCTAAAGTCTCGTACCATAAATCATTTTCAGCAGCAATAGAGCCAACTTGAACACATACCGTTGCCGTTTAGTGAGTGCTGACATGCATTGCGCTCTCAGAAAATCCGGTTTCGTCTCGGACTATTATGTCGGTCATTTTAGCACATGTGCGGAAAGCCCTTTTAATTTCTCCTAAAGTTTTGAGCTAGGGTTTCAGGCAAGCGCTAAATTTAAATGACTATTTCATTCTAGCGAAGCTCCTTTATTTTGTGGTTGCTTCGGAATACCAGTATCTGTATTGTGGATCGAATGTCAGAAAGAGTGTGTGTGGCGAATGATGGCAGAGAAACAAGATATATATTCTGAAAAAGTGAATTCATAACTACCAAGTTTAATGCCATTTTTACAAGACAAACCAGGAGCACCTTGGGTGTGGTCTTGAGAACTTACAAGCACGTTGCTTTGTGTCATGTGTAACACACCCGAAAAGAGGAGCAGAAGATAGCGGAGGTGTCACTTGAGTTCGGCTGTTTCAGAAGTAACCCCTTTTCGAGACAAGTCCCTCAGTTCCCCAATCGCCGGCTGCTTCGAAGGACAACTTCAGCACTTACGAGAAATCGTCGCAAATATGCCTCTTTTGCAAGATGTACTTGTGGGATTGTACATATTTGCTAGCACAACGCACGCCACCATGCTCAGCATTAACAGTCCACGTCTTGGTAGGAAAATGAGGACTGAAGTGGCTTTTGCAGACATAATCCTTTGGTTGACGTATGTCCTTTTTGTACAGTTGGCGTCCGTGTCTCTCTTTTCTGGGGGACAGAAAATTTGCTCTCTTTTATCGCAGGAAGTCTAGTCACGGTTACTGTGGAACTAAGCACTTATCTGTTGCTGCGAAGTCGTCGCCAACATATTATCTTTTGACAGGCGTACCACGTAACGCTTCGGGCGTTTGTTCCGCTTTCTGAATGATCAGGAACCAATACTTTAATTACTGGCACAGCACTCCCTCACGAGGAACAGATTCGCGATGTGTTCTTTGAAATGAGTGCAGATATGCAAGAGATAAGAAAGAAAGAAACGTCACAAATGTGAACAAAAGTTATAAATCATATGCGAGAACACCATGCGCGGTACCTAATCTCACCTATGCGAATGGTGTTATCACAAGACAAACCCGGCACGTCTGCATCCCAAAAACCAAACCTGTATCAACTGACAGAGTAGGTCAACCCCGCGCGCCTCCGCCTACCTTCCTCTTCCGTGACGCTTTGCCTCGTTGCTCGTTTCCCCCTTCGCTCAACGTCACTTAGACTTTCCTCTAGGTGGCGTTGCTTTGCCGCGCGCTCAGCGCTCTCCTTCATACTTTCTCCGGTGCACGAGTCTCTTCACTTCAAGCAACCTTCGTCCTCCGCTTCCTTCGCTGCTTTGAACAGACATTCGCCGATTTCGCTAGCTGATCAGTAACGCTTGCGCGTAAAAAGGCTGCTCGACCAGTCACGCACCACTTTCGCGCTTCTTTCTTTCAAGTTTGGAAAGTACTTTTGTATAAGCACGTATTAAGGAACATAAAGCTGGAGCGGGAATTTTTCAGGATGATCTACAATTTTCTCATTCACTGTTTTGCTCTGATATAACATATAATAATTGAGAAGTTTATTACTAATAATAATTCACTGTGTATTTAGGCAAAATACCAAAAAATAGTTTGACTTGTTCCACGTGATGGCAAACATCATTACCTTGGTTTTGTCCACCTCCATATTCTGACAAGATTGTTTTTTTTTAAATTTTGGCACAAGTTAATGACACAGTCATTTCATGCAGGACATGCAACAGTTGCCGGTTGGACATACAGACGCTATTCGCGGCAAGCCGGTGGGCTCCGCCTCGTTCGATCACGTGGTCACGCGTCGATCGCTTGCCTGAGCTGCCATCATCCCCTGCTTTCTTATGGATTTGGACGACGCTGCTGCGTCTCAGCAAACCTCTGTTATGGTGAATATCATAGATGGTGACTGGGTGAACGACAGGAGTTTGGCTGCAGCTTCAAAGGGCGTGTAAGCACTTTCGGAGCTCATTATGCCTTGCACTGTTTTAGCATCAAAAGCGCTGCTAGAAATGTATTCCAAGAAAACGAAGCTTTCCGCTTACTAATTAAATGAATGAAATCAGGATCATTGTGTTTTTCTCACCGTTCTCAATTGATGATTCCAATTGGAATCACTGGGCCTTAAATGGTTAAGAAACGCATTGAAACAGTGGCTTGTCATGTTTCTCACTCGGAAGAATTTCTCGATGCGGTCATTATCGGATTGTTTATTTTCTGCCTAAACTTTTCGCGGGTGTACACAGCTGCGACAGATTTGTTCTCGTTGCGCACAAGGTGTGAACGTTCTAATTCTGCATTTTGTAGCACCCTGTAAGAAGTACGTATTATCGGCAGTAACTCGCTTACCGGCCGTCCCCAACCGTTCAGCTACAATGCTAGTGGATGATTTAATTATTTTATCTTGAAGAAAAGCCGTGTATCGCGAAGGGCCGGTAACACAGGAAGTTCTTACGTAGAAGCGGCCCGTGAATTTGGCCACCGAGATTAATTTTCTTTCATAATGTGCAAATTAGTATTTTTAACAGCGGAGCTGTTGTAGGTCGAGGCTGCACCGTCCGTCCGCCGGTGTCACGCAGGTCACGTGACCAGGAGAGGATGAGAGCCGCGCCGGGGGAGGGCAGGTCACGTGACCAGCAGAGGAGGAGAGGCGCGCGGGGGTAGGAGGTGACCAATAAGGGGGCGCGCGCTGGTTGGAGGAGGTGACCAATGAGAGGCTGCGCTGGGTGCGAGGAGGAAAGGCGATGGGTACAATAGGATGTGTTTATGCACGGCGGCGTCCGCGTTTCCCTGCGTTCTGCGCCGAACGCGCGCGGTGTCCGTGACTGGAGCCGATGCCCCTGGCGACGGCTCGGCAGGTTTCGACCAGAGAACTGGACACTCGGCGGGTAGCGTCGGAAGTCGCTGTCTCTTCTCGCCTTTCAACATTTCAGTATAAGTTCGTGTTGTAGATCTTTGTTTACTAGTGTTTACGCAATTGCATCACATGCAACACATGCACAACAAATACTCGTGGCTCTTAGTATAACTAGCACTGCTTCGCTTTTCGACCATCCTCACGGAGTGGACGGGAGGTAGAATTTTTTAGGAGCCAAGCACCTTACGGCCAAGCCTTGTCCCTCGTCGTCCGTTGTCTTTAGCTCTGGTTTGCATAGAGACCGCTGCGAAGACACCCGTGTACTTAGATTTAGGTGCACGTTAAAGAACCCCAGGTGGTCCAAATTTCCGGAGTCCACCACTACGACGTGCCTCATAATCAGATCGTGGTTTTGGCACGTAAAACCCCGTAATTTAATTTTTATTTTGCTTACGTTTCCTCGAATTTTTTCGATGCGTCCATTATCGGCAATCAAAACTGGCCCTCTATTCCCTCGGCGTTGCTCCTACTCCATCCTCAACTGCTTGCAGTACAAAGACTGTGATGCAGTGGAGCGATGCTCGCAACGCTACACTCACTGCAGGTCACTGCAGCCCGAGGTTGAATTTTTGCTACAACTTACGGTTGTGGCCCATCCGTCTTGGCTACCTCGAAAACTGTAACCCAGTTTTGGGATTTTATGTTCCTGTAGGATGAAAAAAAGAGAAGCAAAGCCTCCTTACGACTAGATCGCCTTGTTTACTTCTGCGTTCTTTTCCTCCTGCTTCCGTAGATGTAGATGTAGAGCCTTGGTGTTAGTGGCACATACCCATTCTGGGGGATTGGCCAAGAACCGGGTAGTTCGATATAACAATGAGAAAGAAGATTTATAAAATACTTCAAACATAAATTTGGGAATACGTACGCATATGAGAATGACTAGATAGAATATATCACATGACTTTTATAGAATAAAGGAATAAAGGAAAACTAAAGAAATGCACAGCTAGTCATCAAATTTGTAAAAATATTTCGGAACCCTCAGCCCTGATTTTATCATTAAAATCTTTCTGACCCTGCAATGAAATCTTGGAATGCATCGACAACCTTCCTGTCGCTGTGCCCAAGCGTAGATGCCCCCAAAGATAGTAAATTTTGAACCTTTATTTCTAATCTAAGACGGAACGGTGTTTCTAAGGTTCTTATTCGCAATTCAGAATATCTTTGACAGAAAATGAGAAAATTATCTAATGTTTCATGTTGTCCACAATAGGGACAGTTCGGTGAGGGAACCAGACCAACTCTTTGTAGGTAAATATTTAGTACTGAAATTCTGCAGCGTAGTCTAGTGATTGCGACTTCAAGTGATCGCGACAGACAGAGTTTGCTACTCCAATAATGCGACAAGTGCTGAAAATCTGAGGAGTTTGTTAAAGAAGGGGCGTGAAATTCGCGCAGCGTCATTTTTCTCCGAAATCTAGCCCCTGTGATGAAAGCTGAAACCGGTAGGATTTGAATTACCGGGCCATTAAGGGACGCTTTCGCAATTGAATCTGCCATTTCGTTTAGAAATAGGCCCTTATGCCCTGGTAACCACACTAGTCTAATGCAAGCTAAGTGAGGGGGCACTAACGTCCTGAAAGCTCGCAAAACCAGGGAATTATCGGAAGCTGTGAGGGAGGAGCACAGAGATAAAGAAACCGTCACGATCACTGTGGACCGTGTTGATGTGTTGAATTTACGGAGGGCTAGAACGACAGCTGAAAATTCCGCTAGAAAGATAGGTACGAAGTCTGGGAGGCAGGGAACGAACAATCAAGAATATGAGAAAATATTCCAATTCCACAGTTTTCTTCATTTTCGGAAGCGTCAGTGGCAATAACTGTCTCTATCGGCACCTGCAAAAAGTAATCATTTAAGATTCAGCTTAGCGTGCAGTAAGATAATGCCTTTGCATGTTTAGGAAAAATATCACCACACTGAATTTTAATGGAATTGGTATTGCAAACAACAGGACTCACCTCACGGATTTGGATGTTTAATTGATCTAGGAGAGTTTGAATGAAACTAATTTGTGGTGTGTGGAATCGCGGCCAGTCCAAGCAGAAAAACTGTTTGTGAACGCCTTATAGGGGATTCATATATCCTTAAATATAACTGTACAGCTAATAGTCGAAACGTCGTAACAAGAGATGGCATCCTAGCTTCCAGATGTAAAACTTTAGGGCTACTTATATTTGCTACAAATATAAGTAGCCCTAAACATTGTCGCAAGGCCGGCCTCTCCAGAAGAACAAGGGGGCGAAGTTTATATGCTGGAGCTCAAGAGTACAGTACACATCCAAATTCCTATACCGGTCGAACATATATGCGGTATATTGTTAAAAGCGTTGCTGTTCGCATCCAGATCCACTATTGCTCAGCCTACGGAACAAGCCAACCGCACGAACACCTTTTGATGCAATAGAGTAAATGTGCGCCTTCCAAGACATTGAAGCGTCATATATCACGCCAAGACACTTGACTGTCTCTACTTGTGGAAGAATATTTAGATGAAAAGAGAGGGAAATATATATGGGGTCCTCTAATGGAAACGCTAGCGCTGAGCATTTGTTAACGTTGAGACAGAGATGCATCGCATTAAGCTATCTGTCTATAGCAGACAAGTATGTCTGTAATATTTGATAAAGTTTTTCGATGTCATTTGCCGATGAGAAAAACGCTATGTCATCAGTGCACGTTATCAGCGTACGTCATCATCAGCGTGTGTCATCATTAGGACATGGGATGGAACTCATTAGAATATTAAATAAGACTCGAGAAAGAACTGCCCCTTGTGGCACGCCTCTTGACTGCGCGTACCTAGCCGAAGAAATGCCGCTTTGTAACCAATAAAATTCTCTGTTCCTTAAAAATTCTGCAATCCATGCTTGAAGGTATTTTGGAAAGTTAATATTCTGAAGCTGATTGATCAATATCACATGTTGAACACAGTCATATGCTTTTGAGATATCTAGATTGACTAATACCGCATACTGGCTTTGGCGCCATGCCAACTGAATACGGCTTTCAAAGTCAATATGGGCCTGCCATATAGAGCACTGTGACCCGAAACCAATTTATTTCGGACTCCGGATCGATCGCTCATTAGGAAAACTGTTTAAAACAACTGTTTTAATTAATTTAACGAAATTTGAAGTTAACGCGATTGGCTTGATATTGTCTAACATATAGCCGTCAGCCGGATTTTTAAGCAAGGGAATGACCTTGGCAATTTTCCACTCCAATGGAACCCATGCCCTTCTGACGAAATATTTGATGATGTCTAATAAACATTCTTGTGATTCATTATATAAAATTTTTAACATGGTCGAAGTGATTCCATCGGGCTCCGGAGCCGCTGATAGAGAACTTAGTAAGATATCTGATAATTCAGCCTTCGAAATTTCCGTGAAATCTTCCTCAGATGGGGAGAGCAATGGAGCTAATGGTTGTTGGTAAGAAAAAGCGACGTTCTAGCCCTCTAGCGATTACCTCCAACGAATCCTTTATTTCTTCTGGAGACAAAACTGCGGATTCTGCATTTATTGGTCGCGGAGTCATTTTCTTGGCGCGTAGAAAGCTAAACAGTGCGCGTTTATTATTTGATTTAGAAAGAAATGCAAAATGCTGGATGCCATTGTCATCTTTAGCCTTCAACACTGTCCGTCTAAAAGTACCTCCATGGAATTTGTAATACAGCCTGTTTTGAGGGCATTGAATATGCAACAGTTTTTTCCAAGCTGCCTTCCTTCGCCTGTAGTCACGCAACAGATTCCACCAAGGGGAAGAATTTGTTATTAACTGATTGTATAACAAATTCAAATTTTCCCGCGAATCGTTTAAAACAAAACAAATGCTCAGTGCTTTCGATTTGAGACTAACATCAGCCAGAGAAGCCAATGAGGATCGCAAGGCAGGCAGGCAGGCAGGGAACTTTATTTTTGGTCCTGAGGAGCGACTTCGAGAATGCCTTACAGGGGAGGAGCCACCGCGGGCCGCTCCCACGTTGGGACGGACTTTTGAAATTTACTGTAGTTTATGAAAGTACGCGTATTAGAAAGGAAGGAGGTAACTGGACGTGAAATATCAAAAATGACCGGTATGTGGTCGCTCTTTGTGGCATAATCAACAGTCGACCAGAAGGGCAGGGAAATGCTACATCTTGCAAAAGTCAAGTCTAGGGCAGAAGCAGCCTGACCTCTGACGAACGTAGGTCATCCTGAATTTGCACATGTAAGAATTATGTCCTGGGACCAATTAAAAAGCGATTGCCACTCTGATCTGTTTTGAATCCCCATGTAATATGGTGGGAGTTAAAGTCCCCAGCTAGTAAAACATCTTTTCCGCAAGTAGTAATGACAGTTTCCAAAGGGCGCGTGTCGTGAACACCTGAGGGAAATTATGCATTGGCTATAAAAAATGGCCGACAGGCCGGAAGGCTTAGGTCTAACACTAGTATTTCATACTCGGAGGACAGGAGCTTTAGAGCTATCTTTGCCGTATGGCAAATTCTGGAAGATATCAGTGTCAGTAAGCCACCTCCTCTCAAAGATCGATCTAATCGGAATGAACGATAATTTTTTCAATGAAAATTTCAATCTGGTGTAAACCAAGTTTCTTGCAACAAGATTATATCAGGATTTAACTGAACGGTAAGACAATGTAAATCTGTATAAGCAGTAAATATCGAACGACAGTTCCACTGTCATACTCTCAAGGGTCCTATTTTGAAGATAGTATTGCAGAAGCAACAACCTTCTCAAAAAGGTCCTCTTTGAGAACTGTGCTGGGCGGAGACTTCTTGGACTTGTTCTGAGGGGACATAGAAGAAGCTCGGTTCAACGGGGACCGGCTGCGTTTTTGAGACCGTACATCCAGGTCAACGTCTCTGGAGACGTGCAAGTCTAGTGTTTTCTTCTAAAATTTCTTCTGGTACACTTTGCCTCGGTATCCTCTTTAGTCAGATGCCTCTGAAACACCCGTCAGCCGTTTAAGCCACACAGCTCTTCTTCGCCTTTAACGTGCACCTAAATCTAAGTACACGGGTGTTTTCGCATTTCGCCCCTATTGAAATGCGGCTGCCGTGGCCGGGATTCGATCCCGCGACCTCGTGCTCAGCAGCCTAACACCATAGCCACTGAGCAACCACGGCGGGTTAATTTGCTACCGCAATTCGATTGCGATAATTTGCTATCGCAATTGGTGCTTCGCCTTTCGGACGAAACTGCGACTTTTTTCCTCTAGCGTTCCTAAAAGCGATGCCGTAGTTGCCAATTTCTTGTTCCTCAGGCTTATAAACAGGGATAAGGTGCTTCAGAAAGGCTGGCCAACGTTTCGATAGGAGGACCTATCTTCGTCAAAGGCGGCCTCGTCATCCTCGGCGGGTTCTCTTTAAAGGGTTAGTGGAGTGACGTCACGTCGATGTCCGCTGTGATGTCCGATGTCAGCCACAGCGGACATCGACGTGACGTCACTCCACTAACCCTTTAAAACTAACCCGCCGAGGATGACGAGGCCGCCTTTGACGAAGATAGGTCCTCCTATCGAAACGTTGGCCAGCCTTTCTGAGGCACCTTATCCCTGTTTATAATCCTTATTCCTCGTGTGCTACTCCATTAGTCAGCCATCTTTTTTGATTTTGTTCCTCAGGCTGCTTTTCCTCCGCTTTTGCATGGAAGGCCCCCGTGACTATAGTATACTGAGCTCGCACGGTCTCATTAGTAATTCAACGTCTACATAGAACTGTTATATTTCGTCGTCATCAGGACTGGAGGTTGGAACGTAGGCTTGTACAGCTATTAACCTACATGTCCTACTTACTTTTAGTACGACGACTGCTACCGTCTCATTATTGCTGTAGAATTCGTCAGTGTTGCCCGCTATGTCCTTATATATAAAAACATCATCGTCAGCCTATCTTTGTGTCCACTGCCGAACGAAGACCTCTCCCTGCGATCTCCACTTGCCCCTGTCTTGCGCTAGCTGATTACAACTTGCTCCTGCAACTTCCTAACTCTATGGAATAGAAATAATAACATGTGAGTAAGAGATCATACCCAATCAGCATCATCACATCATTAACAGCCCACATTTTATGTCCACTGCAGGACGAAGGCCTCTCCCTGCGATCTCCAATTACCCCTGTCTTGCGCTAGCGTATTCCAACTTGCGCCTGCACATTTCCTTACTTCATCATCCCATCTGGTTTTCTGCCGACCTCGGCTGCGCTTCCCCTCTCTTGGTATCCATTCTGTAAACCTAATGGTCCAACGGTTATCCATCCTACGCATTACATGGCCTGCCCAGCTCCACTTCTTCCGCTTAATGTCAACTAGAATATCGTTTATCCCCGCTTGTTCTCTGATCCACACCGCTCTCTTCCTGTCTCTTAAGGTTAGTCGTAAGATTTTTCGTTCCATCGCTCTTTGTGCGGCCCTTAACTTGTACCCGTATTTTCTCTTATCTGGAAGACCTCTGTAGCAGAGAATGTCTCTTATCTGGAAGACCTCTGTAGCAGAGAAGTGTATATTCAAACTTACGACCTTCAGAATCAAGGCCCGGTATTCTACCTCTGCTCCACGCTACCATGCCTGCACGTTCACAGAAACGCAAATATATTCTTTCATATCCCGTGCCTACCTTTTTTGAAGATATACATGGCGTAATGTTTGTTTTACCTTGTTTGGAGGACAAAATATTTTATTTCATCTTTGACGAGTCGCACTTTTTTAGAAATAGTGGCCTTGAACTCGATTCTCACCTATTCTCTTCCAGCCCCGCTAAGTAACACGTGCATTTATTTTGCATTCATTGAATGTCTCACACGAAACCTTTTTGTCCCTTAGCAGTCCATGCTGTGTTTTCTTTTCCGGAGTGTTGAAGAACGAGGCAAGTGGCAATACTGGTCTCCAAATACTTGTAGTTCCTGGCAGGCTTTTGGAGTACGGGTTACATTATTCTAAAAGCCAAGTATGTTCGGGAAACCTTCGTTTCTTTGAGCATGTAGCGCTTTTTATTTTTTTAAATAAATGATCTCTATGAAGCTAAGCCTCGCTAGGCTCAAGGACGCAACATTAAATTTTACCACTTGCATATAAAAGCGCAGCAGATGTTTCACTAAAGAACGTTGTAAAGTTATTATTGCTTTAATTTGCATTCTTCAAATCAGCACGCTAACGCAAGCTTAATTTCTTCCCAGCGAAACACTCCACTCGGTCACTGGGCCGCATAATGGATGCGTTTCTTTTAATTTCTGACGCCAGCGATTTTGGATAGGCGAGCACTATATAAACAAGTTGTTGCGCCTAATTGTTCGCGTACAAAGTGCAAGAGCCTGAAGAAACTTTTTTTGAGGTACTCGAACAAGGAACGATCATTCCCGGCCGCGACATTGCAGGCTACGTACGTTTCATCTTGTCATGACGCTAATCTGGCTGCTGCTGCTTGCCGCAGCTTCTGCAGCAACATTTGCAATGTCGCAAGATTGCAGCCAAGGTGCTTGGGAAGAATACAAAGAAAAGTTCCGTGCGTATTTTAGTTTTCTTCGATTTCTCAGTAATGTTATTATTGGACATAATTTTATATAGAAGAGCTTCCTGCTCCTAATTGTGTATTTATAACCAGGCCAATGTCCACTCATTTCCTTTTTTCCATGTCTCTAAGTGCCGGGTTGTATACAATCCACTATAAAATTTTGTTCCCAGTAGTTCACGTCCTTTACAATTCTTATCGGAATGAAAGCATGCGTAAATGTTACAAACACGACACACAATTTTTTTCTGTGATATATGTCAACCTACCAGAGCGCTGATTTTACCATGTGCACTGCACCTTTTTTCTCCAGACAAAAGCTATTCTTCCGAAGATGAGGACAGCTTTAGGTTCGACATTTTTTGCAAGAATGTAAAGATGATCGAAGAGCATAACGCAAAGTATAACAGGGGCGAGGTCTCATACAGCATGGGACTGAACCAATTTTCAGACATGGTGAGTGGATAGTGTTCAGCAAGCGTTCTGTTTGCTTCCAGAGGTGTTGTATTTACAGCATTCTTTGTAGCACAGAAAAGGCTGAGCATGATGAGTATGTTCTTTAGCATTCTCGGTTGTTCATAGAGGAGAATGATAAAGTTGTCATACTCTCGCTCGGGTGAAGTACTTTCCGAGAACTCCTTCAATTGAAGCCCATCGTTTCTCAAGGCTTCCCGAGCATAAGCTATTCCCAATACAGATAACGATAGAACGCACCGAAGTGCGTTTTTAAAGGACTTAGAGGAGGGCTACATCCAAAAGCTTAAAAGGTGCCCGTCGTCACTTTAGTGTAAATCACAGGCCTCGGTTGCCCTTCACTGGCACTGATGTGCAACAATATTCACGAACCTTCAGCCACGTTATATATTTTTGCAGCCTAGAGGCAAGTGGGACGCCGCCTCAACAATTGCTCAGCGCCTTATAGCCGCCTCGCAACTATGGTACCCCAGTTAATATTCAACATGTTTTAAGGTGCTCAAAATGTGTTTTTCATGCTTCTGTCCATATTGCACCAAATAAGTGCGGGTGTATGTAACACGTCCAATTATGTGCGTGCATTTAGTTAGACTGTAGTGCCTACAATATACTGGCTAGTGTGCCGACCGTGGCCTTCCGGGTGGTACCATTTGCAATGAATATCGGCGGCTGCCGCTAGGAGCGCTGCAGAGCGGGTAGGTTTAAGGTCCCTCTATGTTCCAAAGGTAGCGCAAACCATTGTTCGAATAGGAAAGGAGAATTTCCTCCCCGCCCTCTACCCCTCCCCCGACTTCTCCGCCGTTTTCCGCTCTCCCATTGGACGAGGCTTGACACGTGACTAATCACCCCCGCGCGGCTTTCGTTTTCGCGGGAAAACGGCGCCATTAGTCAGCGTAGAAACACCGCGACACATGTGCGCTGTGCTTGAGCGTAGGCTTTCTACATTTTTGAAGACGCGCTCGCCTCCAGCACGATGCCGACTTGCTGTGCTGTTGGATGTTCAAATAGCGCTGCCAAGGGGGGCAAACTTTTTGCGGTTCCTCGTGGCAAACGAGACCTCAAACGGCGAGCGATATGGCTCCACCGTATCGGAAGAAAGAACTTTGACTGCCACCGAGGAAGGCTTTGCGAGGTAAGTCGATCGCTACTAAACCCTTTTGTGTATACGTGCTCCTAGAAGCCTTTCCGATCAACGGAGGCTTAATACTGACGCTTAGCTCGAACCAAAAAAAAAAAAAAACGCAGCGTGACATTACCGGCCGCGTTTTCTCGTGCGGTTTCAATACCTATGAAAGCGAGATCGTTCTAGCTGGCCTGTATTGGACACCGAGTACCTGAAACTTGCGACAGTAAATACAGCAGAATATTTACTGTTGGAAATTTTCTTTCCATTTGCGAACATTTCTGCACACGCCCGAGAATCACTTATTCAAGAAGTCTGGTTTCTCTCTCAGCCACCGCGCACACCATAGATATCACGAAACTTGGTTGCCACAAGTCGTTTGAAACAGATTCCGCAAAGGTTGGATGCTGCGAAACTGGGGGCTTTAAAAATGTTCACAAGTTGTTTTTAGGGTTTATTTTGCCACAGTGCATAAAGAGAGGACGATGATCAGATGCGTACGATAAAAAAGGAATTGGCAGGTACCTAAACACCGATTCACCAAAGCAATGTAACTTGCAATATACTGCGAAGCTCCCCTTATGGAAACAGATGTAACTATTATTTTAACTACGTGTTTATTCTTTAACCCTATAATTGTTTTTTTTTCGCAAGAACTATATGTTTATCTGTAGGCGAGTTTCGTGCGTTCTTGTTTTTCTGTGATTTTAGTTTCAAATTTCTTCATTTGTCCCCATTTTTCCCTTACAAATTTTCCGCATGCATGTACAATTAGAGGAGAGTTTATTATTCGCTGGCCATTTATTTGTTATGCGCTTTTATTATTTTGTCCTAGTTTTGACCAAACTTGTAACTTTGTGAACTTTTGACTTGTAAATTGATAGGAACAGTCTCAGTGCAAGGACACTATCCTGTTTTCGCCGTCGTTGTTTGCACGTATTCATGCACGAAGCAAAGCATTTTGCAGCACACTTCGGCAATATTTCTTTAGGAAAAATGCAGAAGGTGCGATGGAGGAGGTCTGTTTTTTTTTTTCAGAAACACTTCACGGACGACCAGTTCGAACCAGTGATTCTTGCGAGGACTGGCTGTAAGAAGTTAAAGCCCAATGCAGTCCCCTCAATATTTCTGCATTGGCCAGTTCCAAAAGAGCGAAAACCGCCGCGCAGAAGGGAAAAGGAAGCCGTTTATGGTGAGGCCTTTATAGCTCTTTGTTATGTCGACATTGATATTGTTGTTTACATGATAATAAAATGAGCGTGGGTCACTGACAGATAAGAAAGTACTCCCTGCTTCCATCTTAATCAGCTGTGACCCTTAACCACTCTGCCACTAATC
Source organism: Dermacentor silvarum (assembly GCF_013339745.2). Classification (NCBI taxonomy): domain Eukaryota; kingdom Metazoa; phylum Arthropoda; class Arachnida; order Ixodida; family Ixodidae; genus Dermacentor; species Dermacentor silvarum. Next base: position 121,417,715 of record NC_051156.1, read on the forward strand.
ATGTGTCTCACTGTGACTACAAACATCTTTGAGTATAGAATGTGTAGTTACAAACCTGATGCTTCCAGCTGCCGCCTCGGACAAGCCAGGGTCATCTGCTGAGACGACCCCAGACCCTGAACCAACGTGCGACACATATAGTGAGTGGAAAGCAGTGTGACCACAGATATTCTTCCCTATATGTGTACTTACACACCTTATGCTTGCAGCTGCTGCCTCGAACAACCCAGGATCATCAGCTGAGGCAACCGCAGAACCTGAACCGACTTGCGGCTCACCGAGTGAGTAGAGAGCACGGTGACGACATCCTTCCTTATAATCTGTGTACTCACACACATCATGCTTACAGCTATTGACTCGCACAAGCCAGGTTCATTAGCTGAGACAACCCCAGACCCTGAACCGACGTGCGGCTCACTGAGTGAGTTGAAAGCGCTGTTACAACGAATATGCATCTGTGTACTCACACACCCCATGCTTACAGCTGCCGTCTCGGACAAGACAAGCGACAGGATGGAAAGAAACCATCAATCAGAAGGACCCCTTGCACCGTCATTAGAAGCAGCGCTTAGAAATCGAATATCGGAGTTAGAGCTGCAACTTCGAGTAAAGGAACAGCAGCGGTTACTTGCTAATCGTAAAAAAAACCAGATAACTTCTGAAATGAACAATTTAGCGTACGGACTGCACGAGTTCTTGAACACCGATCAGATACAAAGCCTCAAAAAGAACACAATGAGAGGCACGCCATGGACTGAGAAAACTTTGAGGAAAAGCCTGCAGCTCAGGTTAGCGTGTGGAAAGCAGGGCTATAAGCTTATGAGGGAAATAGGACAGCCTCTTCCAGCAGAACGGACGTTGCAGCATCATCTCCAAAACTACAAGTTCCAGCCTGGTTTGCTTCATGACTTGATGCCAGCATTCGCTTTAAAGGTATTTTTTTTTATCACGAACCCCAAGTCGTTGTTGTGTCTTGAAATAGTAGAGTTTTTGCAGGTTAGGTTGTGGCGGGTAACACCTGCTTTTTTTCAGGTGGGACAGATGGAACCAGAAGAGCGGCATGCGACGTTGATGATCGATGAAATTCAGCTGACTCCTGGCCTTTCGTATGATGCGTCCTCTGGAACGGTATTTGGAGCACCGACGATGCCCCTAGCTGACGGCACATTGCCTGACGGATGCCAAGCAACACATGCAGTTGTGTTCATGATTGGTGGTGTTCGCACCCGCTGGAAGCAGGTTGTGGCATACCATCTCACAGGCAATTCCTTTTCGGCAAAGGCAATGAAGCACGTTGTTGTAGACATAATAACTGAATGTGAAAAAATAGGCATCAGAGTGCATGTTGTCGTAACAGATATGGGGGGAGGAAATCAAGCTGTCTGGAAGTTATTCGGAATTGTGGTTGGAAAGTACAGCAAGCCTAAAGCCTGGTGTGCTCACCCATGTGACCCCAACCGAAAGCTTTTCTTTATGCCAGATGTGCCCCACTTACTTAAAAATTTGCGTAATCATCTAACGCGAGGTCAAGTGATTAAGTTGCCAGCAGACCTTGTTCATAAGCTACAACTTCCTGGGCGAATTGTTTCAATAAAACCGATCGAGCGGCTTGTGGAGGTTGATGCCAGTGCAGAGCTTAAATTGGCACCCCACTTGAAGGCAACATGCGTGCAACCAGGACATTTCGAAAAAATGAAAGTAGGATTTGCCTTCAGCTTGTTTAATAGTGACACGGCTGCCGCACTGCGCATGCTTGTGGAAGTGAAGGACAACAATATCAGTAGTGAAGATGCCCTGACCACAGCATGGTTTGTCGATTCAGTTTTCAAGTGGTTCAAGTTGATGTCCTCAAGAACGACAAAGCTTGCCATCAGCCACTTTAATGAAAACCGGTACGAGGATACCATCATGTTTCTCAAAGACATGATTGACCTTTTTGAGAAGCTGGAAATAGGAGGTGACACCAAGAAAAGTTGGAAGCCTATTCAAACAGGTATCGTGATGTCAACAACAGTCATGTTGCATGTGCAGAAGCTCTTTCTAGAAGACTTAGGGTTTGGATTTATTTTGTTGAGCCGCTTCAGCACTGACGCTTTAGAAAACCTATTTTCAACGCTGAGGTCAAAAAATCCTGTCCCAAGGGCGTTAGAATTTCGTAGTTCATTGAAGACTGCCACTCTCTCCTTGTTTTTACGACCGAGCAAGGATAGCAGCTATGCTGATGCTGAAGGTTTCATGCTTGCCGGAATGTGTAGTGGTAAACGCAAACATGACGCGGTGCAATCTGTACACACTCCTGACGACCTGCTCGATCTCGAGGTTCTAGAGCAGGAGTCATTGACTTACCTTGCTGGGTATGTTGTGCGGTGTATCAAAAATAGTGTGGCCTGCCAAGACTGTCAAACTGCACTTTCTGACGATGCTAATGCTTGCAGGCTTCAACAGTTCAAAAGTTACAGCAAAAACAAAATGACACTGGCTATTCCCTCAGCAGCAGTGTTGCAGGTTGTCGAACTTTCAGAGGCATACTTCAGGAAAAATGAAGTAGATCTTCTGAACAACAAAGTTAGCATTCCAGCGTTACAGGAGAAAGTAATGGCATCTTTGTTTACTACTAATTGCTTTCCATCATGCCATGAATTACCCAAAAGATTGTGCAGTTGTTTCTGCGAACCAGGATGCACATCCTGGTAAAAAGATTTAATGCCGAAGCAGAGGGCAAGCGATTGGCTTCAAAAAAGTATGGGAGCAGGAGTATCGCAATGAGGGACGCCGTTACAAACGTGCAATAATTTTGTTTCAAGTTTTATCTTCAAGTTTGTTTCAAGTTTTAGTTTCGAGTTTTATCTTCAAGTTTCTTTTAATGTGTTATCGTATTCGGAAACTTGTGAACAAGAAAGAGTGCTCTTTATTCGCTGCTATAATCGTGTTTCCTTCGTTTAGACTATGTGTATATGTATGTTCATTGAAAATATTAAAAAGTTCTTTGCATTTGGAGGCGTCATTACTGAGGGAGGTTCTACTCGCTGTTCTCACCCAGTTAGCGATGAACGCGGGAAGGTGGGTGCGTTCGCGAGTTCAACATCAGCGACCGACTGAGTAGAAAAAAAAGTCCCGGTTTATGCTCTGCAGCGAACAAAAGGGCGCATTTTGGCAATATGAATACCAGCATGACTTTTCATAAAATGAGCATAAATGATGAGTCGCCAATTAAAGAGCAAAACGCAGAAAGCGCGCGCACACACGGGAACCAAGGCATGTAACTGATGGGGAAAGAAAAGCCCGCGGATGCATTTTGGAAATTAAAAAAAAAGGTCATGTTGAGGGTATTTAGCGCATAAATGTCTCCGGCGTGTTTTGTGTGCCTGGTTTGATGTAGCTCTTTGTTTTCGTAAATGCGTCAGGTAAACAGAACACCATTCGATTCCGAGAAACAATCAGCAGTAGAAAAGACTGCTTATGGTTGCGTTTAACTTGTTCTACCTTTCGTTTTAATCGTTTGAGCGACGCAGATTCTACTAATAATTGAAAGTAGTACATATCTTACGAAGATATCTTACGTACGAACAGCCTTGTGAAAACGCGCCCAGAACAGTCGCGTTTCAAGCAAGCGCTTCGACGTGCCGCATGCGATACGAAATGAAGCGGGCGGTAGCGGCCGCGCGCTTCGCTCACTAATGGCGGCCGAGAGCGAGGGGCGAGGAGGAAACCGCGCGGAGAGGAGGAGTTTGCGCTACCTTTGAAAAATACAGGGACCTTAGGTAGGTTCACACCCGCTCTGCAGGGATCACAAAGCAAATAGCGAAAGAGGTCACCAACCTGCGGAATGTTTCAAAGGAAGTGCAAATCGCGGTGTGCACGGTGCCAGAGTTTGAAAGGCAGGGCTATGAAATTGAAAGGGCAATTCTTGCATTCAACAGGGAAATTTGAACTCTAGCTAAAGCAATGAATTTTATGGTCATTGACGTCAACCGAGAAGTGCACCGAGCAGGCCGCGAAGGCGCTTTTGTGCGTGACGGGATACATTTTAGCGAAAGGGTAGCAACACCGGTCGGACGTCGATTCGCAGCGTGAGCTGTAGCTTTTTTAGGCGGGCCCCAGGCAATCAGGAAGCAGGATTAAGCAGTGAACGTAGCTAAACACCAGTAAAGGGCAGAGTTAGACGACCAGGAGTCAGGAAAAGACACAGAAACGATAAGAATAGAGAAGGTAAAATTTGCAACATTAACATGCAGGGTGGTCGCAAGCAGAAAAGTGGATGGAAATTCAAACGCAGCTGAATGATGAAGCGATTACCGTGTACGCTTTGACCGAAACGCATATAAGAGATTTGGAGCAGCTGCCTGTTATTGACAATTTTGTATGGGAAGGGTGCAACAGAATGACCGGGTCGAGGAAAGGAGGAGGCGTAGGCATACTAATTAGGAGAGGTCTGAAGTGGCGAAGGGTAAACGAGACATGTAAAGAGCATTTATGGATTAGTGGTACATGGCAAAGTAAAAAGACGTGGCTGGGAGTAGCTTACCTATGGACAGGTAGTGATAGCAGAGAAAAAAAAACGAATTGGTTGATTGTTTTCGAAGCGATATTAATGAGTTCAGTAAATCGGGCCAGGTGATATTAGTGGGAGATATGAACGCACACATGGACGATTTAGACGGATATACTGATTACAACGGCTCTCTAGTGCTGGATCTGTGTGATGAACAGGACCTTATAGTAGTTAACAGGGAGAATAAGTGCCATAGACAGGTAACATGGTAATGCGGAAACAGGCAGCCATGAATCGACTACGCCTTAGTCTCGGAAATCGTCTACCAACAACTAGACCAAATGATAATAGACGAAACTGGGAAAAATAGCCTGGGAAGCGATCATAGACGTTTAGCATTAAAGTTTGGGCGAGATACTAGCGCAGAACATGAACCAATAGCCTCAGAGTTTTTAAAGATGAATGACAAGCAAATAACAGAGATCGCAAACAACATAGAGAAGAAAATTGTGGATTTTCCTACAGCAGTCTGGGAATATAAGAAACTGGTGGACGATGTGCAGCATGAAATAAGGCGGACATGGCAAAACAATTGTTGGATTGGCAAGAGGAAACCACGTAAGTGGTGGGAGAAGGAAATAAAACAAGCTATAGAAGAGCGTAAAGAGGCATCTAGGGCTCATCAAGAAGCCAAAAAGTTGGAATTACAAGAAGAAGAGGTGCTCCTTAGAAGAAATACATACCGAGAAAAGAAAAGGGTTGCGAGTGAGCTCGTGCAAGAGAAAATTAAATGCGCAAGTGAACGTTGGGTGCATAACATTCACAAAAGAGACAAAGGCGCTCCAAAAAGATTCTGGAACCATATAAAATCACTCGGAGCTCCAACTAAGAACTCGCAAACGGCTATAAGGGATGAAGACGGCAACATCTACGAAGGAGATTATACGATGCGGTACATCACAGACGTTATTAGGGATAACTTCGGCACGAGAAAAAGCGTAGTTCAGACAACAGATCCAGCAACAGCAGAGGGGCCAGAGAGATAAAATTTTTGTATAGAAAGCATTTATTGAAAAAAGGCAGCAGAAAATGTCCCTAACAACACGGCAGCAGGACCCGATGAAATCCCAATACATCTAATCAAAAACATTGGGCCAAAAAGGCAAAGCACTGCTGATTACTGCCATAGAGCAAGTGATTAGAACAAAGAAAATTCCCGTTGGATGGCGTGAAAGCCAGATGAATCTCATTTACAAAGGCAAAGGAAATAAGGATAAGGCGAGCTCGTACAGGCCAGTTACAGTAACGTCGGTGATATATAGAATAGCAATGCAAGCCATAAAATTAGAACTGTCGAAGTGGGTGGAGAAAAATGATGTATTGGGGGAACTACAGAATGGGTTCAGGCCAGGCGCTTAGAAGACAATATGTTTGTACTAACTCCGTGCATAGAGATTTTAGTAGCTCAGAAAAAACCTTTATGGATAGCATTTCTAGATATTAAAGGAGCTGATGACAACGTAGACAGGGAATTGTTGTGGGATATTCTTCAATACGAAGGCATAGATGACGATTTTGTGGAGCTGCTGAGGGAGATATATGGAGACAATCAAGTACAAGTTGTATGGGAAGGTCGAAAAGGAAATGAAATGGTGGGAATTCACCAAGGATTGAAGCAAGGATGCGCTCTGTCACCATTGTGGTTCACGCTTTACGTCAAGGGTATAGAAAGACGACTGGAAAACAGCGAATTATGTTTTGACTTATCCTAGATGCGTAATGGACAAATGGTGCAACAGAAGGTCCCTGGACTGATGTGCGCAGACGACATTGTGCAACTAGCGGACAATAAAAAAGATTTACAGATTCTTGCGAATATCTGTGGGAATGCAGCGACAAATCTAGGCCTTAAGTTTAGCTCAGAGAAATCAGGAATTATGATCTTTAATGAACACACGAGTAACTTCGTGGTGTCAATTTAACAACAAGTAATACTCATAGTGAAGCAATATAAGTACCTCGGCGTACACATAAACGAAGGAAAGAATTACTCAAGCAACCACCAAGATAATCTGAAAATAAAGGGGAAGCGGAATGCAGCAATAATGAAACACAGAGCAGTGTGGGGCCACAATAAGTATGAGGTGGTGCGTGGAATCTGGAAAGGAGTAATGTTGCCAGCGCTAACATTCGCAAATGCCATTATATGCTTAAAATCGGATATATTGGCGGGTTTGGAAGTTAACCAAATATCAGTAGGCCGGTTGGCTTTGGGAGCCCACGGTAATACCACAAATGAGGCAGTGCAGGGTGACATGGGTTGGGCCTCTTTTGAAGTCAGAGAAGCACAGAGCAAAATTAGTTTTGAAGAAAGGCTGAAGAACATGGATGAAAATAAATGGGCGGCTAAAGTGCACAAGTATCTCCACATGAAAAGCGTGGACACAGAACGGAGGAAGAGGTTAAGGAAGTTGGCAACCAAGTACAGAATAATCGAAACTGTATATAGACAACCAGGAGTCATCAGAAAGAAATTGAGAGAAATAGAGACCGTGAATTGGATGCAAAGAATGGAAACAAAAAGGACAATGGAAATTTAGAAGAATGAGAAGAAAGAAATTAGAAAGGAAAATATGTACGATAACACAAAGGGCAGTGCCTTGCTATTTAGGGCTCGAGCCGGTTGCCTAAGGACGAAAACATATCGGAACAAATATTCGGAACTAGATGAGACATGTGTATGCTGCCGTAAAGATGCAGAAACTACTCAGCAGACCCTGATGGAATGCGACGGGATCCACCCAGCGAGAACCGTAGGTAACGTGCAACTCCCAGAAGCGCTTGGGTTTAAAGTGGAAGGAAACATAAACAGATCAGCCGTAGAGATCAGCAAGAGACGATGAGAGTACTGGTAGAAAAAAAGCAGGGAAACGATGGATACGACCTGATCTCTTACAATCATAGGCAGCGGCATAAGGTAAATTCTTGAAAAAGAAAAATAACAGTGAGAGGTATACAAAAATGCTAGATAAAGAACATGTATAGTATACCTGATTAAATCAAGCAGGCTAGGTGACTATTTGTCTCCGCCCCGTTTCAAAGGGGATTCCAATAAATCATCATCATCATCATGCCGCGGCGCATGCATCCCGTTCTTCATAGACCGCCGTGTTTTCACAAGGGGGCTACTGCGCTTTTTGTATTTATAAAGCCGTAAGAGCACTAAAGTTCTTATGTGGGAAGGTGATTTCTAATTTAGGGTTTCTTGTGACTATAAGAGGGCCTATTTACAGCTTGCTGCTTGCGTGAAAAGCCTATACTAGCTCAGCTGGGCTTTGAGCGTCGGACCTGCAGTGCTTCTATGCTGCGAAGGGCAAACGGAATTCGTATTTTAGTGATAGCGCAAATTTTAAGGTAATTTTTAGGCTACTATATTCTAATAAAGTGATGTAATGCTAAGGTTATAATGACCTGTAAAGTTGACTGCTGGTGTTCTGTGTACTATACATTGTTTATGCCTGGTAAACTCGTTCTTTATTATGTCTAATATACGTAAACAAAAGTAGGAACCAGAGCTTTTATTTAAAGTAACAAATAGTTTATTGAAACGTAACAACACTCAAACGTAGGCACAATACATCACTAGCTGAAATAATGCAAACATCCATGAAAAAGATAGATCTAGTGGCATTGGCGCAGTTTATAGAGCTTCTGCCGTTCCTTTCGCGCTTCCCTTTCTTTGTTGATGCCTTTTACAAAAAAAAAAACGAAACCTCAAGAGAACACAGAACTTTACAACTGCTGTCAAAGCTCTTTTTCATGCTCTGGGAACCCTAGTTGAGGAAAGGCCAGTGTCTGCAGCTGACTTAAAATTTAGCTAGACTCGCTTCATGTAACTTGTTTTTACTGAAAAACACAGTAAAAGCATCTTTCATGGCCTTTGCAGCGGTTGAAAAGTTCTGACTAGTACAGACAAGGCCTCCATTATCAAAATGGGCAGTGAAGTATGAAGCGGTGTCGGCACTAGCTTCAGCTTTACTTACGCAAAGGCAGCCTGCACACTGGGGACAAGCATTTTTGGCAATGATCTTTCGTGCAACATAACCTACAGTATAGTAGATCAAAGCACTATTGCTCTTTTTTTTCTGTGTGCGCCTCATGCTCACCACTGAACACGAGAGATTGAATGACATCTTCAGCTTCATTGATACTTCCGCGGTCAAGAAGGCCGTCTATCCTGTCCAGAAGGCTCCTGCCCGTTGTTGCACACAACTCAGCAGGATTCAGCAGTGCCTTGACTATGTCTGGTGGGCAGTTACCTCCTCTGGGTGGTTTGGCTAGATTATAAAATGCCAGTGAATTGACAGTCACGAGAAACTGCGAAACTGTTGGGTGATCGTTGCACCCTGATGATTGTATAATTATTCCGAAAAGGTTTTCTAGCTTATCCTGGCTTAAACGGGGCGTTAAAAGATATTTGAAGCCTACGGTAGATGTCAGGTAGGACAACAGATCAAGGGTACTCTTGATGGTAACCCTTAGTCCAGAAGCTGTGCTTTGTGTAAGAAAACCACCACCAGCTGGTTTTGCATGCTGCTCCCACTCTTGCAAATACTCAAGAAGCCATTTAAAAAAGTGCATGCTTGGACTGCCAGGCTTGAGAACCTTTTCGCTTGTCCGTGATGTCATGACACGAATCAGGCGATTCATTTCTTTCACGAAATCCACAGTCGTTTCCACAGTCCTATACGAAGCCTCAATGCGCTCCCTGTACACAACATGCCCTTTGATGATCGGATAGCTGAAGAGCTGAAATGCGATGTCCACCTTCATTTTTTCGAAACAGTTTGGCTTAATGTGAGAAGTTGTAATGCTCCGCATCACATTTAATGTAACACTTTCCCGATCTGCTTCGAAAGCTACTTGAACAATACCACTGTGGACATGTCCAGCTGACGTCAGGTACCCTTTTGCAACAAATCCATTTCTTACGTTTTTCATTAAGTGTGGAAAATCCGGCACAAAGAACAGCTGCCTCTTCGGATCGACTGAGTGCTTGGTGGTGCTCCGGACGTGGCTTGCAGAACCTTGTAAAAAAAGAACATGCCGAGAAGGAACAATCATTACTTTAATAAAAAAAACTAAATTGTGGGGTTTTACGTACCGTAACCACAATCTGATTATGAAGCACGCGGTAGTGGGGGACCGGACTACGGATTATTTTGACCACCTGGGGTGTTTTAACGGGCACCCATAGCTCGGTATACTGCCGTTTTTTTATTCCAATTTGACCCCACCGAAATGCAGAGGCCGCGGCAGGGATTTGATCCCGCACTCTCGGGATTAGCAGCGCAACACAAATGCCACTGCGCCATCGCTGGTCATCACTTTATCACAACTTGTAAAAATCGTAATCAGTGTGCTGCAGTAGCACCACGTTGTAAAAACAACTTAGCATATTACACTCAAATAAAATCTCACCCTGTATTCCAAACAGCCGCCACATGCTCCTATTCCAGCTGGCGCCATCGCATGTTCTGTAGTCTACAAAGAGGTCAGCTTTTTCAGCAAGGACAGCCGTTTCCACAATGATTTTCGCAAGTGTCGCGGATTTCACATTGCCCTTGGAGGCAAAAACGCCAAGAATTTGTGTCCAGTTTCCTGCATAAAGGTTGAGAGGCAAAAAATAAAAATAAATCAGCGTACCAATAAATGGCTGAAACAGCGCAACCATGCCATGGTCTGCCAGCACATTCTTCTGGTCAGCAGGTGTATGGTCCCCGACGTCGACAAAGCCTTCAATGTGGCCTTAATAGTAAAAGAGAAGCACAGGAGGAACAACAAGTTTTACTTTGACATCTCTAAAAAAAGGTTAGAATATATCAATCGCTGTAAAACAATGTTAAAATGACAGTTTCACATGAAAGGCGAGCAATTTCATAGCGACGGCAAAGCGTTAAACAAGTACACGAAGTATGAAGGTTCGTAGTTTATTCGGCCGTGCAGGTTGCAGTAAACTATAATTAAATTTACAAGAGTGGTGTTGCGTATGCACAGGCACTTCTTGGTCGGATATCACTCGATGACCACGAACATTCACAGTCACATTCACTGCCACAAGCAGCAGGGAGTGAAAGCTTCATGCTGCCTCGCGCTTCACCAGCTTTCGGGAAATTGAGATTACTTGACCTCCAACTCAAGGCGCGCGGGCACAGAGAGCGATTATGTAGCAACAAGCCATCTCGGCTTGCCCTTAGGCTATGCACCCGCCGCATATAGCCTCCAAGATACGGCGCGCGCACATCCATGCGCAGCCACGGCGGGGCTAGAGGAGCAGACGCTCCCTCGCCGGCCACCCCCGCCCCAAGCTCGCGTTTAATAACGTGAGCTCCAACATTGAGCGCACGGGAATATGGTGTGCATCAAACCATTATCATTTTCGGCTCACCCTCACACGCACAGCATACGGCACTCAGCGTGTGATAGGATTTTATCGCACTTGAACTGTATCTAGAACATTACAGCGGTGGCGAAAATTTACCTGGAGTACGTGGTCATATAATTGATACCGCAATAGAAAGCAACACCTTAGGCATATTGGCTTTCAATCGTACATTGCGTGAGGAAAATTGTAGCAATTAACAGAACACCACATTTTTCATCATGTACGCAGGACTTTCCAAGAATTTGTACTTAAGCTTTACTCACCGGCTGATTTTACATTTAGGTGCTCGGAAAGCTTCGATCTCATCGGTGACGAGGCCACCGTGTCGACTGTAAACATCCATGGTCTTCGAATTTTCAGTTGAGGCATTGAAAATATTGGCACTGAGGCCAAAGCCACCCTTGAAGCACTGCAGGTAGCTTTGGAGGTATGTTCTACCGGGCAGTACCATAATGGTTTCTCTGCGGAGATGTTCGTATAACTTAGGGCTGCGCATCCTCATCGTCATGCATTCTACGATCCACTCATCATTGTAACGCATTTATTTATGCGACTTCCGTCTTGCAGCAAGGAAACAGCTCTTCACGGCGAGTTGCTGTTTTGGGGGAAGAGATTTAATTTTACTCTCAAATGCTTATTCGCTAACAGCCTCCTTTTGCTCCTTCATGTGTGCCACCTGTTCTTTTGCAGTTGTGAGTCGTTTCTTGGTTCTCGACAAATTGCGAGAAATGTTCTTACAGTGTTTCTCTTCACCATGCTTTCCTGCGCTTACCTTTTCCCTTTTCTTTTTCCTGCAGGATTGGTTTTGAGCCAGAATTCTTTGGTACTTGCAGAAAACACAAACCTCCCCATCAGACTGCGTAGATAACGAGCATTTTCCCACAAAAAACATGTCTCTGTAGGAAGTGTGCTTCTTTGAAGCAGGCTTTAGGCCGCATCCACCACCAAAAGCTGTTAAGGAAATATCCTTGATCAGGGATTCGGCGCCATCGCGAGTTCTGAGGACTTGTTCCGACTTCTCCCTTCCTCTCAAGTACACCGTGGCTACCACTGATTGTCGTTCAGGCAAAGGCTTTTCGAACAATACCATTTTATCAATGAAAAGTGTGGCGAAGTTATTCACTTCGGCTTCACAATAAGCGTAAGCTACTGATTCTACTGGCGGAGTTGGTACTTTCATCCAAGAGACCGGAATAGAGAGCTCGCAGAACGGGTGCGAATTTCCCAAGCGGTTTGCAGGTGCTGAGCTTCATCATTTTGCGCGCTTGCCGCTTCAGGGCTACAGCGCGCGGTGCACTTTTCAGGTACAGCAGTATTCAGGTGGTCACCACATCCTTCAAGGCTCTCTGATTCGGCACTCTCAAAGGATAAGCACAACTCAGAGGCATCTGACTCAGCACGCCTGCGCCGCTTTGCTGGAAGCACTAGATCCTGTTCGCACAGATTTCTTTCTGTTGGCACTTTAGGCACAAGGTGCATAGGATACTCAGGAAATATCGTGGGTATGGCATTGGGTTTCAGGCGCGGTTTATCGCGGGGAATCTCGTGGACAACGCCGTTCACGGTGATGGAGAACACGCGCTCGATTAAACTGATTTCGAAATGTTTTTCACAAACCACAGCTGTTGGCGTCAGCCTGCTGTCCGTTCTACTGATCATTCTTGCCCATTCTGCTAGCCGCGTGGCATCAGATGGTGCAGTGAACAAGGATACACGATCTTTGTTCGAGCGGTAACCACTTCTACACAATGGCACAAAGCAGGTCCTCTCCTTGCACTGTCGCTCTGGCTTCGCCATTTTTTCACCGCCGCCACATAGTTCTCGCAATGACAGGCGCAGGAACACAACAACCACGCACTCACTCTTTGACAATCCCAAGAAGAAACACGCAACACTGTAATAACACTGAAAACGCAAACATAGAAATCGACGCAACCGCTGCGAAACTGCTGTGCGAAGCAGACGACACGCGGAATCTGCACCCACCTGTATTGCTGCGACCCCTGTCGGCCACCGAAGGCATTGATTGCAGACGGTGCCACGCTCCTCCATTGAAAAGAGCGGGTGGTCGGCGCACTAGCCAGTATTTTCTAGGCACTATAATTAAAAAAATTATGGGGTTTCACGTGCCAAAACCACGATCTGATTATGAGGCACGCCGTAGTGGGGGACTCCGGAAATTTGGACCACCTGAGGTTCTTTAACGTGCACCTAAATCTAAGTATACGGGTGTTTTCTCATTTCGCCCCCATCGACATGCGGCCGCCGTGGCCGGGATTCGATCCCGCGACCTCGTGCTCAGCAGCCCAACACCATATCCACTGAGCAACCACGGCGGGTTAGGCACTGTAATTATACAGAACGAATAGAATATCGCCCGGGGTTTATTGTGTGTTTTTGAAATCTGCGTGAATTCTTTAACCTCTTACGCAGTCTATCTACAATGTGTTCATGCGCGCACTGTAAAGTGTTTGTTCTTGCAGTAATGAGGCGTGCCCGTTAGCGTTGAACTCAGTCCTGCAATTTTTGGCCACATCGTGTACAATCAGTAAGGTAGCTGACCATTCCGTTACTGTCATGCGCTGAATTGACAGCGATACATACCGGCATTGAAGTTGTATAATAAAGTTTGTTTATTGTCTACACTGGGGTCGCATAAATGGAAGACAGCGATAGAGTAGACTACATTATTTTGGAGCCTTGACAGTGCAATACAGCTTGGGTTTGAGCCAGCTCAGTGGCGGACTCAAACCCACATAACAAGGTGTATTCAAGGACTGCGAGCCGAGGCATTACCAGGCTGCGCCCCAAATGCACCGGGTATGTGCCCCTTTTCAATGGACGCTTTCCACGCCAACGCATTACCTAGTTGCGCCATGAATGCACCAGGTATGAGCCACTCTTCAATCAACGTCTCGCCAACTTTGGTCATTCAGCAAGTGCCACTGACTGTGTGGCAAGCGAGGTAACGAGGAGACGACGAAGACGACGAAGCTGCTGCTAGCGTGTCTGAGTAGCTCTGCCTACATTTATCGTTATTATCGTTATTTTCTGGTAATCTTATTGGTCAGAACTGGTAAAGACGTCGGTCGACTCGAAAAGGTACCTTCCGTATCGGAGACCGACGGGTGCTGCGCCACCCTCCGCCTCGCAAGGTGCTAGAAGGACCCAAGCTGGCACCAACGAGCACTCCGCCATGACCTCCCAAGGGGTGACACCATGTCAGAAACGCCAGCTGGTTTGTACAAGCCAGCCTGACGGCAGGCGACAAGACACTGGTAAATCTGAAGACGAGTCAACAATCATCGAGGACGACAACGTGGCGAAACTTTCAGACCTAGACATGGACGAGAGTGGTTTCCGAATTGTGCGCCATCGTAAAGACAGGGCGGAGGGTATTCCAGTGTTAATCACTGCAGCATCCGAAAGAGCTGATTGAAGGCAAGTGAACCCTATTGTCCTGTATTCTGAGCTTGAAACGATTCTCGGTGGAGCACCAGTGAAGAGCCACTTCACAGCACAGGGAGCATTGCTCTTAGATGTAGACACAGAAGGACAAGCCAACATCCTTCTAGAGACTAAGAATATCAGCGGCATAGCCATATCTGCCCGTGTCCCACACAGTTATATGAAAAACACGTGCATTGTCAGAGGAGTCCCAAAATGGTACTGAGATAAAGAGCTGCTCACCTACCTGAGACCTCAGGGAGTATTCCATGCAAGAAGAATCATTCGTTGGGTCCAAACATCGTCATCTGAATGGAAGTCAAGGCACACTAACACTAATTCAGTGGTTCTCACATTTGCTGCAAACTCTGAACGCCCGGAGAAGACCAGCCTTGGTTTCACCAGACACGAGCTTGTCGACTACGTAAGGACACCACCACGCTGTATTAAGTGCCAGCGCTTCGGACATATCGCTAAGTACTGTCGTGGGGAACAGAGATGCAAGCGCTGTGGGGGACCTCATGACTATAAAACGTGTGCAAGTAAAGAAAACTCTGGGTGTGCAAACTGCGGTGGCGACCATCCTGCTAGCTACGGTCGATGTCCTTCGCGGAGAGCTGCTCAGCGAAGGAATAAGATGTTTGTTTTGGGTCCAAAGAATGCAAGCGCACCATCGAACACGAAGAAGACGCCCAGTGCGCCACAACTAACTGGTTTGGAAAGAAAGTACGCATCTGATTTCCCGCGTCTCCCACCGATAAACGAAGTTATTGAGCCAACGCAAACGGTCACCGCCGCTGAGAAACCTGTTCCAAAAGAGTCCGAAAAGCGCAGTGAACTGACCTCAAGTACCACTTGGAAGCAGTCAACTGGAAAACTGCCAGCATGTGATAGGCGCTTTGTTCACGGCACTACGTTCCCATGTCGCGAAGATGCCTGCGAGTTCAACGAAGGATATGCTGGAAGCAGTGCTGGCTCTTGAGTCAGTAATACTCTGCTCTACTTTCACATACCCTCAGTACCATAATGGCAATTTCTCGCCCACTTGGTCCATTCCGTCGTACAAAAGTGCCCTTAATAATGCAATAGAACTGCGCCGGTATTTAACAGCATCTGTGTGAACTTAGCCTTTTCCTTCGAGACATACCTATACCAATTCTAGCCCTCTCGGAGGCCGGTCTCCCTAATGAAAGGACGATCCCAGGGTACATCAGACATGAAAATCCAAGTATACCGTCATTTGCTAATGGAAGTGCGATGTTATACATCAGGCGAGAAATACCTCACGTCACCTTACCAGTGCAAGACCTTTGTTCTACCTACTTGGAAGTCACCGCTGTGCAAGTGTGCCTAGGAAACCGAAAACTCGGTGTGGTGTCGGTGTATGTAAGTCCACGCAGGAAGGTCTCCATGGAGGCGTTTATAAAGGACCTTTGCATTCGCCCCTCTCCTAGAATAATCTGTGGTGATTTTAACGCACATCGTTCGCTTTGGGGAGACAAAATTGCAGATTTCTGTGGCAAGGAACTTGTCGCAGCCTGCGGATGCTGCTGACTTATCTATCGCGAACGATGGCAAACCGACTTTCTTCAGACCACCAGATGCATGGAGTGCCATAGACCTCGTGATCCATTCTACAGACCTTTTCGTGTCGTCGACAATGGCCCCAGACAGGATGGGCCGAGACGATTTTCCGATCTTCACCAACATCACCGGATTTCACACTCCTGGTCGACAATTCTGTGCTGTGACACGCTGGGACAGATACAGAGAAGCGTTGGATGAATCCCCTGAGCTGTTCGCAGATATGCTGCGGAGAAAGAGAGTGGCTACCTCAATGTTGAAACTACCAGATGATTTCCCTACTCCTGATTTGAAACTAAAGAACCTCTGCGCAGCACGTAGGAGAGCGAAGAGGAAACTAATGAGAAAAATGGGAAATCCCCCTGCGAGAACTGAATACAACAGGATAAAGGCTGTCATCCGTCGTCACACAAAAAGGTTACGACGAGTTCAGTGGGCTGCTTTCTGTGAGAGTTTATCGGTGTGTACTCCCATGACAAGGACATCGGGAGTAATGAATAGGCTATGCGGAAAGATTCGCCCGCAGAGGCCATTCGAAGCACTTGCTTTAAAGCAAGGAAAAGATTTGCAAACCCTTGCAGAAGATGTTGCAGACGTATACACATCTGGAAGATCAGCATGAGTACCGAACCCTCTGTTGTCTCAAGCATTTCATACCATGGATAGGCCATTGACCTTCCGTGAGTTGGATTTGGCGCTTAGCAACTTAAGAAGTAGCTGTGCCGTGGGTCCCGATTCGATCAGCAATCTCATGCTGACAAGTTTACCATACGAACGAAGACGAGCCCTTCTGGGCATAATTAATCGCGTCTGTGACACAGGAGAGATCCCAGAAGCGTGGAAGATAGCATGGGATGGTGCCAGTACTCAAGTTCGGAAAGGATCCTGCGAACCTCGCCTCATATCGGCCAGTATCGCTAACATCATGCGTATCAAAGCTGACGGAAAGACTAATATGTACGAGGATAACATGGTATCTTTAGCAAGGAAATAGACTGCCATCGTGAATGACCGGCTTTCGTCCAAGGTTGAGTGCCCAGGACAGTGTCTTGGATTTACTAAGCCACATCGAGCACCATCGCGCAGCCGGCCTTTCCACACTCGCCATCTTTATGGACGTTGCCAAGTCATACTACTGTGTGCTTCATACAGGCATCATCAACAGGCTCCGAACTATGGGAGTCTCGGGAAATGCTCTTCGATTCGTCCATGAATTTCTCAGAGAACGATGTGTCCAAGTTAAGCTCGGAAGTATAATGAGTGATAAGCGACGCATTTCCCTCGGCGACCCTCTAGGAAGTGTCCTATCTCCCTTGCTTTTTAACGTTGCCATGGCCAGCCTTCCAGATGCGCTGAAAGTAGGTCGGACGGCAGTTAAAATGTCTATCTACGCAGATGACATCTGCATTTGTATCTCGGGGTACCAACACAAACGGTTGGCCCGGATAGCCCAGGGCGCAATCTCCATCATCGAACGCCACTTATCGACATTTGACCTATCTTTATCAGCGGAAAAATCTGCCTTCATGCTTTTCCAGGGAGTGAGACGCAAGTCAACACGCCTGACGCTGAATATCAGAGAGTATTCCATTCTTCGTGCAACTCATGTTCGATTCCTGGGCGTCACCATCGACAGCAAGCTACTATGGCATCGTGCGGTCGAAAGTGTTGTGGCTGCATCAGTGGAACGAGTCAACGCACTTCGTCGATTGGCAGGTGTACGTTAGGGAAACAATCCTATGTCCATGCCTAAACTGAACACTGCACTGATAACAAGCCGCATTCTCTATCAGCTCCCTCTGATATCACCGTCATCGAGTCAATTCGAGCGCTTGGAGGCAATGCACAGAAAGGGACTTCGCTGGGCAATGGGAGTTCCACAGGCGGCTTCAAACAAGAAAGTCACTAATGAGGCAGACTCTCTTCTACTCCGCCTCTTGGCATCTCAGGCGTTGCTGACGCAGCTATTAAGGCTGGGCGAGTCGCGCGCAGGCACAGCGCTTCTCCGGCGGCTAAGAGCAAGAACACGCTCACATTTACATGCGGCGCTGAACACTTTCCGATTTTAGGATTGGAATGACCTAAACGAAGTCACCTTGACACGCCATGGTCTTTTTGGGACGTTACCTGCAGACTGAGTGTATCCCACCTACCGGCGAAACGCACCATTTCAACTGCAGAAGCAAAGTTTATTGTGCTGGACCACTTGAGCACTGCGTTTCAACACCACCTACAAATGTACACAGACGGTTTGGTGTGCGCACAAACAGATAGCTGTGCAGCGGCATTCCGCATGCCATCCCTTGATGTGTCATGGTCTGGCCGACTGGATCGCGTAGTTTCCTCTACAACAGTAGAAAGCGCCGCAATCACCGCGGCGTTGCGGAAACTATGGGCCTTTTCGGTATGAGATGTCGTGGTGCTGACGGATTCCAAGTCAGCATTACAGAGATTACATCGTGGCCTACCTCTAGAGAAATTTACAAGGCAATCTCTGGCACTGATTAATGATCTAACGAGCAAAGGATTTAACATGAGGTTTCAGTGGATACCATCACACATAGGCATTGACGGAAACGAGAATGCTGACGCCCTTGCACGCCTAGCGCTGACATGTGTCCCAAAAGTGAAAGCTACAAAAGCTTTTCAGGAACCTAACGGTGCAATCCGCCTTCACTTTACGAAGATCCACAAGAATCCCCACGAAACCTGTGTGACTCATGGATTTACCCGTGAAGAAGCGACGCTTTTATACCGCATCAGGATCGACTCTGCGCACACCCCAGCTTGGTTATTCAAGATGGGCTTCACGCTTCCCCACTCTGTGCTTTCTGTAGTGACATTGGTGACATGGAACATTTCATTTGGCTATGCCCGCAGTTTGACACAGAAAGAAAAGCGATGGTCGACGGCCTACAAAAGAGCGGTCTTACGCACGGGACCTTTGAAGACGTCGCTTTCCCCGGAGGGTTCGCGGCAATCGGGAAGAGAGCGCAACGACTGCTGATAGCCTTCCTGCGAAACACGGGGCTCATCCACACCTGATGACACACCCCCGATCTCTACTCGAAAGAAGATCAGGCGGAACAATTGCCGGCTATGCATGCCAGGCTAACCCCGCCTGCTCATCACCACCACCACCACAATTCTCAGCGTTCGCAGGCATTGGAGTACCACGCTTCTCGTCTTAGATGCCACTGGCGCACCTCTCGGCATTGCCACTAGATGGAACGGCGCCCCCAGAAAGAAGTGGTGTTTAGAGTGCGAGCTTTCCTACGCGTTAGAGGACACGCGGTTAGAATTGATCAGCGATGCAGACGGGGCAGATCTTATGCGTAGGATTTATGTGCTAGGGTCGCGACCGCACCGCCAGGTAGAGGACAAAGAGAAGCTAGCTGAGCACGTTGGGAAGCTCGAAAAGGAACTCAAGAGCAAACAGAAGCAGAGGAAGTTACAAGAAGATGAGCTAGCCAACGTAGCAATGAAGCTGAGGGCCGTCATTCCGCAAAATAATAGTGAGCGCTTCGGTGCGAGTGCTGCGAAGATGGTTACCTCCGAATAAAGAGCAGGCAAGGAAGCCGAACCCGCCGTGCCGGAGACCAGTGGCGGACACATCATTGATGTTTAAGAAGGGGTTACCATTGATGTGCTGGCGGACGAAAACGACTAGAAAGCAGGAGTTGAGGATGAGACGGGGGGGGGGGGGGGGGGGACGGCATCGCGGCCACAAGTGCAGCTTCCGGCGGCGTCTAGAAGGAATAGCGTCGAGTCTTCTTTGCAGGGAATTTAAACATGCGTAAAGTATAACCGGTGATAATAGCGATGGTAGGTGCAGGAGAGCGAGTCTAGACTGGCACGCATCCTTGGAAACTGACTGGGGAAGTAACAGCGCAAGCCAAGCAACACTCTGGGACACAATGAAGGAGAGGCCGAAGATAATGGACAGATAATGAAGGGAGATATTGACGTACTGCAGGAATGTGGGAGAGGGATCATGAAAAAATAGTTAAAGGAGTTACTGATCTGGGTAATGTTTTGAATGAATTGCAAAATCGCAATGCACACGGTGCCAGAGATCGAAAGGAAAGGGCAGTGTTTGTAGTTCTTCTTTCTGCTTCTTTCCAGGGTTTTACGTGTCAAAACCAGCTCTGACTATGAGGCACGTCGTAGTGGAGGGCTCCGGATTGATTTTGACCACCTGGGGTTTTTTAACATGCACTACAACGCAAGCACACGGGCACATTTTTTTTCTTCATTTCGCCTTCATTGAAATGCGGCCGCCGCTGCCGGGATTCAATCCTGCGATCTTACACGCCATGGTTGCTCAGTGGCTATGGTGTTGGGCTGCTGAGCACGAGGTCGCGGGATCGAATCCCCGCCACTGGCGGCCGCATTTCGACGGGGGCGAAATGCGAAAACACCCGTGTACTTAGATCTAAGTGCACGTTAAAGAACCCCCGGTGGTCCAAATTTCCGGAGTCCCCCCACTACGGCGTGCCCCATAATCATATTGTGGTTTTGGCACGTAAAACGCCATAATTTAATTTTAATCCCGCGATATTGTGCTCAGCAGCGCAACGCCTTAGCTGACTGAGCCACCGCGGCGGGTCAGTGTTTGTAGTAGACAGAAAGATTGGGACGCTAGCCAAGGGAATGAATTTTACAGTCATTGACATCAACCGAGAAGTGCACCGAGCAGGCCGCTAAGGCGCTTTTATGCGTGACGGGCTACATTTTAGCGATGGTGTAGCGACACCGCTTAGAGGTCAATTCGAAGCACGGGCAGCATTTTTTCTTGGCTGGCGCCAAGTTATCATTAAGGTAGATGAAGTATTGAATGCCACAAGGTGTTAGGAAAAGATGCACAAGTGACAAGTGTATAGACGGTACAATTTGTTACATAAACAGGCAATATGGTCGTAAGCAGGAAAAATGGCTGGAAATTCAAACACGCCTGAATGATGAAATTCTTACTGTGTACGTCTTCAACAAAACGCACGTTCGGGATCTGAATTGAATTGTGGGTTTGGAGGTGCCAAAACCAGGATTTGATTATGAGGCACGCCGTAGTGGAAAATTACGAATTAATTTTGACCACTAGTGGATCTTTAATGTGCCCCCAATGCACAGGACACGGGCGTTTTTGGATTTCGGCGTCATCGAAATGCCGCCGACGCGGCTGGGATTCGATCCCGTGACCTCGTTCCTTGCAGCGCAACACCTAGCCGCTAAGCCACCACGACGGGTTCCTCGATATTTATAGCAACCACCTGTTATTGAAAATTTTTTATGGCAGGGGTGCAACACAATGACTGGGTCAAGGAAAGCCTCAGGCGTAAGCATGCTAATTAGGCTAGGTATTAAGTGGCAAAGGGTAAAAGTGACTTATAAGGAACAGTTCATGGCTTAGCGGCACATGGGAAGGAGAACATACGCGGCTTGGAGTAGCTTACCGACTGTCAGCTAGTAATAGCCGATATAAAACTTGAGTTCAAGAATAATCGGGCCACGTGGTATTACTGTGAGATATGAATGAGCACACGGACGATTTAGACGAATATACCGAATAAAACGGTTCTTTAGTGCTTGATATGTGCGATGAAGAAAACCTTATAGCAGGTAACAGGGTGAATAAGTTTCATGGGCAGGTAATGTGACAATCCGGTAACTGGCAGTAACGTAACGACTCCGCCTTAGTCTGAGAAATGGTCTACGAACGGCTAGACCAAACGACTATAGATGAACATGGAGATGACCGCCTAGGTAGCGATAATAAACGTTTAACCTTAGATTTTAGGAGAGATACAACTCTAAACACAGACCAATAGCATAACATTCCTTAAAAACGATATGAAGCAAATAAAAAAGATAATAAAGAAACTGTGAGAAGAAAATGGAAGCGCTTCCTACAACAATCTGAGAAGATAAACTGGCGGACGTTATGCAGCAGGATGTAAGAAAAACACAAAAAAAAGTTGCAGTGGCTTAGCTCGGCTATGCCAGGATATACGTAGCGTTAGCAAAGGTTCAGCTGATTATTCTTAGCTTTCCTGGTTGTCTAGATTGTCAAGGATTAGCTTGATTGTCATGCTTACTGCTGCTCCAATGACACACACGCGGTATACGTATTATGTGGCACATGTATATTTATTTTTGCTCAACGTCACGTTGCTTCTCTATTGCCACAAAGACGGCTCGGTGATCAGTGAAGTAAGACGCTGCCGTCTCTATGGCCCCAACACAGTATTTGGAGTTGTCTGTCTGTCTCTGATAGACAAGATCAATGGTGCTTCCCCATTGGGTCGTCTGTGCAGTTGGAAGACTGGCTAAGTCGAGGTTAAACTTGTCCTTCAAAGGAACACAAAGAGAGTCTGGAGCACGATTGAAGTCACCAGCCACCACACAGTTCACTTGCCGCCCGACTAGGTATACACGTAGCCACTACGTCTATAGTGTCTTTAACGGAATTGTTCGGTGGCACATACACGGCTTCGATTATCACACCACTTTCGTCAAGCTGAACGGCACAGGCTTCACCCTTAGGCACCGCTACGTTTGGCAGTTCACTGGCAGCAATCCCATTCCTGACATAGATGCAGACTCCCGAGCTTCTGGTAGCGTCAACACGACTGGCATAAGCATTTGCGCTCTCCTTCTCCATGGCTATACCACACTGGCAAACGCCAGTCAGAAGCGCAGCGGCTCCAGCGCAGTGTCAGACGGCGACTACACAGCGAGCGCGCGCCGGCGCCAGTGCGTCTACCACGGCTACGACGTCACTCCTCTGGAATGCGCAGACCGGCGGC
The DNA here is from genome assembly GCF_013339745.2 of Dermacentor silvarum. NCBI lineage: Eukaryota > Metazoa > Arthropoda > Arachnida > Ixodida > Ixodidae > Dermacentor > Dermacentor silvarum. Next base: position 121,440,489 of record NC_051156.1, read on the forward strand.
GGAGTGCGCGAGAGGTGCCGGCTCCGGTGCGCAAGCCGTGTGACATCACTGATCCTTGCGCATGCGCAGCACGGCTCTTGATGTGCCGCGCGAAACGGGCTTGGCTAGGCCAGTGTAGCTAACGCTACAAAAAATGGTTGGATTGGAAATAGGAAACCACGTAACCACGGAACAAGGAAATACCTCAAGCAATAGGCCTTATGCGAAATTGCTGCCATCTGTCGGAGGTATGACGAAGCTACCGATGCGGCGCTATGTTGAAAACATCTGCCCGAGTCGCATTGCTGTTGGTGCTACAAATGTTTGCTTATCTGTGCTTTGATCATAATCAATCTGAGCATAAAAAATGTCAAACAAGTGATGTACGGACCTGACCGCATTACCGGCATTTCCTAGTGATTAGATGACAGTTCTTACGCGTCAAGAACTGCCTCACAACGATAACGAAGTTACAAGTTCGTCACCGAGTCGTATGTGAGCCTTCCGTCATCGAGAACGAAGCAGTGCGCAAGGTAATAAACATTCTCTTTTTGTTTTCAGTCTGGCGTATAAAGCATTTTCAGCCATCTGAATATCATGGGTACAGTGTGCAAGAGAGACAGGGAAAAAATTACTCCATCTCCCGCTAAAGGGAACCATGTGTGGATGCGAAGCAGCGGGGAGATGGTTAGCTTGAGCGGGAGATAGTTTCGCGGCAGCGGCACGAGCGCTCATCGCGGCGCTGCACAAGAGAGAGAATGAGGCACGCGCGCTCCGTCATTTTCATACCGCGCCACTACCGTGGCGCCCCCGGCGGAGTATGCAGCTGTGGCACCACCTGTCGTGCGCGCCGCTCCGGATTCCTAGAGGAGAGAAAGGGGGGAGCGTAGGAGAGGAGAGAGAGGGGTAGGGGACGAGAATGCGCTGTGGGGGTGCGGCACGCGGGCACCGCTCCGTAGAGGATTCCTAGAGGAGAGAAAGGGGAGAGCGTAGGAGAGGAGAGAGAGGGGGAGGGGACGCGCATGCGCTACGGGGGTGTGGGACGCCGCGGGAGGGACGGACAGAGCCACCGGCAAGAAATGCTTCGCATTTAAAAAAACTTTACGGCATAACGAGGTCGTTAAATTAGCAGGTGGTCCGAAGGGTGGTAGTCAACTGCTTCCCACGACCGTTTCGGTCCAGTTTGTTACTTCTGCCTGAATCTCGCAGTCAGTCGTCGACAGGAGTGACTCCCATGTCTCGTGGGAGGAAGTTGGCAGTATTGACTGTGGAGGAGGGTTTCCTTCGCATTTCCAAAGAATGTGATTTTGGGTAGCCTTCATGCATTTCCAATGCTGGCTCAAGAGGAAAAGCTTTCGCATAACAAGGCAGGCTTGCAAATACAGTGAGCGAAGGTCATAAAGAGGTTTTCGCATGCGACGCGACCAGGCGCTGCGACGGAGCAAAGTTTGTTTCAGAAAGTTTTGAGTGTAGTTGGGTGGCCACAGGATCCTTCTGAGATGTACTGATAAATAACACGTTAGCTCAATGAAATTATCGTTTCACTCCATCGCCTCGGTGCCTACGGTGGTCTTGCGGATGTCGCCGCATTGCAGCTAGACTCGATTTTGCGACGCCGAGGAAACACTGACAAGAAAATGCCTTGACGAAACCCACAATAGCGCACCCACACTCGAATGTTCTCCATTTCCCGGAGCGGTATTTCTTATTTTCATACAAGATGTGTAAGGCACACCTGAAGCCCCTGACAACATTCCATAATACATGAAATGCTTGAAAAAATGTATACAGTGGACGATATCTCACCAAACGGTATGTTATGAAACTCCAGAATAGAAAACAAACTAAAAACAACATCTGCAACGCAATCGGTGTGAACCGATAACGCGCACGGGCAGCCCTTTTAGCGTGTATCCGTTATCGAAATGCAATAAACGAACTAAAGATTTCAAAAGCAACGTAGGCATGCGCCAGCAGCCGCAATGCGCTATTATACTCGTATAGATTAAGGCGGCTTGTCTGAGAAGCAGAAGGTAACAAAAATGTAAGGAAAACCATCTCGTTTTGGCATGGAGCAAAATTTGTGATCACGAGCGCAGATGCTATTATTGTATTTTCTAAGAAAGGCAAACGTAAGCACAACATTAGTCGTTAGTAACGTGAGTAATGGAGTCGCGAGCCGGAGCACCCGAAACGCCCGCAGCGAATGAAAATTACAATGCGGGAGCTAGAGTTTACTGCTTAACTTTTTACCCTTCCGCATCGCAATTTCCTCTTTGTTAAGGAAAAAACGTAAGGAGTAAACTGTGGCTCTTATCACGCACCGCACGTTGATACGTAGTACGTTCCGTACGCGTAGTACGTTCCGTACAAACCCGTCATAATCAGATCGTGCTTTTCGCACGTAAAACCCCATAATTTAATTTTTAATTTGGTATTGCAAAATGCATGCGCTGTGAACGAACTCGCGTAGTTCTTATCTAGCAAAGCGTTTTGTAAAGAAAGCTCCAAATACAAGGAAAAAGTAAAAGTTTCCTTCGCGCTGATCGGCTTACTGAAAGCTTCGCAGTGCTTGGGGAGTGCGCGGATTGAACGCAGATGCACCCACACGCACAGCAGCGCACCCAATCAGGCACCGCCTCAAATCATTAACGTCGGGGCCTTCTCCTAGTCCGCCCTCAGCACACTAGCGAGTATATTCTAGGCACTATAATCTCGAGTTAACTCGGCGTAGTGGTTAGCAGCAGAGAGAGAATAACATTTTATTGATTGGACAGGAAAGGGGTGTTGAGAGCGGGTGGGTGGGTCCCTATTCCGAGACTCCACTGGCCAGAGCTACTCGCCGGGCCTGGTCGAGTAGACCCCTCTGGGTCTCCAGGTCCGCGCCGGCGAGGATGGTCTCCCACTGGTCCCTATTAGTGAATTTGGACCCCAACCGGGGGGAATTTAATTTTGGGGGCCTACTCGTGCATTCCCACGTTACGTGGGCGACAGTTGGCTTACCCCAGCACCATGGACAGTGGTTTGGATAGGCCGTAGGCCAAATGGCATGCCACAGCCCGAGGTGCGGGTAGGTATTTGTCTGAATTAGTCTCAAATCCCGGGCATCCGCTCCGCTCAGACTCGGATGGGGCCCCGAGTATGTTCTGCGTTCCAGACGCTGATGCTCAAGGATGTCGCGTGGAGATGTCAAATGATCGAATCGGGGTTTCTCGGGCTGCACTCCCGCTCGGCAAGCCAATTCTCGAGCGAGAGCATCTGCCCTTTCATTGCCCGCAACCCCCGCGTGGCCCGGGCACCAGATGACACTGTGCGTTTCCCGGAGCGTGTGACCTAGTATGCGTAGGGCACATGCCGGTACTCTGCCTTGCATGAACAGGCGACAAGCCACCTGTGAGTCCGTGAGGATCACCGAGGGCTGGCCGGCTGCGTCTTTGGCCTTAATTGCCATTGCAACGGCGGCTGTCTCCGCCGTGCCTATGAATTTGCTCCTAATTGTCGCGCTAATTTGGAATTTCGATCGATCCATCGAGCTTGTGGCCACTATTACATGGCCACCTGGCCCCGGAGCTGCATCTGTGTACAGCGCTTCAGAACAATTTCCAAATCTTTTTTGAAGTTGGTGTGCCCGAGCCTTGCGCCGGCCCTGGTGGTAAAAGGGGCTCATGTTTTTGGGAACTGGGGCCACTATGAGGTTTTCGCGTATCGCTCGAGGTAGAGCCACTAAGTCTTCCTCGCAGTAGTGCGGTCGTACGGGGTAGCCTAATGTTTCTAGCAGCTTTCTCCCGGTTGGGGATAAGTTTAGGCGCTCTCTTTGCGATATTAATACCGCTGCCTTAAGTTCTTCGAAGGTGTTGTACAACCCTAGTGCACATAGTTTAGCCGTGGAGGTGCTCATAGGGAGTCCGATGGTAGCTTTGTAGGCCGTTCGTATAAGGGCGTCTGTCTGCTCCAGATCCGTTTTACACAACTCCTGGTAAGGGAGGCTGTATGTAATGCGGCTGATGACGAAGGCGTGAACAAGTCTCAAAGTTTCGGCCTCGCTAAAGCCGCTACGATGCTTCGTCACTCTTCGTATAATTCTAGAGATTTGTTTGACTGTCGTTCGGAGAGTTCTGATTGTTTTATCTGCGCGCCTGTTACTTTGAAGGCGAAGGCCGAGTACGCGCATTGTTTGTGCCTCTTTGAGCTCTTCGCCATCGAGCCGGAGCGAGAATTGTGGTTTGCGGTACCCTCTGCCGTGAATTCTGATGAATTCAGATTTCTCCGGCGCGCAAGCCATACCGCCCTTTACTGCAAAGTGGTGAACTGTCTGTATTGCTTCTTGTAGCACGCTTTCTTTGTGCCCCAGGGATCCTTCTGTTACCCAAAGCGTGATATCGTCTGCGTATAGCGCGAATTTTAGGTCCGGTATTTTTTCCAGTTCTTTAGCTAGCCTGTTCATGCCCATATTGAAGAGCAAAGGGGATAATATTGAACCCTGTGGGATTCCACGATTGGGCATCTCGAGAGTTTCAGATCGGACTTCTCCTAGACCTATTGTGGCTTTTCGGCCCGTTAGGAAGGATCGAATGTAGTTATAGGTTTTTTCTCCGCACGCCGTACTGCTTAGTTCTTGCAGAATTAGGTCGTGTGCTATGGTGTCGAAGGCGCTTTTCAAATCTAATGCCACCACTACGTGTTTTGCCCCTGTTGGGATGTTGGTGATAACCTCGTCATGCAGTCTTAGGAATATGTCTTGCGTGGATAAATGCTGCCTAAAACCGTACATGCTGTCAGATAGGTAGTCGTTTTCTTCTAGGTGGTTAGTTAATCTATTTAGTATGACTTTTTCAAATAGTTTTCCTAGACATGAAGTGAGAGATATGGGCCGAAGGTTATACATGCTGCGGGCTTTCCCGGCCTTTGGTATAAGAACTATCGACGCTTCCTTCCATTGCGTCGGTAGTGTTCCCCTGTCCCAAACCTGCCGGTTAAAGTAGTCTGTAAGCTTTTCTAGATGCTCGTCGCTAAGGTTTCGTAGCATTGCGTAAGTTAGTTTGTCTGGACCGGGGGCGGTGTTCCGTCGTGCGGATTGCGCCGCTGCGAATAGTTGCGAATACCCCCTTCTGTGCGGTATACATGTTGTATTTGTTTTCGTCTTACTGTATGTTACCCGCTGGAATTTTTCGTACATTTTTGTCAATCTTCGTTACGTTGTGTATTGAGTGTACTTCCTACTAGCTGGTTAGACTGTACTGTACTTACTGCAAATTGAGCTTGTGTTCTGTCTTGTAATCATGTAGTATTCCCCCCACTGTAATGCCTTATGGCGCTGTGGGTATCAAATAAACAAAACAAACAAACAACAAAGTTCGGCCTTTGATATCGGAGCGTCTAGCGTCCCATTTGCGGGGCCATTGTACTTCCGTATGACTGGAGCCATGGTTACCGTGCCGATGTACTTTTCCCGAAGTAAGCTTATGAGGGCTTCGTTCGAGCCCTTGAACTCCTCGGCGAGTGTTATTAGGGTCCTGTTAGTGACCGTTTTTGTATTCTCCGGCTCCAGCATGCTTCGCAGTATTGCCCATGTTTTGGCTGTCGTTAGTGTGCCTCTCATGGAGTCGCAAAACCGGACCCAGTTTTCGGCTTCCAGTTTCCTAGCATAGTCGTTCGCGTTTAAGTAATTTCACCTATTTTGATTCTCAGTTTCCGATTTAATCTCTGCCTTTTCCACCGTCTGGTGAGGCCCCTCCTGCAATCCCATAGGTGCAGGAGATGGGTATCAATTACGGGGTTTTCCGTGGTAAGGGTGATTTGTTTAGAGGTGCGGCCGTGAGCCTCCCGAATGTGAGCAACCCACTCTTCCGCGTTATCTAGCCCGTTGTCGGGGAAGGGAATGTTTCGATAAACCGACCAATCCGTGATTGTTACTTTCCCGATGGTACGTCCGATTTTTGCCGAATCCATTGATAGGCTGATAATGTAGTGGTCACTCCCTAAGGTTTCGTCGATATTTTGCCAAATCACATTGTCCGAGTTGAGCGTAAATGTCAAATCGGGGAAAGTATCTCTGCTGACGCTATTTCCAATGCGTGTTGGAGCCATTGGAAGCGTTTCTAACTGCAAACCGTATCTCTCTGTCACCTGTAATAGTAGCGCTCCCTTGGTAGTGTCCCGTTTATAACCCCAGGTTGTGTGAGGGGCGTTGAAGTCACCTAAAAAGACTAGTGGGTCTTTCCGTTCTAGTGGGGAGATCGTTTCTGCGAGGATATTTTCAAAATCCCCTCCTTTCTCTTTTGGCGGGCTATATATGTTTACTATGATGGTTGTGGCCCTACCTCGTTTGTTGGCATGTATTTTTATAATTTGGTGCTGCATGGCACAGTTTTGTGCGTAGTGGGTACTCGTTGCGACGTCCCTGGCCACCAGTGTTGCCACACGTGGATAATCGGGGTTAAAAATCGTATAGTATCCGCGTACCTTAACTGGTCTGGTACCGATTTCTTGTAAGCATATGATATCTGGTTTGATCAAAGCCGCGTTTATAAACTGTTGCATGGCCGCCGCTTTTTTGTTGAAAGTGCGGCAATTCCAGTGCCATAGTTCGAGTCGGTCTGATGTGCATGTTAGGCTACTCGCCATTGTTCTCGCTTTCTGTTGTATTCAGTTGACGCGGCCGTCTGCTCGATGGGGCGCCCGGGCTTCCACTCGCACGTTTACGCACTGTTTGTTTGAAGCTTGAGATTGATTCGTCTACATAGCTTTTAAGGTTTTGGAATTCTGCGTATAACTGCTGTTGGAAATTCTGCATACTTTGCATTTGTTGCGAGATTTGCGCCAGCACGTTTTCTATCGGAGTCTGAGCTTTTGGTGCCGGTGCCGGGGATGTCGTTGCCGTGCCCGCTTTTGCGGTGCTTTGAGAAGTGGCAGAATGTTGTTGCTTTAGGGACGCCAACTCTCGTTTGATTTCCTGCAGGCTCTCTCTTAGGAGTTTGTTCTCGGCTATAATTTTTAACACGAAAGTGTTTTATGCCGGGGTCCACCAAGACTTCACTGACGTATTTCCGTCACGGATATGACGTTCTTAAAATGTACACGAACATAATACAAAGAAAGAAACCAGAAGAAAAAGTTCCACAAACATGGAAAATTTGGAAATCGAACCCACGACCTCTCGGGTCCGCGACGATAGATCGCCGAGCGTTTAACCCATTGCGCCACAAACGCATTTGCAGAGAGCTACACAGACGCGCCTTATATATCTAACGCTCCTCCGTGTACCCGCGCTCTTGCTCGGGGCGGTGCCGCCGCCTACGAGCAGAAAAGAGAAGTACTGCATTATGACACTAACGCGCACCGACAGTGAACGCTTCGGTGGTCTCTTAGTGGTCTCAGCACTACGACGCCTCGATGCCAGCATTCGAAGGGACGCTCGCATCAAGAAGCACTACCAACGCCACCTAGGTGGCGTTCACCGTACTCAGCACAGCGGAGCGTGGCCTCCGCAATTAGCTCTGAAAATGTTTCTGAAGTTGATCGCGGAGGCTGCAATTACGACGCGCTGTACGCGCTGATTTGACTCGGTGACGATTCAGTTACGTGCTTTGTCTTGCGCGTTGTATTAGTGTGTCAGTTACGTGCTTCGTCTTTCGCGTTGTGCTAGCGTGTGCAGCGTAGTGCAGCTTCCATATGCACCGACGGTGTTTCTCCGCTGTCTACTGATACGAGTGTGATGGCACCGACTACGAAAACTGCGGCATTAAGCGCCGTCGAAAGACAACGACCTCGGCGAGCTAACGTCGCGCAAGTGAGTTTAGTGCAGCGATCGACACACCAGGGGGGAGTGGGAGGCCTTCGCGCCCAATGTGCAATAAACATTACACTACTTCTGTGAAGACACGTTTCACTTTCGTGTTCTATACCGATTCCTATATAAGAGGGATCAACCACATTTGTTTTGATATTCTGGGTTATCTGTTATGGGAACAGCAGGGGTTACCACTCTCGCCCAGCTTACCTTCGATTTGTCGAATTTCTGCGAGTCCTCCACCCTGTGTCCGAGAGTCTCGCGTTTCGGGGCCCTAGAGGATTGGAAGGTGGGAGGATCTGGGTTCTTCTTGACCTAGATCTGGACCTGGAACTGGATCGTGATCGGGATCTGGACCTGAGTCGATGTCTTGTCTGGGAGTCTGGTTGTGTGTCGGTGAGGGTCGGCCATGAGTTTCGTTCGGCATCTTCGGAGCTGAACCACCTTGGTGGCGCGGGCAGTTTTTGCTTTGCTGCGTCTATTCTGGATTGTCGTTGCTTTCCGGTCTTGAGTGGGCGGTTGCTTGTCGGTTTTAGCCTTTTCTTGCATTCGCGGTCTCCCGTCAAATGTCCTTCTCTGCATGCTTTGCATATGGGGGCGCATTCGTGATCAGGTGCTGGGTTCTGCGTTCCGCACGTGTGGCACACCACTATGTCCGGTTGAGGGCATACGTCCGAGCGATGACCTATCTCGTGACATATCTTACATACTTGTGTGGTATTCTTGTAAGGATAGCATGCGAGCTCCCCACCTTTGTAGTAGACGTATCTCGGAGTGATATCTCCGTAAAAGGTGATCACGGCTGTCTTCGTGTCGCCCAGCATTCGCGCGTGAAGTATTTCTACTCCTTGCGTGCGTATTCGCAGATTGGCCTTGAGGGTATCGGGGGGCGTACGTGGTTCGAGGCCATGTATGACCCCCTTATTCGTTCCTTCGCTGGTCGCCACGTACGTGTTTACTGCGTACGCGCGGTCATTCAAGTTCAGTTCAGCGATTCGGCGAATTTTGTCCGCCACTTCTTGGCTTGGCGTTGACAGAATAAAAATGTTCGACCCGGGTTTGATTCGGAGTAGGAACTGGTCTCCGCTTACTTGACCATTGCAGGCCGCAGTCACTGGATCCGCTAGTTGCGGGCTGGTGAAGTTTTTGACGGGCAGTCCTTGGTGTGGACGCATAACGATCTTGAAGTCATCTCTGGGAAGAGGGGGCAGTCGCCGATAGTTAGATTTCCGTTTGGGCTTTCCGGGGGCCGGTGTGCTCGACGTGTGGTGAGCCGTCGATGTTACGGCGTTTTCCGAGTAGCGTTTCTGGTTTTTTGCTTGTGCTAGGGCTTTCTTCTGCCTGAGCGTGAGCACTGTTTGCCAGTCCCCATCCGTCTGCTTGGCGTTTTCCGTCCTTTGGGTTTGCGTCCGAGGCTCGTGCGAGCCGGGAGGGTCCTGCGCATCAATTTCCTGGCAGTCCATGCTGTCCCGGCTGTTATCCGGAAGCTCAGAAAGCCTGGTGAGTATCGGTGTCGTTTCGGGAGCCGCCGAAGTCGACGTGTGCACGCGCGAGCACCGCACACTCGCCGGCGCGTCGATGGCCGCGTTCCCGGCGGCGTTTGGGTTAGCGAGGCGCGCACGTTGGTGAACTGCGTTAGCGGTCGGAAAATAAAAAGTTTCAGTCACTCACAGGTCTGGTTGGTATCCTCTTATACTGGTGAACTTCACGGATCCATTGGGAATGCTGAAAATGGTCGTACTTGCAGAATTACGCTTGAAAAGCTGAAAAGATGAGGAGCTCATCTGAGCGCGTCCGCGCTCTCCCGCAAGCGACCGTTAGCAGCATCCGCCCGCCATTGGCGCTTGCGTTCCACTTCGCGATTTCAACACCGCTCGAGAAACTCCCACCGAAAGCGGGCGTTGGCCCCGGCGAACGCGTTCCCGCCATTGCCACGTAGACGCTGCTCTGCCCGCAACGCCATCTCCTCAGCTCGCCGTTGTCGAATTCGTTCGATATCGCGAGTTACCTCGGCGTCGTGGTTAGCAGCATCCGCCCGCCATTGGCGTTTGCATTCCACTAGAAACACAAACATGTAACCAATAATTGAGGAACACTTCAATACAGCGTCGGGATTAACCCACTGCTAAACACCGGGGCCGCAAGTTTGAGCTTCGCTGGTTAACCATCTGTGCGGATGGTTGAGTGGTGTTTTGAAGATCGCTCGAAGATCGCGTTCGCAGGATCACTCAATCGAAGTTTCCAGTGGCGACGGAGACATTGCACACCAACTAATTGCTTTGTAAGTACATTGCACTGCTCGTGGTGTATACTATATGGTGACAGCATGTCCTGCTGACTTCTTTTCACGCCCGCACATTTATTCAAGCTTTCAGCTTCTTAATGGATTTATTTCCGCACTTTTGCTGCTCGTTGAAGCTCGAAGTAGCCTCTTGTAAATATTGTTGTAGCTGCTTATGCAACAAGTGTCATCCTCTTCAAGCACACCAGTTATATATTAGTCGCAGATGCCCGGCTACCTGTTTCCTTACATAAAGTACTCCACACCGCTTTTGTGTGGCGTCGTCTCCAATACAAGCTTGCATAGCGCAGATGGCAATATTACGTTCGTGATCTCTTTGAGCACAACGCGAGTGGCGCATGTTTCTGAGGTTCCTTCTTCTAAGCACAACTGCAGGTTTGCAGACGAAGCGTTCTCACTACAAGCTTCCAACGATGTTCTTGCCACCTGCCGCCGTGGCTTAGCGGCTCTGGTGTTGCGCTACTAAGGGAGAGGCCGCGGCGGCCGCATTTCGATGGGCGCGAAATGCATAGACACCCGTGTCCCGTGCGTTTGGACATGTTAAAGATCCCCTTGTGGTCAAAATAATGAGAAGCCCCCCCCCCCCCCCCCACTGTGCCTCATATTCAAACCGTGGTTGTGGCCACGTAAACCCCCGGAATTCATTCATTATCTTGCCGACACTTGAGCTGGTTCCTTCGTTGGATCCCGCTTTCGCTTCACACTTTTTTGGCTTTGAGAAGTGCTCAGTCAGACTGGGATCAAGTCGAGGAAATGCGCCGGGAACGAGCATTCATTTCATACGAGTAATTAATGTTTCTTTGAACCTAACAACGTGCATTTAGTACTTCAAAATGTCGTCGTCCTCAAAGTGACGTTCACAGAATTTTTTATTGTTTTTAAGGCGTTTGTCCTGTCGCTACAGCATGAGTTTCCATATTTTAAGCTCCCCGGCGTTATGTGGCGGTGCTAAAAAAAGTGACAAGCGGCATCGTGTCTCAGGCCACTGATACAGGTGGGGGGAAAACAGCATGCCATTCAGAACTCCTTGTGTCATGAAACGCGGAAACGCTTTTTCCCGATGGTTTGAAACAGGAAGAAGCGGAACACATCACACGTCACCAACGAAACGAACAAGTATAGCGGCAGACGTAGTAAGCGTCATCTAAATAAAACCAGGACTGAAAAGAACAGTAATGTTTCATATTTATTAGAATAAATGCAATCGCAATATGTAGATCAAATATATCACATTTTCACGACAGGTCAACAAGTAAACACTGTAAAAGAACTTCTGAGAAAAATTGACGCCAGAATGTTACTAGAAGTGAGGAACCTTCGATCAGAAGCGAAACAAGACGTGAAACAAGACCCGATAGCAGCGGCACTAGTAAACATGACCGCTACTTGATCTCTCCAGCGGAGCTGTGAAACTAAAGTATGTCTAAGAACGTTGGGTTGGATTGGCCAATCGAATCATCACGTGCTCCTCGGGCTATCGTTGTATGAAGCCGCTTCACAGCTGCCAGAAATAAGCGCCATAGCCCAAGGTTTTTTGGAAAACCTCCGCTCTAAGATGAAGGCTTTGTGAAGAGAAAAATTGAGCCAGCTACACAGACTTAACGTCGCGAAGACTGACGAAACAGCGAAGCTCGTGGCTTATACTAGTTTTTACTTAGCTTTAACTTGGCTTTTACTTAGCTATAACTTGGCTTAGCTCCACCCTCCTGCTGCTCAGCGCGTGCCTTCCTCCTTTCTCACCCTCGCCGCTCTCCGAACACCTGCGCCCCGACGCGCGCTCCTCACCCAGCTGCACCGATTCTTGGCGTTCGCACTGCACAGCTCAACGTCGACTTAAACAGCTCCGCTGTTAAAACGACCCGCGTGAGGGTCGACCTTCATCGGATGGACCGCCATTGGTTGCCGGCCAGTTGCCAAGCCTCCGCAGGCCGGATGCGCACCGCTGTCTGTAGGTTGGAGACACGTGCTCTAAATTAAACTACTCAACAGACGCATGTGTTTGTCTGCCTGAATATTAGTTGTCTGTTCATATAGTATTTTATGTTCTCTGCGTCTCCTTGCCGTCTAATGAGAAAAAAATAGAATTCTACTGTCTGGTGCAGTAGATAAGGTGTCTAGGTTCCGTGTGATATTCGTCGGTTCGAATGTTCCTCCGTGCATTTATAAGGCAAGCAATTAACGGAATAAATATTGATTTTGCAATTACCATGCGTATGATGTTAAAAATGAACAGTGAAATGTTCAACTTACGTAGGGTGTCTTTTTCCTTTGAATATAATGCGCTAGCATAAGGTGCGTCAAAGTGAACAAACTATATGTGAAGTGTGGAAAGCCGGTCACGTTGTACACGTAAAGAGGGGGTAGGATAGCTTAGAAGAGCGTGCATATATGTATGTATGTATGTATGTATGTATGTATGTATGTATGTATGTATGTATGTATGTATGTATGTATGTGTGTATGTATGTATGTATGTATGTATGTATGTATGTATGTATGTACGTGTGTATGTATGTATGTATGTATGCATGCATGTATGTATCTATGTAGGTATGTATGTGTGTGTATGTATGTTTGTATGTATGTATGTTTGTGGGTGAGTATGTATGTATTGTTGCGTGGGAGTGCAATAGGGAAGTTATTTACAATGCATATTTATAAGGGCAGCAGGAAGGGCCTAACATGCAAGCTAGCCAACTTGAAGCAAGGCACGTCGTCGTCCCCTGAGCAGGCAGTGGCTGCTTGTGGGTACATCCCACTAAATCCACGGCTCGACATCATTTTCTACGAGCACCGTATATATAGTGAGTGAATTTTTGGATATGTCAATGGTTCAGAATTTACTGTAGCCCTTTAAGACGGTCGATCCACTCACAGAAACTATTCGGCTAATATGCCGAAGATAACCGCGAAGTTGCGCTTCTCATTTATATATATATACATCAACATCATGATCCTATATTTATGTCCACTGCAGGACGAAGGCCTCTCCCTGTTATCTCCAATTACCCTTGTAGATTCCAACTTGCGCCTGCAAATTTCCTAACTTCATCACCCCACCTAGTTTTCTGTCGTCCTTGACCGCAGATATATGTATATTATATATATAAAAAATCAGTGCAGCTGACGGCGGGCGGCTCCGGACAAGCGTCAGTTGCAGTGTGCAACGCGGTTTACATCGTGGATCCGGGGACTTAAACGGTGCAGGTGCGATGTAATGCTCACACATTTCTTCCGCACTTACCGCTACATCTCTGCTCAATTTTATTTTTGTTTCTCTCCAAGTTTGACGAATCACATTTTCTTAAATATGTACAAAAATACGGTGCTTAAAGTAGTACCCTGAGGAAATTCATCTTGCAACAACCCATTCACACAGTTAAGGATGTGACAATGTGTATCGCGCAAAATGTGCGTAGGTATTACCGGTGCAATATAGCTTCCAAATATGCCCCCTTAGTTTACTAACATTTCGAGCAGCAAGCAACTAAATCTCGCGTCCTTACCGTGCTTTTATATGTTTTCTCTGCAGACTCAGGAGGAGTATGAGCACAGCTCGTAAAGTTTCGATGTCACCCGATCGCCTAAGTCCACAACGGCGGAAGGATATGTAGGAGGCAGTGCAAGACATCTCGGGAGCAAACATAATTGCTGGCTGAAAAATAAAAACTACGAGTTGTGCGTTAAACCTTACGTGCACGCTGAAGAATAATAAATTGCGTTCACTCTTTTTTCCAGTGGTAGAACAGCTGCTCCAGTTGCGACAAATTCTGCTGAGATCTGCCCTACGTGCCATGGGGCTCGAAAACGGCATTTTAGCGTGGCATGCCAGCGCCAAAACAAGCATAAGAGCAGCCGTGTTAACAAACAAAACTGAAACCAAAACATAAAGGGCCCTATCATCATCTTCATCATAGAGATGAACCGGGCGGCCATAGCGTCGTGTATTTGCTGCTTTCACTCATTTGTTGCATTTCTCTCTGGTGGTGGTTCCAATGTTCTGCTAAGGTTCCGAAAATATTGGCTAGTCTGCCGTCCGCAGAGAGGAGCAAGAACTGTTTCCGAATGACGGCGGCGGTGGCGCTGCGAGGAGCCCTCACGCTAAGGCGCGGCGCTCGGCCGCCCGGCTGCGTGTTTGCGAAGCGCGCGTGCATTCGGCGTAGTTTAGCCATTCCGGTTTTTTCAATTATTTTCTGTTGCCGCGTGCTTGTGCTGCAGTAGAGAAATATTTGTTACGAGTGTGATGAGAGGTTTCAGCATCGTAACGTGGTATTCGGTCGTGAAGACTTTGTTTTACTTAACCGCATCACAAGCGTGCCTGTGGATTGCAGATACGAGTATTCGACCTTGCTCGCCGACTGCCTCTAATCCAAATGAAAATATAACAATGACAACACCTTCGTTCAGAGAAAAAGTATTTTCTGCAAAAGCAATAAAGAAATACTAGAAAGCGGTTTCCCCACAACACAAAGTGATTGTGCAGCCTTGAATAGATTGAGCACTGAATTTATTTATTCCTGTACTACTGCCAGCTGCCCTTTGGCAGCCAAGGCCGGATTGGTTAAAAGTCAAAATAATAACCAACATGAGGTATAGGTGTGCGACTTGGCATAGTAGAGGGTAAAAAAAAGCAAATCAAGCCCGAGCTCATTCAAAACCTATAGAAGACAAAAAGAAAGCACTTCCATGTAAGGGTGAGCAATAACAGTGAGAACAAATATCAATACATAATAATAAACCAAATTGCAAACGGCAGAAGCACACAAAGGAAAAAATAACATAATTTGCGAACCATGCGCCGCTGATCGGATGCAAGGAAATGACGCGACAAGTTACCTTGCCTCATAATCATAACTGGTTTTGGCACGTAAAACCCCAGAATTAAATTTTTTTTAACCTTGATATCGCTCGTCGTCAAGGATAGCATCCAAACATGTTTCGACATTAGATAAAATTGTGGAAGCATGCTCCACTCCTGCGATAATTTCGCCCAAATAATCAAGCACAAATGTAATCAAGCACACAGCCAAAAAGAAATTACGAAGTCAAGAATAAAGAACCATTAGAAAACAATGTAAACAATTACAGGCCACAAGAACTGATGAAATCGTAGGAAGCGCGTGAATAAGAAGAAAAGTTATAGAAAAAATACATTTACAAGGGCGCTGAGCATGCGTCTCCGATATGATGCAATTGGCGAAAGGCATTATTTGCATATTCTCATTTCCAAATGTTTTATCTTTTGTTTCTTGGCTGCCCTTTCATTTTTGAGATACGAATTCATGAAAAACAGGAGACGCCGGAGAGTATAAAAGATCACTATTCAGTAGTGATTTCCTGACCATAGTCAGGACCTGCTAGTGCAGCAGAACGCACCTGAGCAAGCAATTCAGCAAAGTTACAGAATGCTTTTCTCATGCAATCTATAAAAACTGAAAAATGCAGTGAACCTGTCTTCAGGGACGGTATAAGACTTGTGAAAAGGCATGTGGGGTACAGGAAGTCTGCATTGTCAAATTGCGATGTGAAGGCTGAAGATACGCTGTTAGCTATACCTGTCTCTTTTCAACTTCAGGCATCAGCGCACATTCCCTACATGAGGTGTTGTTTAACATCTTCCATGCCGTGCACCTTGCTACATAATATGTGAGCTTGTCATTACTTCTTGCAGTCACAAAAGCAGTGTGGTCTGACAAAATGTTCCTGCGCATAGCGCGACATGTGAGTGCACTTTCGCCATCGCCAAACTTTCCTGCATGAATCAATTTGTTCAATTTTGCAATTTAATTTTCTGGTTCCCCTTTGGGAACAGAAGCCAGTGCAGTGTTAAGTTCTGAAGCACAGTTTCCCGTTTTAGGTGCTTTCGCAAGGTTGTGAAATGCAAGTAAATTCATTATAAATAGGAACTGTGCAGCTGTAGGGTGATCATTAGTTCTAGAAGGTTGCCTGACAATGCCAAAAAATTTCAAGTATGTCCTGGCTCAAACTTGCAGTAAGTATGTACCGGAAGACAATGCTATCGAGGTATGAAAGCAAGTTCAGCGTGCTTTTGATTGTCACTAGGAGGCCCTCCGTGGTAGTTGAGCTTAAAAAGCCGCCAGCCGCTGCCTTTGCGTGTTCTTCGTATTTCGTCAAATATTCCAGGAACTCCTTCAGAAACATGTGGTTCGGTGACTGCGCATACAAACCCGCTTTTAGAATACGAGCCGTCATTATATACTTATCAGTTTTCTCATTTTTTTCACAAAATGCTTTGTTTGTTGAACATATGCATACGTTCTTTCTAAATGAGAGCGATAAAGGAAGAGCCCCTTGATTACTTCGTGGCCAAATATTTCGAAAGCTGGGGCAACCCTCAGTTTCTGAAATTAACTGGGATGGATATGGCTGCTGGGAATCTTTGGCATCATTTTGAGTGAACACCGTTATTAGAATTTTTGCAAGCTTCTTGAATGAGCCCTACATTATTTCTTTCTTGAATGATTACACAATCAATTTCGAAGTCTTTAACACCACAACTGAAAAAGAAAAACATAGGAACACTCCTCTATGCTTGCCTTGGTTTCACCCACTGATGGTTTCCTTCATGTGTATGTCATAACGAGACCGTCAGTTCCCTCCCCTTGTTTGTAGATCACCTGTAGCGAGTCAAGGCTCGTGTGAAAAGGCATTTCTCTGACTCCCTCCTTACATGACGCTATATCAGCAAAGCGCTAGTGTTGTGTTATCGCGACGGTGGAGCGAAGGCCGTCATCGGTCTAAACAGATGCTTATAGTTATGTTAGAAAGGGTTTAAAGATCCGTTTAGCTATGTTCTGGTCCTCCTTTTGGGGTTTATTCGGCTTATTCCGCCAAAATATTGTCTTACTGATTCACCTAGGTGCCATTTCTGTTGCAATTCACCCGTAAAACTGCTAGTAGGAGCAGGCGCGGATCCAGGGGAGATGTCCGGATGTCCTGACCCCCCCCCCCCCTCAGATTTCTGTATCGCCCCCTCGCCGATAGGGGGATGGCCCTGTAACAAAAAATATGGCCACCAGCATTCTTCAAAATTATTTTTCGTGAGTACCAGTGGTAATAGCCATGTAGAAGTAACGTTAGCTCGCTCACAAGCTTAGTTGTACTCCGTAAGGGTGTGGTGTCGCGAAGTTGCAGTGGTTAATTTTTCTCATGAACACCTTGGACCTCCTGGCGCCGGCCATGCCTTACTCGTCGTCCCATCGGTGGCGTCGAATGAACGAGGGGACGTCCCTTTTGCTAAGCAAGCCGATGTCCGCGCGAACGCCTTCGCGCCTGATCAACTTAGTTCCGCATTGGGGTGTCATCGGTTGCCTCATTTGCTGTCATCGGTCCTGCGACCAACCTGCTTAATGAAAGAGATATCTCGCTGAAGTGTTCATATATAAATAATAACAACTAACAGCAAAACTAAGAACTACGCATAGGCAACTTTTTTTTTTAACTGTAGCACTCATTCTGATCACAGATACACACACGTTGACAATATGCAGTACGAGCACAGTACCGTTCGTACGCTACAAGTTTTTCATTGTAACTTCGCAGTTTTATTGTCGTACATTAAGCATAGGAAGCTCAAAGCCGCCGGATCCGTTTATTTGAGTGGGCGTTCTCGCGGAGCGGGGCGAAGCCTCGAGCAGCGGCTGGATGTGGGGGAGCGTGACGTCAGCGGCCAACGCCAGCGCACGGGCCTAGGATGGCGTCGCGTGGTTAGAGAAACGGGAGCAGATACGCGCCTAGTGTAATAGGATGACGTCGCGTGGGAAACAAAACATGAAGACGCTGGCTCGCGCTCTCGGCTACTACGCCACATCGTTCTTATTGTAGGTGGCGTCGTGAGTCTTCATACGCGGTTATTCGCATATCGTAAACAACCAGCGTAGTGGTTGCCGCGTTGGAGCGGAGCGTTACGCCCGTCATTCAAGAACGTTCCTCTAGTCAACACCTCGACTCAAGAGGAAAGATAGCACTGCCATCCCTCCAAAGAAGTGGTCACTGAGCTTCATGATCATTCATGGGAATTCTTGAGAATTGTCACGTCTTTATCACTCGAGAGGCGGCGCTGTGCTCAACAAGGTGGAGTGGAGGAAGAGCTTCGGGTCGAGGGCTGTTTGAGAATTAGGAAGTTAGTCCTCCAAAGCAAACGAAGGTGTCTCAGGCGAACACAAAGAATCTTCTTAAGGAAATCAAGGTGTCCCAACAGAACTCCAAAGACGGACCCGTGTTTACGCATTTATAACGAATGGCGACATATCATCCCAAATTTTATTTTAAGAAACAAAACAGGCTAGATATACCGGGTGTTCAAAATTAAGCTTTATGGTTTTCTTAAAATTAGGCACTGGGAGGCACGTGTAGACAACCTGCGCAAATAAGTTGTGTGGCCAGGGGGACACAAAGTGAGATAATTATCGCTGTCAGCAGCCGAATTAACTAAAATTGAATAATTAACCTTTTATTGACTGCGGTAAGTGTGTATGTTTGTATTCAAAAGTTAGAGGCAGTCGTGTTTCTACACAGTTTCACTTGGAAGAATTCTTCTAGCATGTCTATGCTCCGAGATATACAACTCTAAATTTTAATTGTCGTTCGCATGATTAAGCATGCAAGAGAGTGAGGATCGGCGCAAAGCTCCTCCCTGATGTGATGCGGCTGTTGGGTGCGGCGTTTAGTCTGACAACGCGGCGGAGGCGTTGGCAAAAATAATAACTGCCCCCCTTCCCCTCACGGCTGGCGAAATAAAAAAAATGGAAGAACCCGTAACCGCTGTCGTAACACGCGACCGCGCGGTCGCGTGTTACGACAGCGGTCTGTAAAGATGGCGGCAGCTGCCATGCCGAGATAATGGCGCGAGCGGAGAAGCCGGAGGGCAGTGCGCGTGCGTAAGGGTGACTAGGCGACCGGGCATGGTCCTTGTTTGGGCTACGCAAATAAAGTGACTGCTGATTTCCAAGTATTGTAAGTTTTATTGAAATCAGAAGCAACAACTGCACCATCAACAGCAGAAACCTTTTTGGCTATGTTAACGATGTCATGCACAAATGTCATGACAACACTTCACCCATCAAGATGTCAATGCCCTAAAAATGTTTAAAATGCCTCCCTTCCGCAGCAACGCAAAGCATAAACCGCTCTCGCGTCGAGTCGATAACTGTGCGCAGTACAATTGAAATTTGGAGTCAGATATCTCGGAGCACGAACACGCTAGAATAATTCTTCCGACTGATACTGATACACGACTGCCTCTAAGTTTTCAATACAAACATACCCACTCACTGCAGTCGACAAAAAATAATTGTTCAATTTTAGTTAATTGGGCTGCTCACAGCGTAATTATCACCTCACTTTGTGCCCCCCTGGCCACATAACTTATTTGCACAGGTGGTCTTCGCGTGCCTCGCAGTGCCTAATTCTAAGAAAACCATAAAGCTTAGTTTTGAACAACCTGTATTATCAGGCACAGCCGCCAAGCACATGGCTGTATTGGGTAACCTCCTTTTCCTATAAGCTCGGAGAAACCGATACCTGGCTTCGCTATAGGGCTTCTTCCTCTTTCTGGGGTTTTACGTGCCAAAACCAGTTCTGATTATGAGGCACGCCGTAGTGGAAAGACTCCGGATTAATTTTGACCACCTGGGGTTCTTTAACGTGCACTACAACGCAAGAAAACGGGCGTTTTTGCATTTCGCCTCCATCGAAATGCGGCCGCCGCGGCAGGGATTCGATCGCGCGATCTCGTGCTCAGCAGCGCAACGCCTGAGCTGACTGAGCCACCACGACGGGCTACAGGTGTTGCTCTAGCCGTATAAAACGCGGGTTTATCGTGAGCAGAAACGGTGAATTTCGGTAAATGATAAAGGCTACTATCATCATCATCATCATCATCATCATTGACAGAAGCTGACCCCCCCCCCCCCCCCCTCAGAAAAAACCTGGATCCGCCCCTGAATAGGAGCAGGAAAGGCTGACAGCACCGGCCGAGAGAGGTCTGCAGGGACTTGACATTTTCTCTGTTTGTTCAGGTACTGGTAGAAATTATCCAGCGCTGCCAAAACAAATTTCGAATCCGGAGTACCAGTCGGGAGCAGCGATTGCACAACCGCAATAAAACAACTCACAACTGCTCTGGTGCACTTTTTCTTTGAGGCGCCTCCTGAAGCTTTGCACGAGAAAAATACGGGAAAATAAAGGAAGGCATATGCCTAGGGA
Organism: Dermacentor silvarum; assembly: GCF_013339745.2. NCBI lineage: Eukaryota > Metazoa > Arthropoda > Arachnida > Ixodida > Ixodidae > Dermacentor > Dermacentor silvarum. The sequence goes on from NC_051156.1 coordinate 121,460,786, forward strand.
AATAAAAGGTGTCAGGTAAAACGCAGTTGTAGAAGAAACTTGTGGAATCATGGCTGGGGACACGCGCTGCCTTATAACCATACGCATCAGCACGAATAGGAAGGATTCGAATATTCTACCATATTACGCATACCACGGCGCGCATCCTGATACTCTTGCTTCCGCGCTTGCTGTGTGCACCCGGGTATAACAAAAACCACATAAAAAGCAGACCTTCAAGAGTCAGAGCGTACTCCTGGTACCCCGACGGAGCTTGACTCCCAACAGAGGGAGGCGGCCTGCTAATGGTGCCGACTAAAAAATGAAAACTACAAGCAAAGCGCCATTTCGCGCGAAATTCCCGGCGGCGGCCCGAGGGGCCGCCGCCGCTCAGAAAAGCGCTCAAATCATCGCTCAGAAAAGCGCCGATTGGAGAGGTGGGAGAGGAGGTCGTGCGAGTGCCTTCGGCGTGGCGGCAGAGTTCACAGAATGTGGGTACTTTCAAATTATCAAGGAACTTTAGGTCTTCGTCGGTGACGCGTGGTAGTGTGGCGTCGAGCGTCGTCGCCACGTACCTTCGGTAATTAAGCTTGAATAGTGTCATCTGCGTTGTCTCTTGCCCTGTCAACAAGATGGTGGAATGACCAATCCAAGACAATCACCATGGAGGTCAATTCCAATAAGATGGTTGTGCGGCAGTGGGACTGTGCCAGTTTCCAACGACGCAAAGCTCCGCTGCAGCAATTGGTTTCGCCACAGGCTGTGAAACCGCACGTACTTCTGTTGCAAGAAACTCTCGATGACGCGCCCACCTTCCCGGGATACCGGGTCTAATCGATACGGGAAGAGGGAAAGCGGGGCTTACCAACCTTGGTCACACGGAAGTGCTCCATTCAAGTACACAAATTACCACTTGGCAAACCAGGGGCGGAGATCATTATGGTCGGAATTATCCCTAACAATTGGCCTAAAAGCAGTGTCTTCCTTTTAAACATATGCAGCTCGCCGTCGGATCAACGGCAGGCAATCGCCACGATCATGACAAAGGCGGTGGCCCTGACCAAGGGGGCCCCCATAGTGATAGCGGGTGACTTCAATGCACCGCACGATGCCGGGGGTACCCACACCACTCCACCAAGGGCAATCTCCTTGCCCAGGAAGTTTCTGACTGCTCGCTGAAATGGATTACGGATCCTCAATACCCGACGCGTACCGGCACGCCGGTAGTCCAAGATAGAGCACTGCACGGGCCGAGTTTTTCAGCCCGGGCCCTGCCCGGGCCCGTTTTTATGTTGGGCTGCCCACCCGAGCCCGACCAAAAGTTTTATGGCGAGACACGGGCCCGGCATGAATCTACGTTACCCGCCCGACCGGCCCGCCCCCCCCCCCCCCCCCCTTTACCTCAAGCCCGAGCCCGACCCGGCCGTGCTCGAAACCGGGCCCGAGACCGAAAAAGACCACCGAGTGGCATTAAAAAATAAAATAAAGAAAATAATGAAAGGAATTTATTCTTAAGGCATAAATACATGTCATAGGCAATTATGAACACCATTATGAACGCAAATACCATGCAGCGCGCGAAGTAGTACGAATGACCCTGCCGAGCAGTATCGCCAGCAGTGTCCAACGGCGCGACCTTGCTGCCGCCCAATCCACTTCTATCGCAGCTCCGCCACAGTATTTTTCCACGTCGGGTGCCTCACTGCAAAGGATGCGTCGTCCCAGCCGCTCGTCCAACTCAACAGTATTTTAGTACACTCTAGCCGAAGCGCAGCCACGGCCGCTCGTGAGTAAATGGAGAAAGAAAGCTTCTCGTTCCTCCATGGTGCAGCGTATACTGCTAGGCGGCCGGTTGAGAACATGCGTGCAATCATGAATGGACGCAGTGCCATATTTCAGCCGCGTTGCGAATTATCTTATCTTACCAGTAATCGCTTTACTAATTCGCATTTGAAGAATCAGCAAGTCGCGAACGCGCTTACACCGCGCGGAAAACATTTATTACATTGATTTAGGTAAGGAATACAATGCTATCATTTGGGTTGAGGCTACTTCGGTCTTTCTGGACTTTTACATTCCGTTCGAAGGGCGCAAAATACGACGTAAGAAGACAAGAGAAGTACACAGGATTAGCACTGCTTGCTTCCAGCTGCGCCGGGGCAACAGGTTTTTCTGAGTCGAGACGCGTGAGGATAACTCGCTGCACGTTAGATGCATACCACCAGAAAGTCCGAGCCCGGGCCGGGCCCGCGTCAAAATACCCGAGCCCGGCCCGGGGCCGGGTCAAAAAGCACATGCCGTGGCCGAGCCCGGTCCGAGGCCGTGAAAAAACTGCCGTACCCGCCCCGACCCGGCCCACGGGCCGGGCCGGGCTCGGGCTTTCGGGTAAGCCCGAGCCCGTGCAGTGCTCTGGAAAGCCCGAGCCCGTGCAGTGCTCTAGTCCGAGACACCACTCCGGACCTGGCGTTCGTCAAGAACTCCCCCGGAGCAGGATGGTAAAATTTGCAAGAGAACCTGGATAGCGACCACCTCATTGTGGAGATTACCGTAACAATTAGCGCAGCCCCTACCAGGGAACTTAAAGTGACGGACTGGGATGCCTTCCAGAAAGTGCGGCAGGCGGACCAGACCGACTACGATAATCTCGATAGTCTGTTCACAAGACTAAAGAAGGACGTACAAGCTGCGACCAAGGTGGTTAAGATCGACCTAAAAGTAGATCGATTGGACGCGCGCCTTGCGCACCTCCTAGAAGCCAACAACTCCACCGTGACCCTCTGGAGAACGCACAAACTCCACCGCCGACTTCGCAAGAAAATATCGGAACTCAATCGTTCAATAGAAACTTATTCCATCGAACTGTCCAAACAACAATGTAACTAAGTGTGTTCCTCGGTTGATGGGGGCTTTATGAGAGCGGGGGGCAAATGGAACCTCTATAAACACTTACTCGACGATTCGTAAAGCAAAAGCAACCAGACACTAGCCATTGATCGCATAGTTCATAATCAAAAGGCGGCGGGCATATTTGAACACGTCCTAATGCAAGAGTTGGCCGAAAAGTATGTCCCGCTGGGCCCCTCTGGTGACGGGGATTATCCTCGTTACCAAAGGGGGGGGGGGGGGGGGGGGGGGGGGAGCTCGATGCCCCCTTCACGGAATCTGAAATCCGGGAGGTGCTCCAAACGTCAACGGTCGCTTTGCACTGGGCTCGGATAGCATATCCAATAAGCTCCTCCGCAACTTCGACGAATTATCAGTTGCGCTGCTCACCGAGGAAGTCAATAAAATCTGGGAAACGGGCCTCGTTCCCGACTCCTGGAAGACATCCGCAGTGATGCTCATCCCGAATCCACGCAAACCTCTTGCACCAGAGAACATGCGGCCCATCTCGCTCACGTCCTGCGTGGGCATGGTGGCCGAACATGCCATTCACAACCGTATCAGTGTTGCCAGGTTTGGCTATATATAGCCAAATTGGGCTACGGGAAAAATGTATTGGCGTCGACTTGGACGAGTTGGCTATGCGGCTATATTTGGGCTACTGAAAATCTGCGACTTGGCTGTGTTTGGGCTATAAGTGGCGCCCTAATCCACGCTCCAGAGGTGGCTCTGATCGGGTAGAAGCAAATCTCGAAGGCTGTGTTTTAGCTGGCGGCGCCGGCCGCGTGGCTGAGCGTGTGTGTGTGCGCGAAATTACCCCCCCCCCCCCCCCCGCCTTTCCTTCCCTCTCGGCGCCGTTGTCTGAGCCGGTGGCTTTGATCTTTGATGCACAGAAATTTACACCCTGCTTCACCGTTAGGCACACGGTCCCAGGACATTGGAATGAACGTGGGAGTAGTGGGTTTTGCACACTGCACTGACATGGCTATGCTTAGGAAGGGAGAGCAATAACATAGGGTCGGGGCCGTCGGGCGACCGTGGCACCGACATAAAAGAAGAGAAGCACGGGTGGATGACACGCCGCAGTGTGTTCATGGCCATGTCTTAATTCTGGGTGAAGTATCGCGCCGGGCACAGCTTTCGACCTAGTCAACGTATCTCACGCGAAGCTTTACTGCCATTTTCCTTTTCCAGCTAGATGAATTTTTCTTCGTGCTTAGATTCGAGATTCATTTCGATAGGTTGGACGTAAGATCGGATCTCTCTAAACATGGGGAAGTGGGCCAAGTATGCGAGAACGTGTAAAAGGAGAACGGGAGCAAGACCCCGAGCCAAAGGTGGGTTCTGGTGCTTTTACTTCTAGATGGTTTGCCCGTAACGTCACGGATGCAGATACTCATTCTGCTAATATCGAAACATGTTTGCCACCATGATATCAGTGCACCACGTCACATGAACTTCACCCACTATGTTAGCTTAGCTTGTGATGTGTCTCGCTGCTGGCTCGAGGACGTGGGTTTAATTCCCGGCCACGGCAGCCGCATTTCGATCAAGGCTAAATGCTGGAACACCCGTGTACTTAGATTTATGTGTACGTTAAAGAACCCGACGTGGCCAAAATTAATCCGGAATCCCCCACTGCGTCATGCCTCCCAATCATATCGTGGTTTTGGCACATAAAACCCCAGCAATTATTAAAGTTTTAGAAAAGGGGCCTCAAACTTTTTGCGGCCCCAAAGAAATAGCGTAGAAGCCACTGAGCATGCGCAAGACGCAAACTGTGCTCGGATATTGCGTCGGGCACGCAGTTTCGTCAATTTAGCGGGAGCCCCAAAAGCTGCCCCAAAAGCTTTTGTAAACAAACATGGCGGCGCCCATCAAAGCGACGGCTCTAACCTAGCACAAAACTGGGCTCGATTCATGGTAATGCGTGAAGTTCGTAAGCTAGAAGTGATTGCGGTTATCGCTTTCTCTCTACTAACATGTGTAATGAAGATTGATTCATTATACGCTGCTTACTCCGAATTCAATTGTCGATTTCTTGACTCGGAGGCCTATCACGGATTGTCTTGGCTGGGTGAAGGTGCGTAAAGTTGGTTACTCAATACTAAGCGCAACAAGTTGCATGCTGCTAATAGAATAAGTTCTAAATTGTAATAAAAAGGCGAAAACATAAAAGTCTAAATAACTTTTCGTATCATAAACTGGTATATTTTATTTTAATATTTATAACAGAGAGAGAGAAAGAAAGAGGGAAAGGTAGGGAGGTTAACCAAGGACGTGCCCGGTTGGCGACCCTACACTTGGGGAGGGGAAAGGGGAAGAACAGATAAAGAGAGAAGAAAAGAAAAAAATAGGGTTAGTCATTCGCAGAGAACAGTCACAGAAGAATCTCCGCTGTCACAAGCGTTCGTACAATCCAGTACTCTTCACGAACTCCAGAAGGGCTTTTGTGGCCTTTTGCATGCAAGAATGCATAGGCGATGGCCCAAGAATCTTTTTTTCCGAGAGCTTTCTGTTATCTAACAGGTTGAGTTTAGCTTGGAGAATACGTCGTTGAGTGTCAAAAGATGGACAGTGACACAGAAGGTGCTCGAGAGTCTCGTCGCACCCGCACAAACTGCACACCGCACGGTTTGTCATCCCTATTAGGAACGAACAGGCGTTGGTAAATGCGACACCCAACCACATGCGACACAGTAGGTGGATTCACGACGGGAGAGTCCAGGTGGTAGGCGAAGTCGCAAGTTAGGGTCAAGAGAGTGCAAACGTGAGTTGGTGAAACCCGGTGAATTCCATCACAGAAGTGTGATGTGGCGAGCAATCGATTGAAGTTGCCGCGCAGCATCCGCAGCGGATGTTTGTGATGAGCCGAGCGTGCTGCTTCGTCTGCGCTGTCGTTGCCGACAATTCGGCAATGGCTTGGCAACCATTGAAATGCAATGTCATGTCCTTCGAGCGCGTGATGATGAGCGTGCCTAATTTCGTGCACTAGCTGCTCGTGTAACGCTTGTCGTAAGGAAAACTGTAGAGTCTGTAGGGCTGCTTTGGAATCACTGAAAATGGCCCAAGGATTTGGCGGCTGCTGGAGCACGTAACAGCTTTACTTTGACGCCGTAGTGACGCTGCAAAATCAACATGCTATTCGCAATCGCAACACGCCTATTCCAAAACTCTTCATTCCTGCATGCCCCAACGCTAACACCCGCAAAGCTCTTCGGGGCCCTAAACTTTAGGGGCCCCTATTCTAAAACTTTATTAGTCATCAACATGGTTTGCTTTTTGACAGTAACCGGTTTTCACAGCATTACCACTGTTATCAATGTGTTGTTTACCATTGCTCTTTGGGTGCCGTCGCGGCATTTACCATTTCGAGCGAGTTAGTTCGGGACGTGCTCGTCGCTGAAAACGACTGCGCGCTTCCTACACTAGTGTTCCGGTTTGCGCAGTAATCGCCTAAAGCTCCGCTTACACCGATTCAGACAGTGAGTGGCATCTGTTGTCTGTCCCTTTTCTTAACGCATGTTCTTGGCATGCTAGAGACCTAAGATGGCGGCCAGGTTGATGTCAATTGACACTGTATATAAAGTGTGTGTCCCAGCTAATCCGAGCCAAGCTAATTGAAAAACAAAAACAGAAAAATGAGAAAATAAGAAAGGACAATGTGACAAACAACACGAGATATCATAGCGCGAAAGATATGTTTTAGCTCATCAAAAAGGAACCCGTAAGCAAGTCGCCGTTGCAGATCGCTGGGCAGCTGAATTTCTACGCCATAGGCAGAAATAACGTGAGAAATCGATGATGCTGAACATTATTTTGTGTTCACGACAGCTAAAAAGCAGAGTTCGTAGTTAATATGTTACGGGGATGTTGCGAGTAAGAGTGGATGTATTTGCAATATATACACGAGTAGGGTTAGCGTGGTCAAGATGGCTGACCAGCAACAACACGCAGCAGCCAGTGTCTCTCGATCTTCTTCTGCTTCTCTTGCCTCCTATCCTTCCGTAACAGGACTCCCGGGTGCTGAAGCGCCGTCTCGGCGCATGTCAGGCGAAGAACTGCGAGAGAAGTATGGCTTCAACCGCGAAACATGCACGATGTCAACTGGCGTCGGACTTGAGGACGGATCAAACTGTAACGGCGAGATCTCGTAATTGACGTCGTTAACTTGACGTAGGACTTCATAAGGCCCTGTGTAGCGAGAGAGAAGCTTCTGGGAGAGACCGACACGACGACATGGTGACCAGAGGAGCACCCAAGCACCTGGGACGAACTTAACATCGCGATGGCACCGATCGTACCGCTCTTTTTGTATATCCTGAGAGGCCAACAGACGAGATCGGGCGACTTGACGCGCCATGTGAGCGCGATCGATGACTTCACGAGCGTACTCAGTTGTAACCCGTGGCACAGAAGGTAGGATGGTGTCAAAAGGCAATGTAGGGTCGCGACCATACAAAAGATAAAAGGGTGAATATCCTGCGGTGCCATGTCTGGACGAGTTATGCGCGAAAGTGACGTAGGCCAGCGTGGCGTCCCAGTCGCGGTGATCATTGGAGACGTACATCGACATCATCTCTGTCAGTGTTCGGTTGAGACGTTCCGTAAGACCGTTCGTTTGTGGGTGGTAGGCCGTGGACAGCTTATGCTCTGTGGCACAAGAGCGGAGGAGGTCATCAACAACTCGAGACAAGAACGAGCGGCCGCGGTCGGTAAGTAACTGTCGAGGTGCACCGTGGTGGAGGATGACGTCATGGAGGAGAAAATCTGCGATGTCAGTTGCGCAACTAGTCGGCAACGCCTTGTTTATCGCGTAGCGTGTCACGTAATCGGTAGCGACGGCGATCCACTTATTACTATCCTTCCGTAACAATATTATTGTAAATAACTAAAAATAATAACTTATTACTATCTGTCATAAAATAAAAGCACTGATTTCGTCCTCTGCAGCAATTCGCTGGAACATAAGAGCTTCCGGGGCCAACCAAAAATTGTGCTGTACAAGCATGATGTCGATGTTGATGTAAAGGGCCGACCGTCACGGTGGCATGGACGGGTAGCGCAAAAAAGGATTGCCGTAATCGAATGTGAAAATGTATAGACAAATAAAATTGCAAATAAAGATTGCTACATTTGGCTACGAAATATTTTGCACTTTTATTCTGTTTGGCTACATTTGGGCTACAACTTTTCTAGCTTTTGGCTACGCCGCCTCGTCGGACATGGCAACACTGATACCGTATCTCCAGGCGCACATAGAAACTAATGAGTTATTCCCTCACAACATGGCCGGCTTTCGACCGGCACTCTCCACAAAGGGCGTCATACTACTTATAAAGAGGCAAACCATTCATGACGACACTAGAGACAATCGGGGTATCCTGGCTCTCGACTTCTCCAAGGCTTTTGATAATCTCTCGCACCAGTTCGTGCTGGACGCCATCTCGGACCTGGGCCTGGGGCCACGATTCCATACGTACGTTAGCTCCTTCCTCAGGGATCGCAAGGCCACTGTCAAAGTAGGGCAAATCACATTCAAGGAATTTACATTGGCAGCGAGAGGCACCCCGCAAGGGCCCGTCATCTCTCCCCTACTGTTTACCATCGCCATGAAGGGCCTCTCGGAAAGACTGGCCACACTAAGAGGAACGGGTCACGGCCACTTCGCGGATGATATTACCGTGTGGTGCATCGGAGGGTCTGACGCTGCAGTTGAGATTGCGCTCCAAGAGGCTCTCGAGATCACAGAACACTTCCTACTATACAGGGGCCTGAGTCTGTCACCAACCAAGTCGGAACTTCTGTTGTACAGGCCGGGGGGTTAGGGGCTCCCCACCCTTACATCAGATTCCCATAGGCGACGGACAAGTTCCCATATGAGGGACGGACAACAAATCCCCAGAGTGGATACCAGCAGGGTCCTCGGACTCTTACTGGAATCTCCCGAGGGCAACTGACAGACTATAGTCCGCATCACCTCCAATACGGAGAATACGCTTCGGCTTAGCCTCACGGTCTCCAACTGCAGGGGGGGGGGGAGGTTTAAGTCAGAGCCATCTCCTCAGACTCTACCACGCGTTTCTTATGAGCCACTTTAACTATGTAGCCTCCGCGTTGCGCTTCGTCTGAACGGGAAGAGGCCAACATCGACGCCCTCATACGGAAAAGGATCAAGCGCGTGCTGGGTTTACCGCTCACTACCAGCACCGAGCGTCTGATGCAACTAGGCATGCACAACACCCTGTCAGAGGTGCTTGAGGCCCAACGAGTGGCCCAAATAATGACTCTCATCATCGAGAGCGGGGAGACGCATCCTCGAATCCGTTGGATGCGGTCACCAGGAAATCACGGAGCGCAATGCGACCCTATCCACCATGGTACGTTCAAGGTACATCCCCTTCCACGTAACGTAACAATGTAGGGCGCCGGGTAGCCCGGGCTCGTTCCCTATTAATAGGGACTGCGGCCACTCCGAATCTTGCATGTTTCGTTGACGCCGCCCAGTACGGGCGCTCTGATCACTATGACGTACTTCGGTTGACTCCAATGATACCCTCATTAACTCAGCATCTGTGCGAAAGGTTTCTGCAACAGTAGCCGAGTAGGTTGATATAGTTATAGCACTGAAGGACCCTCTACGTCCCCATATCTTTACAGACTCCAGGTATGCAGCCCATGCGTTCGCCTCAGGGTCCATATCAAATGAGGCGGCGGCCATCCTCGGCACCGAGGGGGCTGCTGGTTTTCATTTTATCAAATGGTTCCCGGCCCATATGGAATCAATGTGCACTATGAGGTTGTTAATGCTAATGAGCTGGCCCATGACTGTGCGCGAGGTCTTACACACCGCGGCGGTTCCGGTAGACTCACGGGTGGCGACTTAGGACTGTATATGGATTCGCTCCTCACCTTCCATGGCAACTTGGCAAATTATCAACTTGCTCGGCGGGTCTTTCCGCTACCACATCCTAAACTCACTAGACCACAATCGTCGGCCTTTCGCATGCTCCAAACGGGGTTGTTCCCCTCCAGGGGCCGATTCAGTCACTTCGCGCCTAATATAAAATCCCACTGTCCAGACTGTGGGGAGGCGTACTGCTCTTTATCTCATGTGCTCAGGCAATGCCCTGCGTTACGCAGCTCATCGCTTAGCACTCTAACGGACTCAGAGGAAGTCCTTAAGAGCGGCGACCTCTCAGAGCAACTACGTTCTGTCCAGAGGGCCTGCGACAGGGCGCAGGGCCACGATCTTCCAACCCCGACGTGGGAACGGCCCGCGATGGCTACGGGGACTCCCTGAAAAGGAACGTACCCTAACGCGGTTCCTCAGGACCATCGATAAAGTTCTTTGTCTGCCTGTCTGTCTCTTGCCCTGCCATGTTCCTCGAGAGCGTGCGGGAAAACCCGAGCTGCCCAGCGGCCGCATCGTCATGCAGAGCGCGCAGAATTCTTATCACACTGCTGATTGCACAAGACGAAGGTAGTTGGCACGGAGAGGAGAGAATTTCTTCAAAAGGATGTCGTTTCGTGAGGAGAACGCAGATATACCGCTCCTAAGTGCCCCTGGACAAAGTATGCCTGTCCTTCCAAATAATCCTCAAAGCTTAGATCCGGCTGCGGCTGCTGCTGCCTGGCGATGTCGCCGGCGCTTATTTTTAATAGGAAGCCGTCCTCGTCGCGGTCGTCTTGCCGCAGCGGGTCGATGGGGGTGCTAGACAGGCCGTGGTTATCGCCCAGCCTTGTACATCACGATGGTGTCGAATTCTCGCAGTCGGAGGCTCAACCGGGCTAGGTTCCCGGAAGTATCCTTTAAATTTGGCAGCCAACGCTAAGTGTGATCAGCGCGCACGATTTTGAAGGATCTACCACGTAGGCAAGGGCGAAAATTCGTAGTAGCCCAAGTTATGGTAAGACATTCCTTTTCCTTCGTAGAATATTTGGCTTTCGCTCGACAGCAACCCGCTAGCGTAAGCTATGACCCTTCCTTGTCCGCGTTTTCGCAGGACTAGGTCAGCGCCGAGGCCTACGCTGCTTGCGTTGGTGAGGATTTCGGTTTTGACTTCTTCGCTGAACTAGGTGAGTACTGCTGGTGACTGCAGGCGTCCTTTAACTTCTTCAAATGCCTCGACTTGCAGTGTTTCCCACTTAATCTCGATGCCGGATTTCGTGAGAAGAGTCAGAGGCGCAGCGATGAGAGAGAAGCTCTTCATAAAGTGCACGCAAATAAAGGTTCGGCAGGTGCGCCAAACGGACGGATGGAAATACCGGCGAGAATTTTCAATCCGGACCGCGAGCGGAGGACCCGGACTAGGCGAGGGCGGCACGTTTTGATGACGCGCGCGTCACGTGATACGCCATCCACTGCGAAAATTCCTCCTCCGTCCGGTCGTGTGAATGCACCTTTAGCGTCATCATCATTATCATCAGACTATATTTTATGTCCACTGCAGGACGAAGGCCTCTCCCTGCGATATCCAATCGCCCCTGCCTTGCGCTAGCGTATTGCAACTTGCGCCTGCAAATTTCCTAACTTTATCACTCCCTCTGGTTTTCTGCCGACCTCGACTGCGCTTACCTTCTCTTGGTATCCATTCTGTAACCGTAATGGTCTATCGGTTATCCATCCTACGCCTTACATATCCTGCCTAGCTCCATTTCTTCCGCTTAATGTCAACTAGGATATCGGCTATCCCCGTTTTTACCTTTAGCGTAGTCAGCGTCAAATTATCATTGGACGGATTGGCGTGGCTTCGATGACGTGTTGCTGGCTTTAAGCCACGTGTGTTTTTGTTGTACAGCAGTGACCGTATGTGCTTTTGTTGTGGTGCGGCGGGAAAGGCGAGTCGTGGCTGCGCGCGCATTTCTAATTACTCAGACCGGGCAGCCTTCGTGACCTCAACATGAGTGAGGTGCACAAGAAAACGCTAAGTGAAGAGGCAACCGTCACTTTTTGTAGCGTTAGCTACACTGGCCTAGCCAAGCCCGTTTCGCACGGCACATCAAGAGCCGTGCTGCGCATGCGCAGGGATCAGTGATGTCACACGGCTTGCGCACCGGAGCCACCGGAGCCGGCACCTCTCGCGCACTCCGCCGCCGCCGCGCGCGACTCACCGCCGCCGGTCTGCGCATTCCACAGGAGTGACGTCGTAGCCGTGGTAGACGCAGTGGCGCCGGCGCGCGCTCGCTGTGCAGTCACCGTCTGACACTGCGCTGGAGCCGCTGCACTTCTGACTGGCGTTTGTCAGTGTGGTATAGCCATGGAGAAGGAGAGCGCAAATGCTGCTCAACAGCGCAGAAGAACGGAGAAGCTTGACTCATAAGAATCATCTTATCTTAAGAATAATCTTAAGAATAACCTAAGAATAATCAGCTGAACCTTTGCTAACGCTACGTATAGCCGAGCTAAGCCACTGCAACTTTTTCTTTTTTGGCTGTTGTTGAGGAATTCACAATACTATGGAATATGAAACGCGCAGCTGCTAAGCGTTGGAGTCGTGAGTAGGCACGCGGATTCGGCAAACGGCGCTCCGGCTCTGGGAATTCGACCTGACTCGGCTGCGCCGGATTCAGGTAATCACCTGTCTGTTTCGCCCGCGGAGCAGGCGGGATTGTGCCCTCGCGTGTCTATGCACCTTTACAGGAACCCAATTGCACCCCTTCTTTATCCGGCTGCAGCGCGCTCTCGGATGTCTCTCATCCTTTGGGAGCCTAAGTTTGGAAACGAGTAACATGTCGCATAGATACGATTGGCAGCGACATTCCTCATCAAATATTGGAAATAATTACGCAAGGAAAACGAGAGAGTCTTTGTATACTCAATATATACAGTTTCCCCCGTTCGCGTACGCACCGTTTTCACCGCCTACTAACAGAATTTGGTAGTTTTGGACGGGTTTGTGTGGTATGCGGTGACTTCAACGCTCCGCATACAGCATGGGGTTACGTTAAATCGCATCCTAAAGGGACCCGCCTATAGAACGACATCTGTAACATGATATACACACTACTTACCGACCCAGAGCACCCCACTCGGATAGGCAACAGCGTACCTCGTGACACCTACCCTGACCTTACCGTCGTGCGCAATACTCGCCAAGTCGTAGTGCACGGGCCTTTAGAGGAGCACCTTGGTAGTGACCACTGCATTGTGGCGACTACCTTGCCATTACGGGGTGCGCGCAGGCCCGAGCAAATTGTGTGCATTACGGATTGGGCGAAATTCAGGGAACGCCGCCAGGACCCACCTGAGGGCCAGGGGTACGAACGATGGCTTGACTCTCTCATACACGATCTAGAGGCCACCACGTGCACACTGAGTACCACAACCTAGACACCGGGCATATACCCGCATTCACTTTATGTTTGGTGCGCCTAGAGAGGGTCGACACGGCAATGGAAAGGACAACGCCTCAACCACAAACTTATGAAACGTATAGACCAAATTACACGGGAATCCCAGTAGTATGCAGAGACCCTCACGATGAATAACTGGCGAGGATTTTGCGACCGCCTCTCAGGTACATTAAACACCGCAACAGCGTGGTCGATTCTTCGCTCACTCACAGACCCCACCACAACAAAGAGAAAAACCTTCCAACAACTACACATCCTAATGCACCAGCACAGGGACGATGCCTCGACACTCCTCGGGGAGCTAGAGAAGCATTTCATACCCACAGGCCCGCCGCAGCAGTACCCTGAATATTCTTGTGTAGGCGAGGCCAACGATTTGCTAGATTAAGACATCAGAGCTCATGAGGTGCGGGTGGTCTACAAGATTATCGCCGCAACACGGCACCGGGAGCCAACCACACGCGATTCGCCACTCTTCGCAACCTCAATGAGGCGGATATTAATCACCTCAACCATATCTTCAATGAATGCTGGTGCAAAGGTACGCTTCCCCAAGCATGGCGACACGCCGACATTAAACTGATCCTCAAACCAGGCAAACCTGTAAAGGTTGAAAACTTAGGGCCCATCTCCCTAACATCCTGCATGGGCAAGTTCCTGTAGCATGTACTGTTGCGGCCTCTGCAGCCCTTCCTCGAAGAAAAATCAATATCTTCACACTCTCAATTCGGATATCAATGTCATCTGTCTGCCAGAGATGTTTTTACAGTAACGTGAGGAAGTCATAGGACCTCCGTCACGTGCCCAAACGAGAGGACTCATCGCCTTCGACTTGAAAAGCATTCAATAATGTTGAACACAACCTCATCCTTCGCAATGTTGCAACAGTCGCACTGTGGAATTCGTGTGTACAACTATATCCGCGCATTTCTTCGAGATCGCACAGCAACCGTAGGAATGCGACCGCGTCGTTCCGGTACGATCCGCCTTATACGACGTGGGACAACGCAGCGCTCAATTCTTTCCCCTACTCTATTCAATATTGACGCGTACTCTATCTATAGACGTTTAAACGACGATGACAGTATGTGCATTAACTGACTCTGAGTAGTAGGACAGGGTATTCGAAGACGAAGAAGATGTCTTTGTGCTGGTGATTCTGAAGCTGCTCCGCCGTCTTGTTCAACGTGTGGTCTCTTGTTCGCGTTGACTCGTGACACTGGTGGAGGTGCTGGGTACACAACCCCGCCTGATGATCCAGACTCCTCCCGGAAGCCGTTCATCTAGCCCCTCTCCAATAACTCCTGTGCATCGCTTCAGTCGGCGGTTGCTAGGCCTTGCTCCCGAGCTCAACCCCCTGCAAGAACGCTCTTCCGAGCCCTGTCTACCTCTGTCAATGGCGACCACCAGCCCGCCACAGGTTCCACGAGTTCCGGAAGACAGCTCTACTCACAGTCCGTCCCAGGTAAGCCTTCTGCAACCACTGGTTCCCGATTGCTTTCATGGTGGCGCACATGAAGACGTTGAAGACTGGCTTGACCAGTACGAACGTGTTGCCAAGGTCAATGGGTGGACTGTTCAACAAAAGCTCTCCCACGCCTATTTCTCCCTCGACGGTAGTGCTCGCACGTGGTTTGAGAACCGTGAAGCCAACATCACCACGTGGAATGATTTCCAACATCAGCTCACTGAGACATTTGCGAGTGTTGATCGACGGGATCGTGCCCAGCAACTAATTGAGTTGCGGTTCCAGAAACCAAATGAAACTGTGGCAATGTTTGCCGAGGACATGGCCCGCCTTTGTCGTAGAGCTGACCCTCACATGACTGAGGAAAAGAAGTTGCGCTACCTTATGCGTGGCGTAAAAGAAGAACTATTCGCCGGACTTGTGCGCAATCCACCGAGTACCGTGGCTGATTTTATAAAGGAAGCCACTGGTATTGAACGCGCACTCCATCTAAGAGGCAGGCAGTACGGTCGCTTGCCCACCAGCACTCCTATCCACTCCGCCGCAATGACCGTTACCAGTCAGAACTCCCTCCGTTACCTAATTCGGGAGATTCTTCGCGAAGAACTTCAGAAGCTCTGGACACCGGCAGTGGACCCACCCATGGCATCAGTCGCTGAAATCGTCCGTGATGAAGTTAGGCAAGCGTTTTCGGCAAGCGATCCTGTTCACGAGCAGCGCCCCCTAAGTTACACATTCTCGGCAGGCGATCCTGTTCATGAGCAGCGCCCCCTAAGTTACGCCGACGTTGTCCGACGTCAACCAGCTATGACGCCCATGCGGTCGCACCATTAGCCACCGAGGGCCACACCATGGTCATCACCAACAGAGGAACCTTTGAGACATCCGCCCGTTGTGCCAATCCCGTCCTACCGCCAGCCGCCGTCAGCTGCATTTTGGTCACCGCCACAAGACGAGCCTTCGAGGCGGCCGCAAATTCGAAGAACGGACGCCTGGCGCACTTTCACTAGGCGCCCCCTCTGCTATCACTGCGGAGGCATCAGCCATGTCTCACGTCATTGCTGGTACCGCGATGCCTCATTTCGACCTTATCAATCCTGGTCTGACGGTCGACGCACCAGTGACGACCACACGCTACGCCGCGACGACGCTGCTTTTCAAGGTGCACCCGCAACGCGCACTCTGAACGACGACTCTCAGTCCAACCACCAGACCGATTTTGGCCGGCGGTCACGCTCTCCGTCCCCTGCTCATTCATCTGCACCGAATGGACGTACTTTTGCTGACCTCCGGGTAAGAAGGTCGCCCAGTCCACGCCGGGGAAACTAACGGCGGCGACCTCTGGGGGTATGGTTGCGGGCCAACAAGACGATGAAAAACCCCCAATAATCCCACCGCAGGACGCCGTGAAGCCGACAAACTCTAACACCGACGAAATAGTGAGCGCCGATATTATTTTTTCAGTTGACGGACTGCAAGTGACAGCGCTAGTCGACACTGGTGCCGATTATTCGATAATGAATCAAGCTCTAGCCGTTCGCCTTAAGAAAGTAAAAACTCCCTGGACCAGACCTCATATAAGGACTGCGGGCGGCCAACTGCTCACGCCTGCTGGTAGCTGTACGGCGAGAGTCACCATAGGAGCTTCGTCCTTCGTGGCAACTTTCGTCGTTCTTGCAACATGCTGTAAAGATTTAATCATAGGCATGGATTTTCGAATACGACGCCATAATCAACATCCTGGACCGCTTGGTTACGTTTCACAGGACACCGGATTTAATTCCCTGCTTATCGCCGAAACGCAACGCCTGTCGTCTAATCGAAAACGACGTGATCGTCCCACCTCGGTCATGTATCCTTGTTTCGGTCGCATGTGACGTACCGTTTGATTGTGAAGGAGTTGCAGACCAAGTAACCCCCTTGTTGTTTACTCACGGTATCGCCGTTGCAAGAGGCATCGTAAATGTCACCGATGGGCGCACGAACCTGTTGTTGACCAATTTTAGCACAGAGCGACGGCACCTACCAAAGGGCACGGCTGTCGCCTATTTTGACGATGTCGCTGATGTTCGTGGGTTCTTTTCAGTACAAGAAGAAGCGCATGCGCAAGACCCAGCACCTGTGCTTGACGTTAACACTACTTTACCGCAACGTGAGCGAGAACGACTTCTTGCGCTACTGGCCGAGTTCCACGACTACTTTGCGACGACGTCAAGAGTCGGTCGAACGCCCCTAACCAAGCACCGCATAATCACTGAGGACGAAGCGAGACCGATTCACCAAAACCCTTATCGTGTGGCCCCAAAAGAACGTGAAGCGATACAGCAGCAGGTAAACCAAATGCTTGAAGACGATGTGATTCAGCCTTCCAAGAGCCGCTGGGCATCACCTGTAGTTTTGGTAAAGAAGAAGGACGGCAGCCTACGTTTTTGTGTGGATTATCGAAAGCTAAATCAGGTGACAAAAAAAGACGTGTATCCTCTTCCCCGCATAGACGATTCGCTTGATAGGCTTCGAAACGCTCGTTATTTCTCTTCCATGGACTTAAAAAGCGGGTATTGGCAAATTGAAGTAGACACGAGAGAGCGTGAGAAAACCGCTTTTGTCACGCCAGATGGACTATACGAATTTAAGGTCTTGCCTTTCGGCTTCTGCTCTGCACCTGCTACTTTTCAACGGATTATGGATACCGTGCTTTCGGGGATGAAGTGGAAACCTGCTTAGTCTATCTTGACGACGTCATAGTGTTTTCCGCAACGTTTAAAGAGCACCTTTAACGGCTCGAAGCCGTTCTGCAGTCTATACGGTCCGCCGGCCTCACCCTAAAGCCTGAGAAATGCCACTTTTGCTTTGAGGAGCTAGAGTTCCTTGGCCATGTCGTCAGCCACGCGGGAGTCCGCCCGGATCCTAAAAAAATTGCCGCTGTCGCACAGTTCCCTGTTCCTTCAGATAAAAAGGCTGTCAGGCGCTTTCTCGGCCTCTGCGCATATTATCGGCGGTTTATTGCAGACTTTGCTCGCATTGCGTCGCCGTTAACTCGCCTCACGAGAGATGACGTTGCGTTTGTATGGGGTGACGAACAGCAAGCTGCATTTCATGATTTGCGAAACCGGTTACAAACGCCCCCTGTGCTTGCCCACTTTGACGAGACAGCTCCGACAATGCTTCACACTGATGCCAGCAATGTTGGTCTCGGAGCTGTGCTTGTGCAGTGCCAGGAGGACACAGAAAGAGTGATCGCTTATGCAAGCAGAACGCTGTCACGCGTAGAAGTAAATTACTCTACAACTGAGAAAGAGTGCCTCGCCGTGGTATGGGCGGTTACAAAATTTCGCCCTTATTTGTACGGTCGCCACTTCGACGTTATCAGCGACCATCATTCGCTTTGCTGGCTCACAAATCTGAAAGATCCTTCCGGGCGATTAGCACGTTGGAGCCTGAGACTGCAAGAGTTTGATATGACGGTCCTGCACAAGTCAGGGAAACGGCATACCGACGCTGACTGCCTGTCTCGGGCACCCATTGAGTCAGCTCCTTCGACCGATGAAGAGGAAACAGCATTCCTTGGTCTTCTCGACACGTCTACCATGGCACAACAACAACGTGACGACCGTGAGTTGCTTGACCTGAATAATTTCTTGGACGGACGAACTCGGACAGCACCTAAAGCTTTCGCAAGGGGATTGTCATCGTTTTGCTTAAGGAACAAAGCCCTATACAAAATGAACTTCTCATCGAGCGGATCAAGCTATTTGCTCGTCGTTCCTACTGCTCTTCGTAGTGAAGTACTGGAAGCATGCCACAACGAGGTCACTTCTGGGCATCTAGGATATACGCGGACACTGACCAGAGTGCGACAAAGATATTATTGGCCAGGACTGCCCGTTGCCGTGAAACATCACGTTCGGACCTGCCTAGAGTGCCAGCGGCGCAAGTAACCTCCAACGAAACCAGCCGGTTTGCTACAACCCGTTCAGGTACCGCAAACACCATTTGACCAGATCGGAATGGACCTCTTGGGTCCGCTTCCTACTTCTACTAGTGGTAACCGCTGGGTTATTGTAGCAACTGACTATCTCACTCGCTACGCCGAAACAAAAGCTATCCAAAGAGGCACAGCCGCAGAGGTGGCCCGATTTTTCATAGAGAATGTTGTGCTGAGACATGGCGCACCAACCATCGTCATAACAGACCGAGGCACCGCATTCACAGCCGCGCTTTTAGATAACGTCCTGATGCTCAGTGGCACAAGTCACCGAAAGACAACAGCCTACCATCCACAAACAAACGGACTAACAGAGTGCCTGAACAAAACACTCGAATACATGCTTTCCATGTACGTGAATATAGAGCACAACGATTGGGACGAGATTCTGCCTTATATCACGTTTGCTTATAACACGGCTAAACAAGAAACTACACGGATGACTCCATTCAGCCTTGTACACGGACGTGAAGTAAGGACGATGCTCGACGCCATGCTACCACACGAACCTGACGACATTGACACGGATGCCGATGCGTTTACGCAATGTGCAGAAGCCAGGCAGCTCGCACGCGTGCGAATACACCAGCAGCAAGCATACGATGCAGGTCGTTATAATGCCCATCATAGGCCTGTAACGTATGAAACCGATGAAAGAGTATGGGTCTGGGGTGCTATGCAGGATGCCCCGAGTTTGGCGAAACTCGGGATCTTCACGAGCTCTGGCGACGCCCCAAGATCAAAGAACAAATGATAACAAGACGAAGTTTGTCCATCGGCACGCCTCCAGTTTCATTGGTTAATCTAGATTCACTCTGGGTGGCTATTATCCCTTGGGCGTTGCCATATGGGCGGTCGACAAACTGGGGCTCACGTGATCATACGGTCGGTGCATGGTCGTGCCTTCTTTCACTTGTTTGTCGTTCCACCGAGTGCAATACAGGCACAAGCAAGTTATAAAATAAATTCATTTAGTACAATAATATTAGTCACATTAACGTGGGTTGTAAGCATTTTAATGTTTCCACGATGTACACGGAATGTGTATTAGACTAATTTGTATTTAAATACGTTTCGCGTTATGCCACGAGGGGACGCTCGCCCCCCTCTTTTTTTCTGGATTCGATTGGCACGGCTCGCTACGTGCTTGCTCTCCCATTTCCGAGCTGAGATTGGTGTGCGCCTGGTTTTCACACTGGGCTTTTAACAGATCGCTCGTTGCTCGCACTAAAGAAAAGCTGCGAGTAGCGCGCGCATCTAGCTACAAGACGAAGTGAGCGTCGGCTAGCGCATAAGTGGTTTGCCGCGCGCTTACCGTGTAAGCACACAGGAATGCCGGAAAGCACACATACAAGGGTCAGAAAACTACGCTTTATTTTCTTTTACTTTGCGATACACCTCCATACTGGCAAGCGTCAAGCGATGGCTTCTAACGACCGCAGGAAAGAGTCTTTGTAGTGGCTAGCCCGAGCGATCCGTGGCTTCTAACAAACGCACGAAAGGGTCTTTGCAGCGCACGTGGATGTTGACTGCCACCACATTCATCCCAAGTGGGACTCCAGCATCGGTGCAGTTACCCTGTACCCATCGCTGACGAGGGAGCGCTTCACTTTTTGACAATAACTTTCTTTTTTTTGCGTGTGAACGCCCGTGATGGGGTCCACACAGTTCACGCTTTGGTTGACTGTCTACCAATGCGGATTGAGGCATAGCCCCGTTAGCATCCGCTAAACTTGGGATACATTTGTATGCGGCCAATTCGTCACTATGAATGATGGTCCCCGGTTGAACATTGGCTGCAATAATGGCGCCTAGCGTCGCCGCCTTTCGTGGGTCGACTTTGAAAGTCGCAGCACCCCTCTGGTCGCGCAGAACATGCCGAAGACCCATGGGCCCCCAACTTTAACACCGCCGTAATTTTGGCGGCTGGCGGAAAGTTGTCGCCCGTCATTAGGCAGCCTCGATTGTATACTTTTGCTCGCCGCGAAGAAGGCACTCATCAATTTGCGCTATCTACCCGGGGTACCAAGCGGAGGTCGCGCCAGCAGCTCGTCCCTCGCGACCTTACGGGGGTAGTTCGTCCTGTCGGCGATGGTGTGCTCCTATAGAGGAAACAAGTCGCCGGTCATCTCCTTCAACAGCCATATGTCTACGCTTTTGACCACGCAGTACCTGAGCCAAATCATTTGCCGCCTGGAGAGGTGGTCGTTCGGACGGCCGAGGCGGTCCGTGTTGGCGAAGTAACGTCCTTCGCATCTCTGACCGTGCAGTGCAGCTTTACCGTGTAACTGCGAAAACTGATTTCGGCACCTGTTGCATCGGAAGGCAGCCCGGCTTCCATTCTGAGTCTTCCAATATAATGTGACCACTTCGCCTACGCAGGTTGGTTGGCCCGGGTTGAACCCCAGGTGCTCGCAGGTGCCCCAGTACTCCGATGACGACGCCGGACCTGGCCTGGGGCTAGGGCGCGGTAGACGAGCAGCGCTTGAAACAGGAGAGAGCCGAAGCGATCGCACGAACTTTTCCTCCGCAGCCTAGTCACATCAGTCTGTGCTCGGAAAGCATAATATGCCCGCCACGCAGTCTCCGCAGACAAGGGCGTTCGCCTAACTCGTCACACAGCCAGCGCACTGACGTTTTGGAAAGGCAAAAACGACGCTGAAACTCTACGTCGGTCATGTAGCTGAACGGGTCCAGATGGTCATATTGACGCTTGCCGCCGCTGGATGCGATGACACAGGCTGCTGCTGCCGCCGCCATGCTCCCGAGTTTAACTCGAGGGGGGTTTCGCGATGTACGAGTTTGGCCCGAGTTCGCGTGTTAATCAAAACCATAGGTCACGCCCCGAGCGAGGCATGTAACTCTTGTGCGCGCCCACCACGGTTGGGCCACGCCCAACTTATTTTTCGACAACAGCGACGTGGTGCGGAACTGAGAGGCATTAACAATCTTGACCGGCGAAATAAAACACGCACAACGCACTGTCATCGGTGATGTACTCAGCACCACGATAAAAAACAAAAACCGCCGTCTTTCGCTGCCTTATGCATATGTCTTCTTGGGCTGTGATGACCCCACAACACGGTTCATTGCCTGCGTTGTGGCTACGTAGCGCACAGCAAATAATTAGCCGCACGTCACTGTAGCTGCTTGCAAGGCGTCGATGCGCCGTGGTGGACGACGATCTTGAGCAGTGCGTAGTGTTTTCCAACGACAACGTATCACAGCTGTCATTTGAGATGGCTGCTCTATCAATGATATAGTGCAGCAAACACGGTCAGCGGTCAGCGCAAACACACCCAGTGCAATGGCATTTTGTCATCACAAGCACGGCACACTAAACAATTGCAACACCTTCCTGCGTTCGAAGTCTAATTTCCTAACTGCACACAAGAGCCCTCACCCACCAAAATGCGATTGCTGCGCTGTCGTTACGATATCCATCTGCGATCGCTGTTAGCTCAGCAGCAGAGGCAATCGGCAAGCACATTGGAGTGAACAACACACTCAAATTCTGCGCACATGCGCATGGAGGCACCTTCAATGGGCAAGCGGTGACAAGCGACGAACTGTGTCGCTGGGCAGCACGCTCGTGTTCGCAATGCATCGCGGAGACTTCGCGCACGCAGATAAACTGGTGCATTTTCATTGTGCTGCGTCACTACAAACCCAGAATACCGCACAGCCATTTTGCAGCGACAGCCGTTGCTCCCGTCTCTATGGCTAAAGTGTCGTTTCAGTTGGGAAAGCGGCGGCCTTAATAGCCGCCGCAGTGAAGCACCTGCGGTGAACAGCCATGCCGCAGCGCTGCGTTGCCATTCCCCTATTAGACAGGGAATAGGCAGATCGTTGTCATGACTGACTTTATCGAACATAGCAACCCTCTAGAATGTATCCGCTTGTAAGCTTTCGCCTCACTGTCGCCACTCGCGGCAAAAAAGTACAAAATTTAATAATTCATTATATGTCCGTTTGTCATCACAAATTTACAGCATTCAAAACAAAAAAACCGATACTTTAAGAAGTCAAATGTTGGTTATTTTATTTGTTGTATTTCAAAGTATTCGATTGAGGGAAAGTATAGGTGCAAGAATGCACCGCATGTGCCCTGTTCGCATTCGACGGAGGATAGAAAGATAATGCCCGAAAAAGGAGGCACGCCCTTGACGCGCCCGAGAAAGGCGTGGCAAGCGGCTCACGGCAAGTGTGCAGATATACAGCGGGACAGTGACGGTATTGCTAAATTGCGATAATACGTTGATAACAATACGCGGCGCTGGCGCGTTTCGTTGCGCAGTCTTCTATGCTTGAAACACCGCGCAGGGTGCGCTCATGTTGTCATACGCGGCTTTATCTCGACATTTCTTTTTGGCTGCTGTTATTGCACGTTCCTTGCTATCTTCGTTCACTGACTGTCATCGAGCAAACTCGGGTAAAACTCGGGTGAACGAGAAACTCGGCGCATCCTGCATAGCACCCCTGGACGCCTATACGAAAACGGGGACTATCCGAGAAGCTTCTGAGGCGATATTTCGGACCCTATAAAGTGCTGCGTCGGCTAAGTGATATCACATACGAGGTCGTTCCAGATAGCCCGCACTGCACAAGGCGCCGCCAACACCGTTCTGAACTTGTGCACGTAGTGCGCATGAAGCCCTACGTCATCGAGTGACTGTACGAACGACTTTCTATTTCACCAAGCGAACTTTATTGTCTAGCATCGAGGCGATGCTCTTTTGGAGAGAGAGCAAATGACGCGTACTCTATCTATAGACGTTTAAACGACGATGACAGTATGTGCATTAACTGACTCTGAGTAGTAGGACAGGGTATTCGAAGACGAAGAAGATGTCTTTGTGCTGGTGATTCTGAAGCTGCTCCGCCGTCTTGTTCAACGTGTGGTCTCTTGTTCGCGTTGACTCGTGACAATATCGTGCTTGCAGGTCGCGCCCGGCTACTCGACCAGATCCGCGATGTCGCCCACACCATTTATGCCGACGACCTTACTGTCTGGTCGACACGCGGTTCCGACGGAGCCATCCAGGACCGACTGCAGCAAGCAGTCGACACAGTCTCCAAGTACGCAAGAAACGGCAGCTTAAGCTGAACTGCACAAAAGACGGAGCTCATAATCATTCGCCCCCGCAACCGTTACTCTACGCCCCCTGTCACGGTGCACGTAGATGGCATACCCATACCACAGGTTAATCGGGCTCGCATGCTCGGCCTACACGTCCAAGCGCATAGCAGGTCTAACTCTACTGTTGTCCTTCTATCCCGACAGATTGAGCAAATTCGGACCATGATCCGATGGGTCTCCAACAGGCGCTCGGGCCTTCGAGAAGAGGACCTGCTGCGCTTGGTGGAGGCATGCCTAATCAGCCGGCTTACATACCATCTGCCCTTTCAGCAATTGACCCAAACGCAACAACTTCGCATAGACGCAATGATGCGCAAAGCGAGAAAGCTGGCCCATGGCCTCCCGAACCATATTTCCACACGCCGTCTCCTTAACTTACGGACACATAACACACTAGGCGAGTTGCTAGAGGCACATTGGGTCAGTCATCGCCAGTGCCTCCTAGTAACCCCTACTGGCCACCATCTTCCCACACGGCTAGGATCCTCTGCCCCACCCTTTGAGACTGAAACCCGTCCAACGACATTATCGCCTGCGATACGCCAGGTACTAAGCATTCATCCATTTCCGCGTAATATACACCCGAGCATGACAAAGGACGGCGCAAAGCCCGTGTACGATACCTTGGCCGCATGCTTGCTAAAATACCCGAAACACATACTTTATACAGGGCCACAGCACGCAATCAAGGGGGCTTCACCTCGGTAGTGTTGAATGGCGTCGAATCCCTCAAGGACTCTGCTGCAATACGCGGATCAAATGCCGCTTACGGAGAAATTCTCGGCGTTGCTCTTGCGAATCGATACGCCATCCGTGTTCCCGAGGAAGTGTATAAATTGACGGACCTGCAACAGGCATGCCGGGCGTTCCTATCAGGACATGGCATCCCAAAACCGGCACACCAAATTTTCAAACAGATCCCACAAAATGCATCAACCACATCTGCCCGCATCCACTTATTTTGGACCACTGGTCATATCGTGCTGTCGAGTAACGAGCGCGCACGTGCAGTTGCCCGAGAAATTTTCCTCCGGGCGGCTCGGCGTGGTGAGGCGACTAGTCCAGGGTGGGCGGATCCCCTGCTTCGTTACAGAGATATCCTCTGTCATTATACGCACATTCGTCGCATCCACGGCGCACCACCCAAGTGCTTCTAGCGAGTGGAAGCAGTGGCATTACGCCTGTTGCAAACCGCAACTTTTCCAAATCTCGTCTGTCTCAAAAAATTCTACACACACTCTTACGCAAACCGTTGCCCGGGCTATGGCAGCTCGGCCCAAAATTTTTCGCATCACGATTGAGTGCCTGCAAACCTGATTCCTCCCTTGCCAACTCTCATTTACCCTCTACGCAAAAAAGAACTGTAGGACGATGCCCTACACCCTCCGGAGGTCTCCCGAGCCATAGTACAAAGGGCTCGAAACATCGCCGGAATCATCTTAGGGACCCCTGACTGAGGTTTCCTCCCAGACTCCTCTCTCCGTTCAAATATGAATAATAAACATGTTTTTCTCTCTCCAGAGATTTTCTACGTTGATCTTCACTCTTAAGCCTTCCAAGTGCAATGGCTTCAATACCTCTTCTAAGCATTGAAGCATGGAAGATATTGTGTCTCCTTGCCGGACCCCAGTCTTGTTAGGTAATTGTGCACTTTTGTTGTGGAAAACCAAGGTAGCTGTGGAATCTTTGTAGGTATTTCCCAAGATATTCACGTATGCTTCCTGTACTTCTTGATTGCGCAATGCCTCCATGTCTGCTGGTATCTCCACTGAATCAAATGCCTTTCCATAACCTAAGAAAGCTATTAGAGAGGTTGATTGTGCTCCGTTGATTTTTCACTTACCTGATTGATCACGTGGATATCATTCATTGTTGAATATCCCTTCCTGAAGCCAGCCTGTTCTCTTGGTTGAGTAAGTCATTTGTTGCCCTGATCCTATAGGAAATTATTTTTGTGAATATTTCATATAATACCAAAAACAACCTAATGCGCCTATAATTTTCAATTCTTTAACATCTCCTTTTTTAATGACAAGTATAATTTTTGTTCATTCTTCGAACTTTCTGCTACATTTGAAGCCGCGAGGCATCGCGTATAAAGAGCCGCAAGCTTTTCAAGCAAAATATATCCTACAACTTTGATTATATCGGCTGTTATTCCATCTTCTCCGGCCGCTTTAACCCACGACATATCATTCAAGGACCTTCTGACCTCATTGCTTGTTATATACGAGGCATACAGGGTGTTTCAGCGAACAATTTCAAAAATTCCTAAAGGTTGCCTGTGGCAGATTGCACAATTCTAGTTCATGAGCTGGTCTACTCGAATACAAAACATCGCTTTATGCATTCAAGTACTAAATTAACTGGAACGCCAATGCATTTCTCCGCAAAGTTCGGGAATTAATATCTCGAAACTAGTGTCATCCTGAGAAATATTTCCAAGCGGATACGCCTCGCAAACTCCACGGCTGCAATTTGTAAATTGCAGTATGAGCCATCAGGTAATTAGTTAAGAACTTAGTGAATTTTTGTTAAATATTCGACTATGCATTTCAATTCTTTGTGCATATTGTGGGAACCCTCGGGTCCCATGACCGCCGCACGCGCAGCGAACGTCGCGGCAGACGCATGCGCGCCAGGGAGAGTTGGGAGAGGGGAAACTTTCCTTCCGCGGGCGGCGCACGGGAATCGCAAGTAGAGCACTGCACGGGCCCGGGCCGTTCGAAGCGTTTGTCGGAGGGCTCGAGCCGGGCTCGGGCTTGAGGCCGCGTGCCCGGGCCGGGCCCGGGCCGGACTCGGGCTTGAAGCCACGGGCCCGGGCCAGACTCGGGCCCGCTCATTGAAGGGCCTAAGCAGGGCTTCGAGCATACGCGACCGGTATGCATTGCATGGTTCAATGCATTCTGTACCAAGCTGAAGTGACACGTTGAAGATGACTGTCATCGTCATCATCAGCCTATATTTATGTCCACTGCAGGACGAAGGCCTCTCCCTATAGCTCTAATGGTCCATCGGTTATCCATCCTACGCATTACATGGCCTACCCTGCTCCATTTTTTTCGCTTAATGTCAACTAAAATATCGGTTATCCCAGTTTGTTCTCTGATCCACACCGCTCTCTTGACTGTATATCTTATCAGATGACTGTATATTTTATCAAAGAAAATAGTAAAACAGATGAAGTTCTCATTTTTAACAGCGGAGCTGTTTCAGCCGGGCGTAATGTGTCTGCTGAATCCAAAAATGTGGACAGATCCTGGCAGCAGTGCAGAAAGGGTCCACGCGCCATGGCACATACACCTGTAAACTAGCAAAGCTGCGCCTGGATAAGTCTAGCTAAGAATGGCGGGCACTACTTAAACTTAGTCAGTCATCGATAGGCAATTGATAGCCAATCAATAGCTAGTCGATAGTCGATCAATAATCAATAAATTCCCGAAAATGCTGGGGATGATTCAATAGCAAATCGATAATCTATCCATAATGAATAAATTCGGATCACTTGGTAGTGCTTAGCCTAGCCCAAATACGTAGCCAATATCTTGCGATAGACAATCGATAGCCAATCAATGGCTAATCGACAATCAATCAATAATGAATAAATTCCGGGAAATGCTGGGGATGACTTTGTAGTGCTTAGCCTAGCCCAAAAGCCATGCAGGACTAGCTAGGTGCCCATCAGCTCCGCTGTCTCTTTAGCATTGCGCCGCCAATGCAAGCTACGCTATTTTTTTTCTTGTCCACAAAAACGAACATTGTTTCCGCGTAAGGAATAATAAATCATACAAAGAAACACTCCTCAAACCATTTCCATGTTACTGCTTTTGCGATTGCACTATTACCAGTGCCGATACTATTGCATTATTTTAGCGCTAAGGCCAGTTACTTTTGCGCTTCAATGCATAAAACAGCATTTTCCTCAAAAGTTAACTGAAACGTCCATGCATTTCGTCGGACACTTTGAAAATAATATCTCGAAACTCGTTCAGGCCTGAGAATTCGTTCCAAGTGGATACGCCTTGCGAACTCAGCGGCTATAATTCGCAGATTGAAACATGTGCCGTAAAATAATTAATTGAAAAGTTAATTAGTGTAATTATGGTAAATATTCAATTAGGCGTTTTGACCATTCGTTAGGTCATTCATGTCACAATTAGCTTGGAACTACATAAAACAATTAGCCTCCTTAGAGCGTCATCGCATTAATGAGAACGCAAGAAATCCTGAGATATGGTGAATTCCATATTTCAGAACACTCTATAAGCATCAGTCGTTAATACATAACCTACCGTTCACTTTGAACAAATACAAAAATGTCTATAATTTCAGTAAAAAAGAACTCAGCTCATACTTTGGTCGCCTGTAATGTACCTGATGTGATTATTATTCTGCCTTTGTGTATGGTTCTGAGTATATAATGTACATCCTGTTTCGTTTTCATAGCAAATGTTAATTTTGTAAAAGCAGTCTCATGCTATGTTGTATAGCTTGTGTTGCGTTGTTTTCTATAGCTAGTATTGCTATTGTAGTATTGTTTAAAATACATTCTGTTAAAACTTTTTCCAATTCTGTTAACTCGCCGTGACGGAAATATTCTTTGTATTTCCGTTCAAGCTATTTCGTCTGTGAGTAATTCCAGCGACAGCTGGAAATATATGTAGGAGGGACGTGACGGCGGCTATACGAGCCGTGCCGTCGTCCCTGATCAGAAGGGCGAAGGCGGCCAGCGTGGCTGGCTTCTGGAACGACACTGCGCGTGCCGAGCTTGCGCCGCGAGCACCGCGCTGTGCTTCTTTATTTTTTTTTTCTTCGACAGCCGGCGCTGAGGCACCGGCTGAGAGCGCCGGCCAAAGCGCCCCGCGTTGCGGTGTCGGTGGGCGCTACAGGGCCCCCCGCCCAGACGGAGCGGCGAATAAACAAGTTTTCCAAGTGCAAGAAAGGTCCGTGGGCAGTCCGAGTCGTCAACATGAAGGCATCGGGTCGCCACCACTACTCAGGCGGGCGGCACTGGGAGCTCCGCAACGGTCGAGGGACTCGCAGAATGGACGCTGTTGGGAGGGGCGCGTCCAGCCGACAATATAATGATCGGCCCATGCGTCTTGAAGGAGGAACGGGGAGGCCTGTGAGGCGAATGGTACGCCGGCGGTACCCGCGCGAGCGTTGTCGGCGGCGTATTACGTGCCGCACCGTTACATGGCGCGTAGGGTGCGCGCACGACCGATGGAGTTGAAGTTCTGGGCGGACCACGACGCGAGCAGTGCAGGTGGACGCGGCGCAGCCTGGCGGGGGACATAGCGACGGAATACGTCGCAAGTGAGCCACGAGCTGACCGGGCAAAGGGGGGTCAAGGCCTGCAGGAGCGTCCGGTGGTTCGTTGAGGATGCCTGACGTGGGATGCAGTGAGGGTCGCTGAAGGTCGTGACCCGTGTCCGCGGTGGTGGTAGCCGGCAGAGTCGGAGGCAGTGAGATCGGCGCGGTACCGAGTTCGCGCGCCGCCTCGGAGACCGGATCAGCAGACCGCGTGGAAAGGTCGGGTGCCGTTGTTGCAGGAGCGATGGCGTTGGAGACAGACCCAATGGCATGCGGCACGGTAGCCGGCGTTGGGTCGGTGATGTCTCCACTGTCGCCTGCCATCGTTGGGGGCGAGAAAGGCGATGACGTGGCCGGTGTCATGGTCGTGACGATACCCTCGGCGACAACATTGTGCTCGTACTCGCACGAAAGAGACCCCTGGAGAGAACCGGAGGCCGGGGACTGTGCGGTAGCGCATCGGGTGGTCGCCGAGACGGTATCGGGGCAAGTCGAGGGAGGAAGGCTTGCCTGATGGTGGCTAACGGGCGCAGGAGCAGACGCGTCTGGTGCTGGCGGTGAGGGCACCGGCAGAGATGACTCGCGCACCGCACGGTCTACCTCTGAAAGAGGGTGGTAGACAGCACCGTAGAAGTCCACGATGGACTGCCGCAGTTCGTTGTAGGGGCGCGGGCCAGGTGATGGAACGCCGAGGCGGAGCTGAAGAGCAAGCGGCAGGACGTCGAGGAGTACCGCGTGCTTGAACTCCTGGATCCAGATGTGGTTAAGCTCCAGAGCCGCCTCGAACTGAGCGAACCATGCGCCGACGTAGCTGGACGAGAACGGTGGCAGAAGCGGGTCAAACTGTGGCTCCGGCCAGGTGGCCATGGCAGCGTGTCGCTCAGTGGAAGGCGCGTTCTCCCGGGTCACCAATGTAGGAGGGACGTGACGGCGGCTATATGAGCCGTGCCGTCGTCCCTGATCAGAAGGGCGAAGGCGGAGAGCCGAGCAACGGCTGCGACGACTAGCGTGGCTGGCTTCTGGAACGACACTGCGCGTGCCGAGCTTGCGCCCCGAGCACGCGCTGCGCTTCTTTATTTTTTTTTCTTCGACAGCCGGCGCTGAGGCACCGGCTGAGACCGCCGACCAAAGCGCCCCGCGTTGCGGCGTTGGTGGGCGCTACATATATGTGAATTATTGTGCATGTGCGCACACTGTTTGCTGTGCTATTATTGCCTTGCCGGGTCTTTTTGGTCACGTCAAGCTACATATATAGCTTTTAGTCCAACGTCGTCCAGCATTTAAACTGGAGAATAAATTTATTTGATTTGATTGATTTCATCGGACACTTTGATAATTATTGTCTCGATGCTGGTTTAGTCCAGAGAATTCGTTCTAAGTGGATACGCCTTGTTAACTCGGTGGCTATAATTCATAGATTGAAAGATTGCCGTAAAATAATTAATAAAAACGTTCTAGCGTAATTATGTTAATTCATAAATTAGGCGTTTTGATTTCTCATGCAAGTCATGGCCGCCTCATAGAGCAGTTTAGATCAAGGATTAGAATTGTGGTATCTGCCACAGGCAATTTTAAAAAATTTGGTTCTGCTAAAATGAAACACCCTGTATATTTGCATGCTCAATGACATCATAGAACCATATCGTACAAATCAAGGTAAGTGCATGCGCACCAGCGGAAAAATAGCAGCACAGGCAATGGGCCGAATTACTGTTGTTCCCGTGGGAGAAACAAAGATATCGGCCTTTTATTGCTTATATACTGCAGCAGATTAAACCTCTAGAAGGTGAGGCTGACAGATACGGTACAATCTGTAAGTAAAAAAAAGAATTTTTTTCTTACAGGCCCTGCCTGATCATGCACACGCGGGCCGTAGCTAAGCTTAGTAATGAACGCCCGGGCCGGGCCCGGGCTCAGTAACACGGGCCCGGGTCGGTCCCCGGGCTTGGAACCACGGGCCCGGGTCGGGCCCGGACTTGGAACCACGGGCCCGGGACGGGCCCGGGCTGGTCTCGGTCATGCACGCTCGGGCCCGGGCCGGGCTCGGGCTTTGTATTGCGGGCCCGGGCTGGGCTCGGGCCTCGTAAAGCGGGCCCAGGCCGGGCTCGGGCCTCGTAAAGCGGGCCCAGGCCGGGCTCGGGCCGAAAAATCAGGCCCGTGCAGTGCTCTAATCGCAAGCGCTAGCAGCGCCACCGGGTGGGTCACGTGAGATCCCGCGGACATCGCCCGGGTCTCTTTGGTCTCCAGCAAGCGGCAACGGCGGAAGTCTCCGCCGCTGCTCCCGTATTCCCGCACGTGGTTGGTCAACCGCGTTCTTGCCGCGGCAAACGCCGCGGCCCCGCCGTATTCCCCAGTTGGCAAGTCGGCAGCCCTTCTTTACCGAGTGTATTATTCTCTTCGAGGGAACCCTCAGCGATATCAACTATAGCTAGCTGGCCTGCTCGAAGTGTTAGTTGCAGTCGTAATAAATGCTTTCCGAGTGTACATGTGGTTGTCGTCTATTGTTTACTCGAGCTTGTACCGGACCGCGGTTGATGCGCAGGCTTGCGCCAACCGCGGGGCTCGGAGTGTCGAGGCAGAGGGCCGTCGGCGATCCCCACCATATCCCGACAATATAATGTCCGCCTCTTGGAGTAGACCAGCTCATTACTAGAATGGTGCTATCTGCCACAAGCAACCTTAAATAAATTTTGAAAGTGTTCGCTGAAACACCCTGTATATACCCTGTTCATCAGTACTTCCAATGAAGGTAGCATTGGTGCTATGGGTACTGCACAGGTCCGTATAGAATTCTTCTGTCGCTTCTTCTAAATAATCTTAATCACTGATGACATTACCCTGCTTATTTTTCACTTAATACACCTTTCAAGTCCTATGCCAAGTTTTATTCTCGCTGATTTCGTACTCCGGCCATTGTTTACTGATTCCACGACCTTTCCCACGGTATAATTTCGAATAATCCTTATTTTCTTCGTGCTGATCAGTTTTGACAGTTCAAGAATATCTATCGTACCTCTTGAGTTAGACCCTTTCATGCTATGTCGTTTCTTTAATATGTATTTTCTAACTTGGGAAAGCTTACCTACCGCTTGCCTTGGCACCTTACCTCCTACTTCAATTGCTGCTTCTCAAATCACCCTATTCACGGTTGCATTCATTAGCTCTTGTTATCTCCATTTTGCTGCTCCAAAGCTGCATATTTATTAGCGAGCAACACCCTGAATTCGTCTACGTTTACCCTTACCGCGCCTAGGTTGGTATGTTTCTTCTTTAATAATTTCACTTTTTCTCTGTTCAAATTGAGAGCAATCCTAGACTTGACTAACCTAAGGTCACTGCCCTTTACTATACCTAACACGTCTACATCGTGCACTATGCTGGTACCGGCAGCGAGTAGTAAATGTAATTCATTTCTTGTTTCTCCATTAGGGCTTTTCCAGTTCCACTTCCTCTTACTGCGCTTACTCAAGAAGGTATTAATTATTCGCGCGAAAGCTCTACTACGCCATGTCTCGCAAAGACATTCATCGCGTCGCAATGACCTTTAGCCACCGGAGCACAAGTGTGGCAGGTGTAAAGTCACCCCACGTGATCCGCTGCGGAGAGGCGTCGCAGCTGCCCTCACTCGGAACCTCACGGCTGCAGTACCCCGTCATTAAGGGAGGCTTTAACGGCTTCTTCGCCGGTGCTTGGTCGCTGAGTCTCGCAATGGATAAGCGCACCGGCGGGGCCGTCTGTTCGTGCGCTTCAGCTCAAACGACAGGCTGAATCCACTGATCTAGTAGATATCGCATGCAAGACGCCAGGCTGCGAAATCTCAAGCAAAGGCAAAGTTGGCTGCTGAAACACCGGAGCAAAGGGAGGCCCACTAGCTCGTTATAGAGAAGCTTAGAAAGCGCGAAAGCATGCCATAATGAAATACTGCGTTTATAGTTTTTGCAAAACCAAGCGAAACAGACATTTCGCTCGTGTTAACTTGGTTTGCAAGACTTTAACCTCAGCCAATTTTTAGGAATCTATTCCTTTTGCGAATTCTACCAACATTTTTGCTCTGGCGTTCCTAAAATCGATGCCGTCATTGCCAATTGCTTGTTCCTCAGGCTACTTTTTCCTCGCTTTTGCATGGAAGGCCCCCGTGACTATAGTATACTGAGCTTGCACGGTCTCATTAGTAATGCAACGTCTCAATAGAACTGTTCTATTTCTTCATCATCCTGACTGGAGGTTGGAGCGTAAGCTTTTACAACCGTTAACCTATATGTCCTATTTACATTTAGTACGACTGTTGCTACCCTCTAATTATTGCTGTAAAATTCATCAGTGTTGCCCACTATGTCCTTATGACTAAAATCATCATCATCAGCCTATCTTTGCGTCCACTGCAGGACGAAGACCTCTCCCTGCGATCTCCACTTGCCCCTGTCTTGCGCTAGCTGATTCTAAGTTGCTCCTGCAAGTTCCTAACGTTATGCAATAGAAATAATAACATGTGAGCAAGAGATCATACCCCATATTTTCGCTTATCTGGAAGACCTCTGTAGCAGAGAATGTCGCCGTTACAAAGCAATGCATAAGCCTCACCAGTTCTTCAAGCCTGAAACTGTAGTGTATAATCGAACTTACGACCTTCAGATTAAAGGCCCGGTATTCTACCTCTGCTCCACGCGACCATGCCTACACGTATAGAGAAACGCAAATATAATCTTTCACATACCGTGTCTACCTTTTTTGAAGGTATACATGACATGATGTTTGTTTTACCTTGTTTGGCAGAGAAAATATTTTATTTCATCTTTGATGAGTCGGACTTCTTTCAAAATAATGGCCTTCAACTCGATTCTCACCTGTGCTCTTCCAGCCCCGCTACATAATATGTGCGTGTATTTCGCATTCACTGAACCTCTCGCACGAAACCCTTTGTCTCTTTGCAGTCCACGTTGTATTTTCTTTTCCGGAGATTTGATAAACCAGACAAGTAACAATACTGGTCTTCAAATACATGTAGTTCCTGGCATGCTTTTGGAGTATGGGCTACCTTATTCTGAAGGCCAAGTATGTTCGGCAATCCTTCTTTTATTTAAGCGCGTAATGTTTTGTTTTTTTTTCAATAAATTATCTCTCTGAAGCTAAGCCTCGCTAGGCTCAAGGACACGACATTAACTTTTAACACTTGCATATAAAAGCGCAGCCGATGTTATACTAAAGAACGTTGTAAAGTTATTATTGCTTTAATTTACAATCTTGACATCAGCGCGCTAACTCAAGCTTCAATTCTTCGCAGCGCAACACTCCCCTCTGTCACTACGCCGCATAATGGATGCGTTTCTTTTAATTTCTGACCCCAGCGATTTTGGATAGGCGAGCATTATATAAACGAGCTGTTGCGTCTGATTGTTCGCGTACAAACTGAAAGAGCCTGAAGAAACTATTTTTGAGGTACTCGAACAAGGAAGGATCATTCCCTGCCACGGCATTGCAGGCTACGTACGTTTTCCCTTGTCATGACGCTAATCTGGCTGCTGCTTGCGACAACTTCTGCAGAAATATTTGCATTGTCGCTAGATTGCAGCCAAGGTGCTTGGGAAGAATATAAACAAAAGTTCAGTGCGTATTTTACTTTTCTTCCATTTCTCTGTAGTGTTATTATTGGGCATTATATTATACAGAAGAGCTCCCTGCTCCTAACTGTGTTTTTAAAACCAGGCCAATGTCTACTCATTGCCCTTGCTCTATGTCTCAAAGTGCCGGGTTGTATACAATCCACCATAAAATTTCGCTCCTAGTAGTTAACGTCATTTACAATTTCAATCGGAATGAAAGCATGCGTATATGTTACAAACATGACACAATTTTTTTCTGTGAAATATATGAACCTACCACAGTACTGATTTTATCATGTGCGCTGTGCATTTTTTCTCCAGACAAAAGTTATTCTTCCGAGGATGAGGACAGCTTTAGGTTCGAAATTTTTTGCAAGAGCGTAAAGGAGATCGAAGTGCAGAACGCAAAATATGACAGGGGCGAGTCCTCAGTCGCCTACGGACTGAACCAATTTTCAGACATGGTGAGTGGAAAGTCTTCAGCAAGCGTTTTGTTTCCTTCCAGAGGTGTTGTATTTAGAGCATTCTATGTGACACAGCAAAGCCTGAGCATGATCAGTATGTTCTTTGCATTCATGGTTGTTCATAGAGGAGAATGATGAAGTTGTCATACTCTCGCTCAGGTGGAGTAATTTCTGAGAACTCCTTCCACTGAAGCCCATTGTTGTACGAGCCTTCCCGAGCATATGCTGTTCCCTTTACAGATAACAACAGAAGGCACAGAAGTGCGTTTTAAAGCACTTAGGAGGGCTACATCCATAAGCCTAAAGGGCGCCCGTCACTTTAGTTTAAGTTACAGGCCTCGGTTGCCCTTAAACGGCACTCATGTGCAGCAATGTTTACAAACCTTCAGTCACGTTATATAAAAATTTACAGCCTAAAGGCATGTGGGGCACCGCCTCAACAATTGCTGAGCCCCTTACAGCCGCCTCGCAACTATGGTACCCCAGTTAAGATTCACCATGTGTTAAGGTGCTTAAAATGTGTTTTTCATGCTTCTGTCCATATTGCACCAATTAAGTGCTTGTGTATGTAACAAGTCAAATTATGTGCGTGCATTTAGAATAATACAGAATGAATAGAATATCACCCACTTTAATTGTGTGTTTTTAAAATCTGCGTGAATTCTTAACCCTGTTACGCAGTCTTTCTACAATGTGTTGATGCGCGGACTGAAAAGAGTTTTTTGTTGCGGTAATGAGGAGTGCCCGTTAGCGTTGAAAACTGTCCTGCATCCGTGAGCCTGTTAAAGACAGGTTTCGGGATTGGCGAACGTATTTGCTCGAAAAGAAGGTGCGACCGCGTGCATGATGCCCCATATAATGAAGTAGATTAATCATAGAAAACTCTTCTTTTAGTAATAAGTAGTTTATATCATACATAACTTATATTCCAGAACATTGCTGCCTCCCAGTATGTTTCCCGCGTTGCTTTGCTGCTTAACAATATAGAATTATGAATCGCAATTTTATGACTCTTTTCACAACCAGTCATGTTGCGTTTGCCGTGACTTACGACCAACTCTACCATTATGAGAATCAATCACCCGCCGCGGTGGCGAGGTAGACATGACGATGAGCTGCTAAGTCCGAGGACTCGGGATGGGCGGCCGCATTTCGATGGGGGTGAAATGAATGAAGTGTCCGTGTATCGTGCATTGGGTACGCCTGTAATGAGTCATCGAAAGGACATGTAGCGCAGAATATTTTGTAAAAATATGTCACGCGTAATTACAATGTTGCTTGTTGTGTTTCGTCGATTTAATTTCAGTTCTTATCTACATTTTTCGGCCACACCGTGTACAATCAGTAAGGTAGCTGACCGTTCTGTTACTGTCATGCACTGAATTGACAACTACACATACCGGCATTGAAGTTGTATAATCAAGTTTGGTTTGTTGTCTACACCGGGGTCGCATAAATGGAAGACAGCGATAGAGTATACTACATTATTTTCGAGCCTTGACAGGGTGACACCAGCGTTGGTTTATTCCCACGTAACAAGGTTTATTCAAGGACAACGACCCGAGGCATTAACAGGCGGCGCCCCAAATGCACCAAGTATGTGCCCCTTTTTAATGGACGCCTTCCGTGCCAACGCATTAGCTAGCTGCGCCATGAATGCACCAGGTATGAGCCGCTCTTCAATAAACGTCTCGCCAACTTGGGTCACTCAGCATGCGCCACGGACTATGTGGCAAGCGAGCTAACAATTCTCAGCGTCCGCAGGCATTGGAGCGCCGCACTTCTCGTCTCGGAGACCACGGGCGCACCTCTCGGCATTGGCGCTAGATGGCGCAGCGTGTCAAGAAAGAAGCGTTGTTCTGAGTGCCAGCTTTCCTGCGCGTTGGAGACCACGTGGCTAGGAACGGAAAGCGTTGCAGACGGGGCAGATTTCTTGCGTAGGGCTTACGTACTAGGGTCGCGACTACACCTTCAAGAGCAGGAGGAGGATGAGCTAGCTGAGCGCGTTCGGAAGTTCGAAAAGCAACTGAAGGGCGAACAGAAGGAGAGGAAGTTGGTAGAAGGTAAGCTAGCCAACGTAGCAATGAAGCTGAGGGCCGTCATTCCACAAAGCAATAGTACAGTGTTCTAGAATCTTTTCTAGTGGGCTCATTCGCCCATGCTTCCTATGCTCTACACTCAAGCGGCCGCTGTCAACTGCCAACGGGCCTGATAGAGGCAGCAGCTTCCTCCTTAAGTCACCAGTCCGCCCGAGCTTTTCGCTGTCTCGCGTGCGGGTGGTTATTTGTTCTATGCTGCAGTGGCGGTAGGTTGGCTGCGACTTCGTTGCTTGTTGCCGGCTTCATTTCCGTGTAGTGCCTGTCTCTGCGTGTGCCCACGTTACAGACGTGCGTCCCGGGTTGGCAAAATGCCTAACCGTCGCCGCAACTATTGTTTCGCGCCCGAGTGCCGTACGGGATACATCCGGGTGAAAGGTGCACCGAAGGCGTCCTTATTCAATGTTACGCGAAACAAGGAACGAAGAAAGCAGTGGGAACGGAATATTGGATGAAACAAGCGTGGTCTGCGAGCTATATTTCGAGCAGCGATATACAGGGTGTCCCAACCATCATGCACCAAGATTTAAAAATGTGCAAATGCCACGTAGCTGGACAGAACCAAGGTAATGCTGTTTGCCGTCGCTTGGAGATACTTTGATTATTTCTTGCATTCCGTTTAATTACATAATTAGTCTTAAATAACTCTTTCACTGCCGGTTTTTTTTATGCTTCTCACCCCTGCCGGGTGTTTTTTTCATGTTGGTTCAGTGGAAATTTCATGCTAGTAATGCACCATGATACTCCACAGTACATGTAAGGATATTCATCAGCAGTTCTTGAATTTCTTCGTCCGTCAAAGTACGGACGCACTTATTGCGCTGACTCGCCATGGCTGCTGCCCTCTGCCGAGACGAAGCGACGCGGGTGTAAACACGTGCGTTACATCTGTTGTCTAAAATTTAATTTACATGTTCTATGTGTTAGGTGACCTCTTCATAGATGCCGCGACATGAACGCATTTTTTTTTGCACGAGTTGTCGCGGGAGTGGCAGCAGGAGTATACTCGGGAGTAGCAGAGGGTGCGCGTGGGTGGTTTCATGAGTTATCTCGGTAGTGGCAGTTAAAGGGTTAATTAGACAGCCTCTCAAATATTATAATTAAATGAAATGTGTCAGAAAACTGTTGAGCATCATGAAAAACTCCCGATACAGCGTTCTGTTCCTCAATACGTGTGACATAAACGTGTTTTTCCGAGCGTGAAAGAATCCTGCGAAAACAGGCAAAGTGCGTCGGCGAGTCGCATCGCAATTTGTATACATTCGCGGGCTTCTCTCGCGCTTGGAAAAACCTTTATCTAACATGTATTGATCAACAGAAAGCTGTACGTGTCGGGAGTTTTTCATAAAGTTAAACATTTTTCCGATTTACACTTTTCCTCTAATTACAATATTTGAGAATGTCAAAAATTAATTAGGACTAATTATCTAATTAGGCGGAATGTAAAAAATAATCTGAGTATCTCGAAGCCACGGCAAAAATTACCTAGGTTCTGTCCAGCTACGTAGCATTTGCATATTTTTAAATCTTGATGAATTGTAGTTGGGACACCCCGTATAATCAGAGACTATGTGCCTGCAATCGATGAGAAGGAAATACGCGTTCCTCGCGGAAGGCCCTTGCTATCGGGAGGCGCTATCCCCACGAATATTCCGAACCTGCATGGTTGCAGCGAACACGCGGTTGAACTATAAGAAAGAAGGTGGTCAGTTTCTGCCTAACTACTCGGCCATACCTCTTCGTGAAAAGAGTTAATGCAGAGAAGCGAGGGCTGTTCGAGGAATTATCAGGCATGGCCTGGGATATTATTGCCTTTAGCGAGTTAAGTAGAACAAGTGAGGGTTATACAGTGCTGACTAACGGCCACGCCCTCTCCGGCAGGGGTCTTCCAGATAAGAGAGAATACGGGGTGGGATTTCTAATCCATAAGGACATAGCGGGAAACATTGATAAATTCTACAGAATTAATGAGAGGGTAGCAATCGTCGTAATCAAGCTGAATAGGAGGTATAGAATGAATGTAGTACAAGCCTTACCGCATACTATTCTAGAATGCTGCAGGTGCTGAGCAAATGGCGAACGGTGTGGCATCGAAATTGAAAAGGCCATCAGACGTAATAAAGGCACCATTTTCTCGTTCCCTCTCGTCGACTGCGATTTGGCAGTAGCCAGTATTGTGATCCATCGATGAAAAATACTTTCCTAAACACAGTCGCTTCACTCGTTGTTGTTACGAGAGCGCGGGTATGCATTCTTCTTTGTGACATTGGTGACTCGACGATAATCGACAACAAAACGCAAAGTTCAATCATATTTATTTGCCAAGACAGCAGGAGA
This sequence comes from Dermacentor silvarum, assembly GCF_013339745.2. Lineage (NCBI taxonomy): Eukaryota > Metazoa > Arthropoda > Arachnida > Ixodida > Ixodidae > Dermacentor > Dermacentor silvarum. The sequence goes on from NC_051156.1 coordinate 121,500,407, forward strand.
CACTCACGGGTTCTTCGACGGCTGCATGATCTTGATAGTGGAACATTTCGTCGAGTCGATGGTATATATATATATATATATATATATATATATATATATAATGCAACAAGAGTATTTTGCAGGTAGACTAGATGAAGCGGTTAAACAAGCTGGCTCGTTGAAAACCGACCTAGCGCGAACCACACGATCGTCAACGTCTTCTTCCACACACTCGCTGGCACAGAGCTGGTGCCGATGTGCTCCGGTACAATCACTCCCCGCGCAGAAAGGAGCCAACCTGGCGACTTAGGGGAATGACAGCACAGGAGGGTCGTAGAACGGTTTCAGCCGAGTGACGTGAACTGTTTCACGCCCTCGGCAGCGGTGGTCGGAAGATGGCTCGAGCGGCTCGATGATGTAGTTGACGGGAGATGTTTGCTCTACTACTCGGTAGGGACCGTGGTAATTCGAGAGAAGCTTGGTCGAAAGGCCGGGAGTAGTGGATGGGACCCAGAGCCAAACTAGCATTCCCGGGGAATAGTGGGCGCTAGATGCAGATTCGTCATGGCGAGATTTTTGGCGACATTGGTCTTGCGCGGTAAACGAGCGAGCCAGTTGACGACACTCTTCAGCATAAGCAGCCGCTTCGGAAACGGGCGTGGCTTCAGAGACATCGGGTCGGTAGGGGAGAATGGTGTCCATTGAACATGATGGTTCACGTCCATATAGAAGAAAGAAAGGGGAGAAGCCGGTGGTAGCTTGTGGCGCAGAGTTATAGGCGTACGTGACGAAGGGGAGCACCTGGTCCCAATTGGAGTGATCATCGGACACGTACATCGCAAGCATATCTCCAAGGGTACGGTTGAAACGCTCCGTCATGCCGTTTGTTTGAGGATGGTACGCAGAGGTGGTGCGGTGAACGATGCGGCATTCTTGGAGCAGTGCCTCAATAGCGTTTGAGAGAAAGACGCGGCCACGATCGCTTAATAATTCACGGGGCGCACCGTGTCGCAAAATGAGGCGGCGAAGAAGGAAGCGAGCGACGTCTATCGCGGTGGCAGCCGGCAGCGCAGATGTTTCAGCGTACCGTGTGAGATGGTCGACGGCGACAATGATCCACCGGTTGCCTGCAGGAGTATTGGGGAGGGGACCGTAAAGATCAATGCCAACACGGTCAAATGGTCGTGTAGGGCACGGTAAAGGTTGTAGAGGACCAGCGGTGCTATGAGGGGGAGTCTTGCGGCGTTGGCACGAAAGGCATGATCGCACGTACTGGCGAATGTATCGATACATGCCGCGCCAGTAATACCTCAGGCGTAAGCGGGAGTAGGTCTTGAATACGCCAGCGTGGCCGCATTGAGGATCGTCGTGGTAGGCGGTGCATATGTCCGAGCGCAGATGACGGGGGATAACAAGCAGCCACCTGCGGCCATCGGTTAGGTAATTGCGCCGGTACAACAAGCCGTCACGAACGACAAAGTGATGCGCTTGACGACGAATGGTGCGTGAAACAGATTCAAGTGAACGGTGAGAGAGAACGTCAAGCAGAGAAGCGATCCAGGGATCCTTGCGCTGCTCGGCCGGCATGTCGGTGATGCTGAGGGACGACGAATCGCAGGTGGAAGTTCGTAAGCAAAGTAGGTCAGGAGGCAGCGGAGAACGGGATAGGGCATCGGCGTCTGAATGCTTGCGTCCCGAGCGATAAATGACACGTATGTCATACTCTTGAAGGCGTAAAGCCCAACGTGCGAGCCGGCCAGTGGGGTCTTTCATAGATGACAACCAGCATAAGGCATGGTGGTCAGTCACAACGTCAAACTGGCGTCCGTAAAGGTAAGTACGGAATTTGCTGATTGCCCAAATAATTGCCAAGCATTCCTTTTCCGTTACAGAATAGTTCGACTCTGCCTTTGTTAGGGTACGGCTGGCATATGCAACGACATACTCGTCATAGCCGTCTTTGCGTTGGGCGAGGATGGCACCAAGACCGACACCGCTAGCGTCCGTGTGAACTTCAGTAGGCGCATTGGGATCGAAGTGGCGCAGTACTGGAGGGGACGTAAGGAGCCGGCGGAGCGTAGTAAATGACTCGTCGCAAGCGGGATTCCATGCCGAGAGGTCAGCGCTGCTGGCAAGTAGCTGAGTCAAGGGGGCGATAATAGAGGCGAAATTACGGATGAAACGCCGAAAATAAGAGCACAAGCCGATGAAGCTACGGAGCTCTTTAAGAGTGGTTGGCTTGGGAAACTCAGCAACGGCTCGCAGTTTGGCAGGGTCTGGTAGGATTCCCTCTTGTGAAACGACGTGGCCGAGAATCGTAAGCTGTCTGGCACCAAAATGGCATTTTTTCCAGTTTAATTGCAAACCAGCGGCCGTGAGACACTCAAGAACTTGCTCGAGGCGATCGAGATGAGATTCAAAATTGGGAGAGAAGACAACTATGTCGTCTAAGTAGCAAAGACAGGTACGCCACTTAAGTCCCCGGAGGATAGTGTCCATCATCCTCTCGAAAGTTGCAGGCGCATTACACAGGCCGAAGGGCATCACATTAAATTCGTATAACCCGTCAGGGGTCACAAAAGCCGTTTTTGGACGGTCCGCTTCAGCCATCGGCACTTGCCAGTATCCAGAGCGAAGATCCAGGGAAGAAAAAAATTCGGCACCTTGTAGACAATCTAGAGCATCGTCTATTCGTGGTAGAGGATAAACATCCTTACGTGTGATCTTGTTCAGTCGGCGGTAATCCACGCAAAATCTGATTGAGCCGTCCTTTTTCCGTACCAGGACGACCGGAGATGCCCACGGACTGTGTGACTGCTGGATCACGCCACGTTGCAGCATGTCATCGACTTGTTCACTGATGACGCTGCGCTCGGTGTGTGACACTCGGTAGGGACGCTGACGCAGTGAAGCATGGTGACCGGTGTCAATATGGTGAACAACCGCTGACGTGCGCCCCAAACAAGGTCGGCCCATGTCGAAAGAGGTCCGAAAACGGTCAAGGAGTTGAACGAGCTGATTGCGCTGAGCTTGCGGGAGCGCGTTATCGACGCTGCGCAACAAGACGTCGTGGTCGGGTGGGGCGGGAGCGGCGGCAGAAGTGACGGCATCGATAGGCAGTGGGGTCGTATCGCAAGGCGCATCAAACGGAAAGATGGCATCAAAAGTGTCGAGACGCCCAACAGATTCGCCACGTAATAGAGTTGAAGGGCAGGGAAACGGATTGCACGCGTAAACTGCACTGGAATCATCATCAAGTGTGACGACTGCGAACGGTAGGACAACGTCCCGGCGACGCGCACATTTCTCAGACGGTACAAAAAGTGCAGTTGAATTGGGGACAGCGTCACAGGTGACGGACACTAAGGCGACAGAGAAAGCAGGGATGACGACGTCAGCAGCGACAACCACTTTAGCAGACGGGCGACGGTCATCGACGGTTGCGGTACAGAACGGAGACAAGGCGAGTTGTGCACGAGCGCAGTCGACAACTGCATGATGCGCGGAAAGGAAGTCCCAGCCCAGGATAACGGCATGCGATGCATGAGAAAGGACGACAAATTCGACGATGTAGAGCGCATCTTGAATTAAAACACGAGCGGTGCAGGTGGCCGAAGGCGTCACGTGCTGCGAGCTCGCTGTGCGTAGCGAAATATCAAAAAGCGGAGTCGTCACTTTGTTCAGTTTGCGGCAGAGAATCTCACTAATCACACAAACAGCTGCTCCTGTGTCGACAAGAGCGTTCGTCGCGACACCGTCTATAAACACTACAATCTCGTTAGGCGGCGAAAGAAGAGGCCTTGCAAATTTCGACGACGGCGCAGTTCTTGCCTCAGGAACTGCGGCTGTTAGTTTTCCTCCTGGGCATGGTTGGAACGGCGAACCATGGGGGAAAGGGAGCGGCGGCGGGGAGAAGGAGATCGGCGTGAACTGAAGGCGGGGCGACGTGAATACGAGTCCGTGGCGTCAGATGTAAGACGGTGCGTAGCTTGTTGAGGGACATGACTTAGGTTGGGAGCGCCATCGCGAAAATAGAGTCCGCGGCGGCGACAGAAGCGCGCAACATGTCCCGGAATACCGCAAGCGTAGCACACTGGCCGGTTGTCCGGAGTGCGCCAGGGGTTGAAAGGTGGTCTTGGATGCGAGATAGGTACGTAAACCGGCCGTACCGGACTTGGCGGCGTGTAGAAGTTGGCGGCTGGGCTGGATGGGACTGGCGTCGGCGGGGCATGAGATCGTGTAAGGGCCTCAGCGTAAGTTAACGGCGCCGTAACTTGCGGCGGTGAAGCGGGGGACGGTAGGGCTTCAGCAACTTGCGTCTGAATAACCCGGCGAAGCGACTGGTCCAGTGGGGGGAGAGGCTCAGTGACCGATGCCACAAGAGAGAGCTGACGTGCCACTTCCTCGCGTACGTATTGCTGAATTTGAGGCAGCAACGAGGTGTAATCAATACTAGCGGTGCTGGGAGCCAAATCTGAAACGTCAGCCGTTTGCATTCCAGGGCGACGTGTGGAGATGCGCTGTTTACGCAGCTCGTCAAAACTTTGGCAAAGTTCAATAACTTCAGTAACGCTTTGTGGGTTTTTGGCCACGAGCATATGAAAGGCGTCATCGTCGATGCCTTTCATTATGTGTTTGATTCTGTCAGGTTCCGACATGGACGCATTCGCCCGCCTACAGAGGCCGATGACATCCTCAATGTAGCTGGTGAAGGTCTCACCAATTTGTTGAGATCGTCCGCGGAGGCTGTGTTCAGCGCGAAGCTTGCGCACCGCTGGCCGGCCGAAAAACGAAACGAGGGTCTCTTTGAAAGCTGACCAGGTGGTAAAATCAGCTTCATGGTTCTTGAACCACAGGTGGGCCACGCCGGTAAAATAAAGAATGGCGTGAGTCAGCTTGTCGCGGTCATCCCACTTGTTGTTTGCACTAACACGTTCATACTCGGCCAGCCAGTCTTCCACGTCGTGATCGTCAGTGCCACTGAAGACTGGAGGATCACGCATACGAAGCACCCCAGAGCACACGACAGGTGTGGGAGCGGGAGAAGCTCGCGAGGGGCCGGCGTCCTCGGTCATCGTGAAGGCAGATGGTAGCGTACGGCTGCGGAGTTCCAGGACGCTGAAGGGGACTACCCAGCACCTCCACCAAATGCAACAAGAGTATTTTGCAGGTAGACTAGATGAAGCGGTTAAACAAGCTGGCTCGTTGAAAACCGACCTAGCGCGAACAACACGATCGTCAACGTCTTCTTCCACACACTCGCTGGCACAGAGCTGGTGCCGATGTGCTCCGGTACAATATATATATATATATATAGATCGAAGTTTCCCTATCAGAACTCGGTAGGGGCTCTGATAGAGTGGTCAAGCACATTCCTCAGTTATTGAAGCGATAGCGTTGAGGGCTCCGTGTCACAGAAATCAAGCGTTGGCCTTGGCGTCGGTGTCGGCTTGGGCGTCGGCGCCGGCTTCGTCGTAAGCATCGGCATCCGTGACACCATGGCGGAGAAAATTATACCGAACCACCCCAACCACACAGGCCCCACGCATGGCGCAAGGCGTTAGTGAGAAAAAGTTGAATTTCTCAACCTAAAATCCATCTGAAAAATGGTAAAGTGCGACCAAACTACAACCTATAGACAAGATAGCATCGATTTTTAATTTGAATGTACGAGAAAACATAATTCTGGCACGAGGAAACTCAAGCCCAAACCCAGGATTTCAACCATAGGAGCGGCGCGCTCGGGAAGGTTCCTTGCGAAAACCCCATTCAGATGGCGCTCGCGTCCTCCGCAGCGTGGTTCACCCTTTACGTTAAGGGTATACAAAGACGACTGGAAAACAGCGAATTAGGGATTTAATTTATCCTGCATGCGTAATGTACAAATGGTGCAACAGAAGGTTCCTGGACTGATGTGCGCAAACGACATTGTGCTACTATAGCCGACAATAAAAAAAGATTTACAGATACTTGCGAATATATAGGGTGTTTCAGGGAACACTTTCCAAAATTTTAAAGGTTGCCTGTGGCAGATAGCAGAATTGTGGTTAATGGTCTGGTCTACTCGAAGAGGCGGACATTACTTGCACAAGCAATAAAATGCATAATCGACTAATTAACAAAAAAACACTAATTCAGTTTTTATCTAATTACCTGATGGCCCATATTGCAAAGTACAAATTGTAGTCACGGAGTTGGCAACGCGGATCCACTTGGAACGAATTCTCAGGATGACACCAGTTTCAAGATAATAATTCCCAAACATTGCGGAGTTACTTTTTATTCCCAGTTACTTTTGTGCTTGAATGCATAAAACGATGTTTTGTTAAGCAAGTAACTGGAACGCCAATGCCGTTCTCCACAAAGTTCGGGAATTAATATCTCGAAACTGGTGTCGTCCCCAGAATTTCTCCCAAGTGGTTCCGTCTTGCTAACTCTACGGCGATAATTTGTAAATTGCAATATGGGCCATAAGGCCATTTAAAAGCTTAATTAGTTAATTTTTGTTAATTAGTCGATTATGCGTTGCATTTTCTTGTGCGCGCCTCTTCGAGTAGGCCAGCTCATGAACTAGAATTGGGCTATCTGCCAGAGGCAACCTCTAAGAATTTTTGAAAGTGTTCGCTGAAACACCAGGTATGTGGCAACGCAGTGACAAATCTAGGCCTTAAGTTTAGCCCAGAGAAATCAGGAATTATGATCTTTAGTGAAGAGTGAAGATTACGTGGTGTCAATTCAACAGCAAGTCATACCAATAGTCAAGCAATATAAGTACCTCACCGTGCACATAAACGAAAGAGAGAATTACTTGAGCAACCAACAAGATAATCTGAAAATAAAGGGGACGCGGAATGCAGCAAAAATGAAACACAAAGCATTGTGGGGCCACAATAAGTATTAGGTGGTGCGTGGAATCTGGAAAGGAGTAATGGTGCCAACGCTAACGTTCGCAAATGCCATTCTATGCTTAAAATCGTATATCTAGTTGCGGTTGGAAGTTAACCAAAGGTGAGTGGGCCGGTTGGCTTTGGGAGCCCACGGTAAAACCACAAATGAGACAGTGCAGGGTGACATGGGTTGGGCCTCTTTTGAAGTCCGAGAAGCAAAGAGCAAAGTATTCAAGAAAGGCTAAGGAACATGGATGAAAATAAATGGGCGGCTAAAGTGCACAAGTATCTGCGCATGAAAAGCGTGGACACAGAATGGAGGAAGAGGTCAAGGAAGTTGACAACCAAGTACAGGATAATGGAATGTGTAATAGACAACTAGGAGTCACCAGAAAGAAACTGAGTGAAGTATAGACCTTGAATTGGATGCGAAGAATGAAAACAAAAAGGACCACGGAGATTTGCAAGAATGAGAAGAAAGAAATTAGAAGGGAAAATCTGTACGATAACCCAAATGGCAGTACCTTGCTATTTGAGGCTCGAGCCGGGTGGCTAAGGACCAAAACATACCAGAGCACATATTCGGAACTAGGTGAGGGATGTGTATGCTCCAGCAAAAATCAGGAGACCACTCAGCACATCCGAATGGAATGCGAAGGGATTCACCCAGCGAGAATCGTAGGTAGCGTACAACTTCCAGAAACGCTTGTGTTTAAACTCGATGGAACCATCAATCGATCAGCCGTAGAGATAAGCAAGAGACGATTAGAGTACTGGTGGCGAAAAAGCAGGGAAGAGATTGACAAGACCTTGTCGAGAACCGAGGGGTCGCAGCGGAGCGCCAGAACAAGAGGACCAGCGGCGCCTTGGGGCCGGCTGCGACTGACGAGAAAAATAAAGTTGGGCGGCGCGTGCCAGCGGCGCAAGCACGGCACGCGCTAGTCCGTTCTGAAAGCCTGCTGAGCTGGTCCTCTTGTTCTGGCGCTCCGCTGCGACCCCTCGGTTCGCGACAGTGGTGACCCGGATGTGATGCGCTGATCTCTTAAATCATAGGTAGCGATACAAGGTACATTTTGTAAAAAATACAAAGAATAATGAGAGGTATCAAAATGCTAGATAAAGAGCATGTATAGTATACCTGAATAAATAAAGCAGGCGAATTGTTGACGCCCCGTTTCAAAGGGGATGCCATTAAATTATCATCAGCATCAGCGTAAAACGGTAGCGGCGCGCCGAGGCGAAGGTGGAGAACAAGAAGGCTGCAGTTCCCGGGCAGCGTCAAAGTTACTAGACTAGCTTCAGTTGTACAACTGGGCGGCGTTGCGCGGAACCGCCACCCGACCGCACCTTCATGGCACTGCCGTCGCACCCAGCTTCACTTCCTCTCAAGCCGGCTACGCGAATTGGCCGCACGAAACACGCAACGCATCGTTGGTGTATTCTGTGGTTGGTTGTTGACGGCGGACTTCTGGAAGCATGTCATTCGCGAAACTATAGCCTTCGCCGGGTTTGTTAAGGATATCAGCAGACGATGCCGACGTGCTGCGTTCCTGACTGCAACAAGCGGCTATCGAACGATGTCGACAGTTCGGCGGGACACTTCGCTCAGCGTTGAAAAGAGCGATTCCTCGTGCCGACCGGGAACTCACTGCGAAAATTATGGGGTGTGATTTATACCTTCATGAGCAGGACATCTTAAACTGTTTGTGCACATTATGAATGGACAGACGGTTGAGGTGCCACGGGACAAGTGGACACTTGCTGAGGGTGCTGTGTCGAAATTGTCCCCGAACCTTCCCTTGTATATGTCGAACCACCCGGGGGGAAAAACGCGAACAAAGAGAGATGTTTGGTGACCTGTTCTGGGCCATCTTAGAAGAGCTGTCAGAGAATACGCTGAGTCGTGTTGGGGGCCCCTTGCGCTTTCAGAAACTGAGTGCAGGCACGCATCATTAAATTTTTAGCAGCTTGTGATAACCAATCAATAGCTAATCGAAAATGGATCAATAACAAAAAAGTTGTCGCAGTTTCACCTGGAAGGCGAAGCATCAATTGCGATAGCAAATTTGTAGAGAGCTATACGCAGTAATGATAATAGCTTTATCAGCTTTATAAACTTGGACATGCAGCAGCACAGGCAACACGCAGAACTGTTGTCGACGCCATCGGCGTTTTGCCCCGTTCGCACAAAATGCGTGCGGCGTTGGTGACTGTTGCTGGAGCCTCTGATATAAATAGGCACTGCGTGCCGCAGCTAAACGTCACCTCCCTTCCCTCCTCCTCCCCCCTCGCCCCACCGCCTTACGCGCGTCGGAAGAAGCCGCGTTTGCTCTACATATATGGTGATTGTAAAGGAGGAAAGAGACGCCTACTTCTGCAGCATTTAAGGGAGCACGGCGCAGAACGCGCCATTTGTTATCCGCCTTGGGTTCACTCCCCGTGAAAGCGCGCGTCCCTCGCGCCCTTTCACTCGCACATAGAGCGTTCGGCGGCGCGCGGCGACGATTTCATCTCTATTGACGTCATACGGAACCTCACGGCGACGGCGACGCCGACGGCAGAAATCTGCTTTGGAGTGTCCATATAATTGCTATCGCAATAATAAATTCGTGAAAATGCTATGGTTGACTTGGTAGTGCTTAGCCTAGCCCAAATGCGTGGTCAATACCTCGAGATAGCCAATCAACAGGTAATCAATAATCAATCAGTAATCAATAAATTCCAGAAAAGCATAACCCGTAAGGCCAGGACCAGCTAGGTGGCAATCAGCTCCGCTGTTTTTTTTATCAGCCTTGCACCAGTTGTGCAAGCTACACTAATTTTTATTTAGTCACGCGCATGCATACACGCATACCTTACAGGAGCCTTGCATAAAAATGCATTCTTAGGCTAGGTTCCTGGATCAGTGGCGGGGATCCAGTCTTGAAGTAAAGGCAGCGAAAAAACGTGCCAAGCTTCTGTAGGTAGAGTTGGTTTCCACGTAGACCCAAATCATTTGCCGAGATTATGTCCCTTCTGACAATTTAAGTGTTAGCTATATATACGGGGATACCGTTGTATTTTACTTCGTTTTCTTTAAAAAGCATTCATTGGTTTACAAGAAAGTTGTGCTGTTATTTTTATGGATAACAAATTCGGTCTCGCTAGCTATCGTATAACTAACTGCCCCAGACGAAAGTGCCTAAGCAAGTAAAAGCAGCGAGAAAACATGCCAACCTGCTGTATGGTAAAAGTAGACAGTGTGAAAGGTTTACGCGGCAGGAAGAAACACACAACACTTAAAAATGCAGATTCTGCGCTTCGTCGTATGCGTTTCTTCCTATCGTGCAATTTACCCTTCATTCAGTATGAACCAACTAGCCCGATATATCTTATTGCTGTAGGCGGATAACGCTTTCGCATGGTATCCCTAATTCGAAATATAGGGAGAACTCCAGCGAGCGTGAAACGCGCGCAAGCTGCCCGTCCGCACGAGCTGAAGGCTGCGGCGAGGCGTTTGCAGTTGAGCGCGATGGAACAGCGCCGCCATCTGGCGGCTGCCCGAGGAGTAGTGACAGCGGCGGTAAGCACAGGGGCAGAGAGTTTTACAACTGAAGCTAATCTAGTAACGTTGGGCAGCCTGGAAAGCATTGGGACCTTTTAATGCTATCGCGTGCCACTCGTAAAGGCGAAGTTGAAGCGTCCTCCAAATTTTTATACGATGCTTCTGTATTGATCTTTCTCCAATCTTCGATGACGCGGAACAGCAGTCCTTCTGCAGTTGTAGAACAGTTCAAAGCCAGTCCTTTTCACGAATGGGGAGACTTCGATTGATCCACAAGACTTGCACGCGAACGACGCCCATCGAGGTACATGCGGCGGAAACCGTGAAACGTCTTGCTGGCTTCGACTGTTTCTTCTGCGCATACGGAGAAGAAATATAGGCAACCGTGATCATGTTGAGGTGTTTGTACTCCTAGCTTATATTCGTCAGTAACACCGTTGTTTTCCCTTCATGCAGTTGAGCTGTTTCTCTTGCGACGTCGTCTGCAAGGTAAATGACTAGATGTTGCACGCCCCCGACGACGCCTTCAACGCCTGTGCATGTTTCATAGCCAACAGAAATGATCACGCTCGAGCGAGATGTTCCAGCCCATATAAAACAACGCCACTGAGTGTTTTCTTCTGCGGTACTGCTTGGTCAGTAGACATTGTTAGCAACTTGGACTATAGGTCAATGATTGCGTCATGTTAACTCATGGAGTCTGCGCCACGAATTAAGTCTCGTAAGCAATCCCAGAGGGGAACGAAGGTCGCAGTGTAAGTCTGGTCATGAACTCTATTGCCGCGCAGATTCCAGTCAGCGTTATTAGGAGTTCTCCAGGTGTCCGGATTAGACAGCGGTCACATTCAGTCTTGGCTTTCTTCAACTTGGTGGAGAAGGAGCCACTATTAGGGAATAGTCCGATGGTATGTCTAGAATTGGGATGAATTCGTGGCCATCGAGAAGCACGTCAAGGTCGATGGTTCTTCGTCTTGAATTGAGGCTTGGGCGCTGCGTCGGATCACGGCATCGCATTGGCCTGCTGCTGTTACGTCTCGCCGTAAGGTCTTCTCTTAGTGGCGCAGTCTTGACTTCGAAGGCTCGTCTGGATGGTGGCGTGTCACTACCATGACAGCACCAAGACGTAGGCGGCTCTTTCATGACCTACATGACACGCATGTCATGTCATGAAATTCATGTCATGAGTCCTCAGGAGTCCCTTTAGCTACACCCAAGAGACCTTAAGGTGAAAGCCTAGTCATGATCAGGACTATTACTTACATCCCCATCCTTTATTGTTTGCTTCACTTGGTACCCACGTCCGAACCCATTTCAGTGTTTTAGGGGCGTAGCTCCTCTTAGTCTAACCTTGTCACGTCTCCGTTGTCCGGCGTATCTCCCGGCAGTAAACGGCAGTATCTCCCGTATAATGCAATATATGGCGCTGTCTCATAGAAGTACATACAAACTGCAGTTCAGGGACGATATTCTAGATGGCGCTGTACAGAATATGTGTCGTCATCACCATTTCTCGTCTCATTTCCTAGATGGCGTTGGTCCAATAGAATTGTGTGCAATATGGCGCTTGTGGGAATCGACACTAGATGGCGCTGGAAGTGCCGCTGCTCTCCGATCGACTGCTGCGCGGGCTGCGCGGGGATGCGCGGGGAGCGAGCGCCTCTCTCATTTCTTGGATCGTCGCCGTACGTGTCGGATCGTTGGTGGAGCATGGACGATGCGCAGCGGCGGGCGCGGATGGCTGCTGCGGCTCGTGCTCGTCGGCAGGATCCCGCGGTGCGAGCTCGAGAAGCTGCCGCCAAGCGAGTGCGGCGCCTGGCAGATCCCGAGACGGTGCGCGCCAATGACGCCGCGGCGAAACGTGCACTGCGATCAGCGGACCCCGGAATGCGAGAGCGGGAAGCGGCGGCTCAGCGAGCGCGGCGCCTGGCGGGTCCCGAGACGGTGCGCGCCAATGACGCCGCAGCGAAACGCACTGCGAGCAGCGGCCCCGAAAGGCGAGAGCGAGAAGCGGCGGCTAAGCGAGCGCGGCGCCGGGCAGACCCGGATGGTGCTCGTGCGCGGGAAGTGGTGACCAAGTGGCGGCAGCGGCCTCACAGTCAAGGAGTCGACGCGCGGTTCGAGCGGGAATTTCTCGCTCATTCGTTTGGCCACAGTTGCGACGTGTGTGATCGACTTTGGTTCAATAATAATCTCACCGCGGTTTCTGGCATCAGGAACGAGCAGAATGAGGCCGCCGCCATCGCCGTGCTCCGCCGCGAGCTTCGAATACAGAAACCAAATACAGAAACAGACCGTTCGTGCTCGTGGGTGACCTTAATGTCGACATATCGGACCGCTCCACCAACGATTGGCTCGTTCAGCACATGGCCATCAGATACTCGCTCAGGTGCATCTCCCTAGACCACCTTGCACCTACTACCGTGCGGGGGTTGTGCATAGACATCGTGTTTGCTAACATTCCCCTTAAACCAGTACTCGAACCCCTAGCTGTGCACTTCTCCGACCACAAGTGCGTAATATATAAAGGTAACTTGAAATCTCAATAAAAGTTTTCTTCACCGTACCTCACGTGTTTGCATGATGATTTTATAGGGCGAACTTCTCGGAGGATTAACGGTATCACCCATAACCTCCGAAGCTTCGCCCACCTCACCATCATTCACCTCGTGGATATGCTGTGATTTTTTTTTAGTGTTAATGTTTTTTCGCTGAGTCATTGTCATCTTTGCTCAGTCATGGGCCGGTATTTTGTAGCGCTGCGTTATGCTGTATTCTATGCTAGTCTTATGACCCACCGCTCACGGCCAGCTGTTCCCTTTGATAACGTGAGCGGACCGTCGCTCCGACCACTGACTAGAGCACTGCACGGGCCGATTTTTTCAGCCCGGGCCCGGCCCGGGCCCGTTTTTACGTTGGGCGGCCCGCCCGAGCCCGATCAAAACCTTTATGGCGAGACCCGGGCCCGGCCCGGGCCCGGAAATAATCTACGTTACCCGCCCGGCCCGGCCCGCCACCCCTTTACCTTAGGCCCGAGCCCGGCCCGAGCCCGACTCGAAACGGGCCCGAACCCGGCCCGAGACCGAAAAATAATGTTTTTCAGAGTTGAGACACCCGAAAATAACTCGCTGCACGTTACATGCACACCACCAGAAAGCCCGAGCCCGGCCCGGGCCCACGTCAAAAAACCCGAGCCCGGCCCGGGCCCGAGTCAAAAAGCACACGCCGTGCCCGAGCCCGGCCCGAGCCCGTGAAAAAACTGGCTCGGGCTTTCGGGTAAGCCCGAGCCCGTGCAGTGCTCTACCACTGACCAAGCGCGAAAAGGCATTAGCATGGTCATGGTCATGACTATGTCTTCTACCATCATCATTTGGTGTTTCCTTCACTTAGTATCTACGTCAGAACCCATTTCAGTGGCTTTTGAGTGTTAATATTTTTCGCTGAGTCATTGTCAATTTTGCTGAGTCACGCTCATGACTATGACTTCTATCAGCATTATTTAGTGTTTCTTTCACTTAGTACCCACGTCCGAACCCATTTGAGTGGTTTTTGAGTGTTAATGTCTTTTTGCTGGGTCATTGTCAAGACCTACATGACACGCATGACATGTAATTTATGTCATGACCTATCACTTATGTTCGTCTAGACTCCTGTCATACTATGCCAATTTTGGTACCTACCAAGTTAACGAAACGACCTTGAGAGCATCAAGACGTAGGCGGCTTTTTCATGACCTAGATTTCACGCATGTCGTGACATTCATGTTATGTTATATAATTTATGTTCGTCATATACTCTTGTCATAGTATGTCCATTTTGGTACATGCCAAGTTAATGAAATGACCATGAGAGCACAAAGTCGTAGGCGGCTAGATAGATAGATAGATAGATAGATAGATAGATAGATATTGTCCAAGTACCAAATGTTCGCCAAGAACTGCTTCGCATTTAAGAACAGTCCCTCCTCCAGCAATGCTGAGAAGTGATAGCGATGCCGATAGCCCGCCTCACAAATTGCGAAATCCACCCATTGTCCTGCTTTCAATGAAAGGAGCGTAACTGTGGTAAACAACCTATATTGTCACCTTTCCAACCACTTTTAAAGGTAAATAGACTTGTACAATAAGTGCGTTGTTGTACAGAACTTTATTATATTTCTGCCGCGTTTTTGCCAAAGTACACGCCTCCGTGAAGCTAGATGGACCCGGCGTCTTTATTCTGTGGATGGACGAGTTAACTCATGGAGAACGAAGGCGAAGGCAGCGCCACTTTTCTGCTCACTACAAACGAAGGCTTATCTGCGCATTGTAAGTTAAAAAAAATGTGGTTGATCCCTCTTATATAGGAATCGGTATAAAACACGAAAGTGAAACGTGTCTTCACAGAAGTAGTGTAATGTTTATTGCACATTGATATATAATGTCTATTGGTGTTTTGTGGCTAAAGCGCCCTTAGGCGTTGATGCACCCACGCTGACGCCTGGTGGCACGTCTCCTCCATCACGACTACCAAAGTCGATGACCATGAGCAACCGTCGTGCATATGGAAGCTGCACTACGCTGCACACGCTAGCACAACGCGAAAGACGAAGCACGTAACTGACACACTAATACAACGCGCAAGACAAAGCACGTAACTGAATCGTCACCGAGTCAAATCAGCGCGTACAGCGCGTCGTAATTGCAGCCTCCGCGAGAAACATTTTCAGAGCTAATTGCGGAGGCCACGCTCCGCTGTGCTGAGTACGGTGAACGCCACCTAGGTGGCGTTGGTAGTGCTTCTTGATGCCAGCGTCCCTTCGAATGCTGGCATCGAGGCGTCGTAGTGCTGAGACCACCGAAGCGTTCACTGTCGGTGCGCGTTAGTGTCATAATGCAGTACTTCTCTTTTCTGCTCGTAGGCGGCGGCACCGCCCCGAGCAAGAGCGCGGGTACACGGAGGAGTGTTAGATATATAAGGTGCGTCTGTGTAGCTCTCTGCAAATGCGTTTGTGGCGCAATGGGTTAAACGCTCGGCGATCTATCGTCGCGGACCGAGAGGTCGTGGGTTCGATTTCCAAATTTTGCATGTTTGTGGAACTTTTTCTTCTGGTTTCTTTCTTTGTATAATGTTCTATGACGTATTTCCGTGACGGAAATACGTCAGTGAAGTCTTGGTGGACCCCGGCATAAAACACTTTCGTGTTAAAAACTTATAATAAAAGGACTGTTACTGCATTTTGATACTAATTACTAAAACACCAGGAACAGCGTACACTAGTAGAAAGTCACGTGGTAGACCTCATAAGTACGTTCATGTTTTTGCCGCGTGGGGTGTCAAAGGTGATTTCCGCGACTTTTAGTAAAGAAATAAAAATATAACTCCACGTTTAATGAGAAAAACAGGGCCCAGTTTTAGGCAATACGATAGACGATTCTTTCATCAGCGGGGTTATCTCAGTTCATGTTCTTAGTGGTTGTCTGTCCCTTTAAGCTTTTTTAGAGAGACCCATTCGGGAAACTGAACGTTAAAAATTCATTTCTAGAGGTCCCTGCAGCAAGAAGCGCCCTTTTCGGTACCATGAAATGGTAGACTTAATTTTAGAGACTTTCAAGACAAATGAAAAAAAACTACCTTTCACACATGAGCTTCCCACGGACAGTTCTTTGCAGTTTTTAGATATTAACCGGGCTTTTACTAAAGATCATGTTCGTTACTCATACCTCCCTCGCAGTAATAAGGCGCTGTTAGCCTATGACTCTGCCCACTGAAAAACTGTTAACCGTGGCATGGTGTTGGTCTGTCTGCAATCGGCGCTGCGCAGGTCCTGTATGCACCTAATGCGGGCTAGTCTTCACGATCAGATCAGTAGAAATAAAAAAAAACTGGCTTCCTTCGGTTGGTCTTGAATGCTGTCGTGCAATCTCTGCCACAGAAACTGAAAATGAGCGCTCGGGACACGTGCACTTTACAGAAAGGGAGCGTCGTAGACCAGAGGTGGTGCAGTATGTACACAGATTTAGCCATAACCTGATGAAATTGACTACCAGGTATTTCTACCTAATTGACTACCAGATCATTCCTAGTGTGGTTTCAGCTCCCGGCCTATTGGCACAGTTGTGCCAGCGAATGTATCGCGCTTAGCAGCGAGGCTGCTAAAACAGGCACGCAAAGCCTTTCAGGTGTTGTCTCGAGAGTGCTGTACATGGCGTTCCCCTGAGATGCGGCAAGTCATGCATTAAACAAACTGGACGTTGCATTATTGGCCGGCTGAGGGAGCCCGACAATAGCATGGGAAAACGCGGTGGCGCACACCTTCCGGCACACTGGTAAATTTGCTCATGTGTGCCGCACTTTACGCAAGTTAAGGTTATTGGTAAAAGCAGATTTCAAGCGTCGAGGCGGCTTCTAGAAGCATTCCATTTACCAATGAAAGGGTCTTCTTGTGTTAGTGACATGCCAATCATGCTGTATACCACATAAGTGTGCTTTTTTGATAAACGTTATTTGTTGTGTTGACAAGCTTCACGTCACGCTTTCAGTCTCAGGCGCATGCTTCGTGCCTTCCTGGTTATGCGCATTTGATAATTATTAAACAGTTGGTACCCGATGCTCCTCTCTCTCTTACTTGTTGCACTATTTTCATGTTCCGTACTTTACGCCAGAATCAACATGTTTACAAGCTTAGACACAAATTAGGTCATGGACAAATTCTCGAATTGTTTGCGAGTTTGCCCATGTTGTTGCCGCGATAATTGTAGAAATTTGAGGCAGCCATCTCTGGCCACGCAGGTACAATAAAACAACGAGAAGCGCCTATGTTTTGCCTTTACATTGAAATCGCAGTCATTTAAAAATAACTTTACAAATGCTGGTCTTCAAATGTTACTTCATGTCACTGCAAATTAGGAGCAGTAACGTGTGCTACGCAATAAAAGACAAATATGGAGCAATATTGTGTAGGCTTTGGTAGCGCCTTAAGCAAGCCTTCACGTGTTACCTCTAGGGTACCTTCGTCGAGCACCACTATCAGTATGTAGGGTAAGTACGCCTCGCTAAGCTCATCAATTATGTCGAGTACCTACATAAGCGTAACCCGCAAAGCTTGTGTTGTCTGTCGTGAAAGAAACATAAGCAAGTTTCGGTGGTGCTAGTTGTTGCGCGTTGAGTTGAGCAGTTCGAGAAAATTGTTGATTTTCAGCACAAATAAATGAATATATAGCGGAGCTCCATTTTCTTGGGTAGCTGACAGTTGCGCTAAGCTAAGGTTCACATTGTAATATTATTTCACTTCGTTGCCCTCATGTACACTGGCGTAAAGAGTACCTTAATCTTCAGGGAGTCCTTTCGTATTCCTTCTACAGGATGTGTTGTGTTCAGTGCCTCATAGACGTCATTCATTTTCATTTTAAACGCTACTGTTCTCTTCGAGTGCTGCAGGCCATCAACGTATTCTGTCCTGCATAACTGCACTGCAATAGCAGTAATACGGCTAAATAGCTATGGAAGATATAGAAGGTATAACAGTTATTTGACAAACGTTACAAAGCAAGAGATACCGCATTGTATAATTAGGCATATTACCATTTATAATAACTCACCTGTGCTACAAGTTGCAGTTTCATCTCAGTAAGCTTGTGGTGTTTACGCGGCATGCTGAGAACTTGGGCACGACTTGTGATGACGCTTTCTTTCGTACTCATAGAGCGGTTAATCTTCATCCCGAATAAAAATTATCGACACCGATCAGTACAGGTTATAAGGTAAGTAAACTACGGAGCGCACTTGTCCATAATTGTGATTAAGCTAGTTTTGCGCACACACTTCAGGGCATGTGGCGTATCAAACATGAAGTGAAGGCACGTGCCCCCAAATAGGCATGAATGTGGAATCTTGTGAAATATTAGGTCAAGCTGCCCCTGATTCCCATCTGCTGCCATATAGAGCGATTGTTCCCAGCACGATCACTGACTACTGAATTCACCACAGCACCAGTTGCATTATTGCTTCCAGCACCAGCTCTGCTAAAATCCTGCCTATAGTAAGACCTTACGTGACAATGGTGGCAATTGCTCGCACACAGCTCTCAAGAAGTGGTACGAATATTAGCAGGAGCACATCACCTGCAAGTTGGTCACTTAGTTCATTTGAAATCTCACCGTAGTTCAGAAAACCATCAAGTTTATACCAGGGCCTGTTGGAATCGTACGCCAGGCGTACCCTAATCTCGTATAACTTAAATGTGCCAAACTTCTTATCGGCTCAATTTCCAGCTGCTTTTCAATGGCTTCTATACAGAGCGGCTTAAACCATGCTTACTTGGTATTCCTTTCAGAATATGTGCCAGACGGCTCATCGAGACAAGGGCAGCATTTGCATGACATATGGAAGTTTATGTGCTCAAGGCCTCGCTATACTCAGCACTAAACAATAACTCAGTCCCTTTGTACGGCATGCCACACGGAGACCTTGCTGTGCGATATTTACACGATTTCATTTATGCAAGTCACTGTAAAGGTGGAAGTGCAGCCAGCACTCCCTCAATTTTGTTATCTGTAATTTCAGAAAGCCTCTTCTTCACAGCCCATTTTTTTTTCTTTTTGCTCCTGATGCACCGCAGCAGCCCATGGTAACTGCTTTTACAGCGAAAGCTGTATATGGCTAGGCGAAATGAACAACCGATCCTGCCATGTTTCCTCAAACGTGTCCATTGGCTGCGCCGTCAGTTACGTCGTTCCCTACGACGCACCCAACCGCGGGCGTCATTGGCAGCGCCGTTAGTGACGTCGTTAGCGAACGGGTTCCCGCCATTGCCTCGCTGACGCTGATCTGCCCGCAACGCCGTCTCCTCGGCTCGCCGTTGTCGCATGCGTTCCATATCTCGATATAGCACTTAGAGTATACTGGCTAGTGTGCGGAGCGCGCGCATTCCTTGCGGTAGAGGGTGGCCCCGCCCGCGATGACTGCGCACAGAGGCCGTAAGGGGCGCTGCATGCCGAGTGGGTGCATGGAAGCCGCGATGCACCTGTCGTCCCATTGCTGCCAAAGTCTCGTGAGATTGCTTAGGAAATTTCATACTTGTAAAATCAGTGTTTGACAGGCATCGTCTCTTGGAGTGTCAAGTTGGAAGACTGTAAATGTGAACAGCAACATCCTCAGATGTTAAAGGCTAAGCGGCAAAGCAAAGAAGGACGTGTTTTGTGCCGTTGTGCCGAAGCGGTTATTGGTCGAACGAAGAAAAGGTGTCTTTGTTCACCGCACCAGCGGACCCAGCACGGCTTGCTGAATGGGAAAGTAGGATCAAGAGGGCAGACAAAAGGCTGACGCCGAAGGCTGTCGTGTACGAAAGACATTTTGAGGACGACTTCATCCAACGATATTTTCAGATTACGGTGAACTGTGTCGTGAACGAAGTCGCCCGAGAGAAGCCACGTCTGAAGCCCGTTGCTGTTCCTACATTATTCGAAATTTACCCAACGCATCTTGTGCCTAAGAAAACGGCGAAAAGGAAGGTGCGAAATCTTTGCGACCAAGCACCAGCACCTAAACAACGGAACGAAATGTCGAGCTGGCGGATCCCGAGTTGTGCTCTGTAGTCGACGATGACGAGACGCGGGGTGACTCTCATTGCGTCGCACGTGGAGGTGCATCGGAGAAACTCCAGAAGCGCTCCGATTCCGAGTAGCAATGCCTTGCTACAAGATCACTGTGTGATGGTGAAGTAATGCCGCAGTCGCCGTGCCCAAGTGGTGTTCGGCACCCGTTCGATGGAGTTCTGATTCCGGCGACATTTATAAAGTTGCCTGCTGCGTTAAATGACACTTTAAGTTATGCCTGTTGCGAGAATGAAGCCGGTGACTTCTCGAAGCTATTCATCGAAAGAAGGGCGACTTTTGGAGAACCTTCGCGTGACCACAGTTCTGTAATTGCCACAATTCACTTCCGAGGAAAGGAAAAGGAAAAGCGTGTGCTCACAGCCCGCCATGAGGCAGAGGCATTGATCAAAGGAGTTGCTCTGCCTGACATTTGCAATGAATGTGGAATGATTCCTGTTGCAGGCAAGCACACTTCATACAGAAGTATGTACTTTGCAGATAAATACTTGCTGACCACCGATGCCAAAGGAGACTCATGCTTCCACTGCAAATATTTACGAAAGCTCTCGCAGAACATGTACAGAAGAAAAATGACGAATAATCCTTCCAATGACTAAAAGTGCAATATTTCTCGTGCTTTGAGAAGGATAAAGAAAAGCCTGGCCAATGTTCAGCAGCAGGTGACTCAAATGAAGGAGCAAAACATTGCACTGAGTGAAGAACCTCTTGAGGCAAAAATACAGTCACTCCCGAAGAAGCAGCAGCTAGCTGGGAGAACTTGTTTCCTGCTGCAAGACGAAAATCTCTT
Organism: Dermacentor silvarum; assembly: GCF_013339745.2. Taxonomy (NCBI): domain Eukaryota; kingdom Metazoa; phylum Arthropoda; class Arachnida; order Ixodida; family Ixodidae; genus Dermacentor; species Dermacentor silvarum. Next base: position 121,521,197 of record NC_051156.1, read on the forward strand.
AAAGGCATGACTTATGGTGATGAGTTGATTGTGGAATGTTTGCTAATGAGAATGCGGAGCCCAAAGTTCCACGAGCAGCTTCGGAAGCAAAGCATTATGATTCTGCTTGGGCGAAGTTGCTTGCAGAAGTATCTGCAGCGATTCAAGGGTGGTTTTGGCCTGAACACCAAGATTTTTGTGGCTTTAAGCGAAAAGACCAAAACATGGACACCTTCAGCCGTCATGGGGGCCTTCTTTTGGATTATTGTAAACTCTCGGATCATCTCAATAAGAAGGCAGCCGGTGAGTTCCAAAACCGCTTCCAACAAGTCATTCTTGTTGCTTTACATTGACTCTACAATTGAGATAAAAAAGCAAGATTGCATTTTATTTGCTGCATTATGACAGCTTACGTTCCGCATGATGTGTAATGATGCTTTTTGTAACAATTCAGGTAACATTGAAGACTTCGAGGATCTTGGAGATTACACGGCCAGTGACTACAAGGGTGTGCTTGCAGACCACGGAATTGTTGTGCTGTTTCAGCCCTACACCGGTAAGTTGTTTCAGCAGAGTCTGCTGTCAAGCTCATGGCATCAACAACATGGTTATCTCACACTATCCTTGGTCTCGCTCATTTTTTCAGGAAGCTGGACACAAATCCGTGGCGTTCTTGCCTCGAAAGGCAATGTAAAAGCAGCCACGCTGGCAAAAATCGTAGTCGAATGCACCGTCTTGGCTGAACAAGCAGGCTTGTATTTCGACTCCATGACTTGTGACGGCGCAAGCTGGAACAGAAGCATGTGGCAGATCTTTGGCATACATTGTGAGCTAATTATTCATTTTGCACATTTATTATTGCTGTCATCCTGTGGGGAGGCATAATGAACATCCTAAAAGCAAAATTTTACTTGCTTGAAATTTCCACATATCCAACAGTCTAACAAGTTCTCTTCATTTATTGTATAATTGGAACTTCTTAAAATGTAGGCGACAATGGATTAATAATAGTGAAGCGTGTATTTTCTGTTTTCCTACTAATATATTCCAAAGCTTAAAGTTTGATATCCTGCCACTGTGGTAAATATAAAAATTGTGTTCCGGTATTACACTTAGACACTATGTAGGCTTCACCTACATGCCTTTAAGCATTTGTTGCTGGCTTTTAAAACTTTTGTTCTCGCATCATTTCGTACTTACCTTATGTACAAAATATGTTTTTAATAGGTTCTGCTGTTCATCTGAGAAGCAGTACGAAGCACTCAGTGGACACTAAAAGACAACTTCGTCTCAGACTTTCCACACCTTTTGAAAAATGTGCGCAATGGATTTGTGTGCAAGTGTAACCTGACCCCGTCTGGCCACGTTCACAGTGGTATTATTGAGACAGCCTGGGAGTCGGACCGTGACAACGTTACACTGAAAGGTATGACCAACATAACGACTGCACACCTGACGTCGAATTCTTTTGAAAAAAGGAGACTAGATTTAGCGTTCCATTTTGATGTGATCAAGTGATCAAAGGACTCTATGTGCACAGGAAACGTATACATTCCGTGTACACAAATGTGCAACCAACAGAGGAATTCGTCAAGCGAATGGACTGGCTTATCCGCATAATGACCTCAAGGACGAGCCAAAGGGCTCTGAAGTATGGTAATGCACATGAAAAGTTCCTATAGCAGATTTCGTAGACCACCTAGACGCATGGGAGCGGCACGCGGAACCAGCTGGGGGCGTCTCTTCATGTCGCGTCTAAGTCAAGACAAACTGGAAAATGTTTTCGGCATTTTAAGGCAGTCATCCGGTTGTAATGACAACCCTACCGTGTCACTCTTTCTCGTAACTGTTAATTTAATGTCGTTTTATAACCTTGCAACACCACTGAGAGGAACCAACTGCTTACCCGATGTTATCAAAGCACTGTTTAGCGAAGCACCTATATCACAGACTAGCACCGGGGCACCACCACTTTTGAACACTATTGATGACTTATTTGACCAAGGAAAGGTTGATGAAGTTGAGGAGGCCATTTACAGTGTTCTGTTCAAGAATGATCATACCGGGTACGTAGAAAGGAAAAGTAACGCTGCCTTGATCTACTATGCTGCCGGCTATGTGGCGAGAAAAACAATCGCAAAAAAAGTGCATGCCCACAGTGCGCATCTTGCCTTTGTGTGATACCAAATGATGCTAACATGGACGAGAGCTCTAACTTCACCGCTCATTTTCACAATGGTGGGCTTGTTTATCCTAGTTCCGCCCTCTCCACGGCAGTTAAGCTAATCGAGGACGAATTCACCGTCTTCTTTAGCAAGAACATTCTGCATGAAGAAAGTTTTCTCGATTTTGCAAAGTGCCTACGTTCACTCTCACTGCCGCAGCTTGGCTGCTCTAGCCATGAAAAAGAAAATTTGAACAAAGCGGTCAAGTTCTGTGTCTTGTTAAGGTTCAGATTTTTTGTTAAGGGCCCAAACAAGGAAAGAGTAGGTCAAAGGCAGCGAAAAAATGCTTAAGTTGCGCCACTGCCAGTAGCGTGAAGTGTGCATAATTCTGGTTTGACCCCTTTCTGTGGTACCTGATTTGTTTTATTATTGTGTTCAATGTTCTGTAAATAAAGTAATTTGCCTTTGATGTCTGCAGTAAATGTAAACTTGCCCCGATTCTTGTTTTCAAATTTTTATCATTTTATAGTATCCACTTATCCCTATATCTAATTCATCTACTTACCACTGGCCCGACTCATTCGGACAGAGCCCTTAAGCAGTGGTGTAAAATACAGCTTTGTTGGAAGTAGCTTGTTTATTCAGGATGCAAAATGAGAAACAGGTTGCATGCTTTGGGCATATCAGCCTTTATGTGCTGCGTTGAATACAGTCCTTCAGTTCTTAACATCTCACTGAGCTATCTGGTAAGTGGGTTAGTTGAATTTTGAGGGAGCTCTTGCGATCGGTTGAGGTATGATAAATTGTGGTTGTAGTATGGTGGATTAGGCCCTTCATGAGAAACAATTCAAAGTAGCAGATATAAGAAAATGTTAGTTTTTAATGTGGTGCTTTAATTGTCAAGCACAACAGGTGCCGTAAGACTTGAAACGGCAATATTATTGCTTGAAGGTTTGTGATTATAACAGTTTTGAAAACCTAATATAAGTTCTGTGTAGTTTTTAATGCTGTAATAGGTGAAATTTTTATTAAGTTGTTGATTATTTGTCTTCAACAAAGACAGCCCTTTAGAGGCATTCTCAAATATCGATGTTTATTTAAAACAAATAGAGGGTGTCGTTTTAAATTTCACTGCAATATCTTTTTCGATTTCAACTTCTGATTTTCAGCACAACAAGGCACTTCAGCATTTCAGACGTTGCTTTAGTGTCAGGTCATTGCTTGACATTGTTGTCATTCTTTGTTTTCACTTCAAGCTCGGTCGAATGAAGGCTATGTGGTAAGGGCTCTTGGACTCTGTGATATTTCTTGCTCCTGAGAGCAAGGTACATAAAAAGAATCGGTTGGATGGTTACTGACACGTTGAGTTTCTTGCGGGCGGGAGCGTCACAAATTGATCTATATTTGGTATTCCAACCGCATTTCGATGGGCGCGAAATGCGAAAACACCCGTATACTTAGATTTAGGTGCACGTTAAAGAACACCAGGTGGTCCAAATTTGCGGAGTCCCCATAAGCATATCGTGGTTTGGGCACGTAAAACACCATAATTTAATTTTAATTTGGTATTGCAAAATGCGCGCACTGTGAACGAACTATCGTACTTTTTATCTAACGAAGCGTTTTGTAAAGAACGCTCCAAATGCATGGAAAAGGTAAAAGTTTGCTCCGCGCTGCTCGGCTTACTGAAAGCTTCGCAGCGCTTGGGGAGCGTGCGGATTGAATTCAGATGCACCCACTCGCACAGCAGCGCACCAAAGCGGGCGCCGCCGCAAATCATTAACGTCGGGGCCTTCTCCTAGTCCGCCCTCGACACACTAGCCAGTATAGCCAGATGGTGTGAAACGTGGAAAATGAAGATAAACGAGCAAAAAACAGTTCTCTTCAGGGTATCAAACAAGATAAAGAATGTCCTGGATCACAAATACTTTGTGAACTCCCGAATACTCGCTACAGTTGATACACTGAAATATCTAGGGATAACTATCAGCAAGAACCTAAGCTGGAAAACACACATCACAAGTATCACGAGCACTGCCGAAAAAAAACTTTGGTTTCTGCGCAGAAAGTTGAAGCTTGCGCCTCAATCAGTCAAATTAACCGCTTTTCTAACCTATGTGAGGCCAACGTTAGAGTACGCAAGCACTATATGGGATCCGTTCCAAGTGGGTCTAATAAACGAACTCGAAAGGGTACAAAGAAAGGCTGCACGGTTTATTTTGTCCAAATATTCCTCCGCCGACTCGGTAACAGAGATGTTAAATCTGCTTCAACTACCCCCTCTATCACAGCGGCGTCTAGTGGCAACACTAAAATTCCTATTTTTGCTTTCTAAACACCATTTTAACATCGATATTTCAGATTACTTAGCTCCCGTAAAAAAGCGAACTCTTAGGAAACAACATGACTCGACGTTTGTTTTGCCACAGCTACATATCGACACATATGCAAATTCATTCCTACCCCGAACCATAAAAGACTGGAACGCACTGCCATCACCCGTTATGCAGTGCACCTCAGTTGAAACCTTCGAAAAATGTTTAATGACATCATTACAAACCTGAATGATTGTTTGCTTCCATTCTTGTACATAATACACATGCTTCTTTTCCCCCTTTTTTGTGAACTGCTACCATATACCATGTATGGTTTGTTTTATGAATTACAGTTTTCTTATGAATTGGAGGCTACAAAATTCATTGCCGAAGTGCTAGACTCCTGTACAAATTGTCATTCTACGTGTTATTTTTTTTTTGTTTTTTATCACGGACACTTCGTTGACGCACTTTACTGTTGTAATACCCAGCTTCTATTTTGATAACTGCTGTTCAAATTATGTGTTTACCCGTTTTCTATGACTGACACTTTATTGATGTACTTTACTGCTGTAACACCCAGTTTGTATCTTTGATAACCTTTTGTCGTAACAACGAAATTCGCTTTGTGATGCCTTAAAACCCACCCTGTAACGGCCTTATGGCCAACAGTATCGTAAATAAAAAATATTCTAGGCACTATAATCTCGAGTTAACTCGACGTAGTAGTTAGCAGGATCCGCCGACCATTGGCGCTTGCATTCCACTTTGCTATTTCAACATGGACGTTTCATCGCAGCCGAAGCCAAAGTGCCGCTCGAGAAACTCCCGCTGAAAGCGGGCGTTGGCCCCGGCGAACGCGTTCCCGCCATTGCCATGTTGACGCTGCCCTGCCCGCAACGCCGCCTCCTCCGCTATCCGTTGACGCATGCGTTCGATATCGCGAGTTAGCTCAGCGTCATGGTTAGCAGCATGCGCCCGCCATTGGCGCTTGCGTTACACTAGAAACACAAACATGTAACCAATAATTCGGGATTAACCCACTGCTAAACAACGGAACCGCAAGTTTGAGCTTTGCTGGTTAACCATCTGTACGGAATGCTTGAGCGCTGTTTTTTAATTATATGTTATAAGCGTATTGTGTAGTTTCTCACATCACTTGAAGATTGCGTCGACGTTTCCTGTGGCGACGGAGACATCGCGCACCAACTATAGTTGATCTGTAAGTACATTGCAATGCTTGGGGTGTATACTATCTGATGACAGTGTGTGTTGCTGACCTCTTTTCACGCCCGCACATTTATTCAAGCTTTCAGCTTCTTAATGGATTTCTGTCTTCACTTTTGCTGCTAGTTGCAGCTTGAAGTAGCCTCTTGCGGATTTTGTTGTGGCTGCTTATGCAACAAGTGTCATCCTCTTCAAGCACACCAGTTTTAAAATACTCGCAGATACCCCGCTACCTACTGCCTTATATAAAGTACTCACACCGCTTTTGTGTGGCGTCGTCTTCAATAAATACAACCTTGCCAAGCAGGCAATGTCACGTTCGTGATCTATTCTCTTTGAGCACCATGTGAGTGGCGCATGTTCCTCACGTTCCTTCGAAGCATAACTGCAGGTTTGCAGATGAAGCGTTCTCACTACAAACTCCCTACGATGTTCTTGCCACCTGCCGCCGTGGCTTAGCGGCTATGGTGTTGCGCTGCTAATCAAGAGGGCGCGCCGGCCGCATTTCCATGGGCGGGAAATGCATAGATGCCCGTGTCACGTGCATTTGGACATGTTAAATATCCCTGGTGGTCAAAATTAATCTGCAGTCTCCCCACTGTGCCTCATAATCAAACCGTGGTTTTGGCCACGTAAACCCCCAGAATTCATTCATTCGTGATCTTGCCGACGCTTGAGCTGGTTCCTTCGTTGGATCCCGCTTCCGCTTCACACTTTTTTGGCTTTGAGAAGTGCTCAGGCAGACTGGGATCAAGTCGAGGAAGTGTGCCGGGAACGAGCATTCATTTCATGCGAGTAATTAATGTTTCTTTGAACCTAACAACGTGCATTTAGTGCTTCAAAATGTCGTCGTCTTCAAAGTGACGTTCGCATAATTTTTTATTGTTTTTGAGGCGTCTGTGCTGTCACTGCAGCATGAGTTCCCATATTGTAAGCTCCCCGGCGTTATGTGGCGGTGCTAAAAATGGTGACAAGCGGCATCGTGTCTCAGGCCACTGATACAGGCGGGGGAAAACAGCATGGCATTCAGAACTCCTTGTGCCATGAAACGCGGAAACGCTTTTTCCCGGAGCTGTGAACCAGGAAGAAGCGGAACACATCACACGTCTCCAACGAAACGAACAAGTATACCGGCAGACGACGTAGTGCCATCGACATCACCAGGACTAAAAGCAACAGTAAAGTTTCATATTTATTACAATAAGTGCAATCACAATATGTAGACCAAATATGTCACATTTTCACGACAGGCCAACAAGTAAACACTGTAAAAGAACTTCTGAGAAAAATTGACGCCAGAATCTTACTAGAAGTGAAAGACCTCCGATTAGGAGCGAAACAAGACGTGAAACAACACCCGATCGCAGCGGCACTAGTACACATGACCGCTGCTTGATCTCTCGAGCGGAGCTGTAAAACTAAAGTATGTCTAAGAACGTTGGGTTGGATTCGCCAATCGAATCATAACGTGCTCCTCGGGCTATCGTTGTATGAAGCCGCTTCACAGCTGCCAAAAATAAGCGCCATAGCCCAAGGTTTTTTGGAAAACCTCCGCTCTAAGATGAAGGCTTTGTGAAGAGAAAAAATTTAGCCAGCTTCACAGACTTAAGTCTCGCGAAGACTGACGAAACAGCGGAGCTCGTGGCTTATACTAGTTTTTACTTAGCTTTAACTTGGCTTTTACTTAGCTATAACTTGGCTTAGCTCCACCCTCCTGCTGCTCAGCGCGTGCCTTCCTCCTTTCTCACCCTCGTCGCTCTCCGAACACCGGCGCCCCGACACGCGCTCCTCACACAGCTGCGCTGATTCTTGGCGTACGCTCTGCACGGCTCAACGTCGAGTTAAACAGCTCCGCTGTTAAAACGGCCAGCCTGTGGGTCGACCTTCATCGGATGGACCGCCATCGGTTGCCGGCCAGTTGCCAAGCCTGCGTGGGCCAGATGCGGACCGGTGCCCGTAGTTTGGAGACACATGCTCTAAATTAAACTACTCAACAGACGCATGGGCTTGTCTGCCTCAATATTAGGTCTCTGTTCATATAGTATTTTAAGTTCTCTGCGTCTCCTTGCCGTCCAATAAAAAAATATCAGGCTGCTGTTTGGTGCAGTACATGAGGTGTCTAGATTCCATGTGATGTTCGTCGGTTCGAATGTTCCCCCGTCAAGTCAAGCAATTAACGGAATCAATGTTTATTTTGCAATTACCATGCGTAGTTGGTTAAAAATGAACAGCGAAATGTTCAAGGTGCTTAGGATGTCCTTTATCCTTTGAATAATGCGCTAGCATAAGGCACGTCAAAGTGGAAAAAACTATATATGAAGTGTGGAAAGCCGGTCATGTCGTAAACGTAAATACAAGGTGGGATAGCTTAGAAGAGCGTGTATGTATGTATGTATGTATGTATGTATGTATGTATGTATGTATGTATGTATGTATGTATGTATGTATGTATGTATGTATGTATGTATGTATGTATGTCCTCATCATCAGCCTATATGCCCACTGCAGGACGAAGGCGTCTCCCTGTGGTGTCCAATTTCCCCGGTGTTGCGCCAGCCGATTCCAAGCGGCAAATTTCCTAACGTCATCACCCCACCTAGTTTTCTGGCGTCCTCGACTGCATATCTATATATATATATATATATATATATATATATATACAAAATCAGTGCAGCTGACGGCGGGCTGCTCTGGACCATCGTCAGTTGCAGTGTGCAACGCGATTGACATCATGGATCCGGGGTCTTAAACTTGTGCGATGTAATACTGACGCATTTCTTTCGTACTTACCGCTATACCGCTACTCAATTTTATTTTTATTTCGCTCCAAGTTCGACGAATCAAATTGTCTTCAAGATGTGCGACAAAATACAGTGCTTGTAGTAGTACTCTGAGGAAATTCATCTTGCAGCAAACCCATTCATACAGTTAAATGGCGCGACATTGTGTATCGTGCAAAATGTGGGTAGGTATTACTTGTGCAATTTAGTGAGATTTCGAGCAGCAAGCAACTGAATCTCGTGTTCTTACCGTGCATTTATCTGTTTTCTATGCAGACTATGGAGGAGATTAGGCAAATCATGTAAAGGTATCGATGTGGCCCGATCACCAAAGTCCGAAAGGGCGGAAGGACATGTGCAAGACATCTCGGAAGCAATCATAATTGCTGGCTGAACAAATAAAAACTAGGAGTTTTGCGTTAAATCTTAAGTGCACGCTGAAGAATAATAAATCGTCTTCACAATTTGCTGTTCACAAGCTGTTCTACCACTAAGTGGTAGAACAGCTGCTCCAGTTGCCAGAAATTCTGCTGAGATCTGTCCTACGCGCCATAGGGCTCGAAAATGGCGTTTTAGCGCGATATGCTAGCGCGAAAACAAGCATAACAGCAGCCGTGTCAACAAACAAAACTGAAAGCAAAACATAAATGGTCCTATCATCATCTTCATCATGGAGATGAATCGGGTGGCCATAGCGACGGATATAGCCGATGCCGGCGTCGTGTATTTGCTGCTTTCACTCCTTTATTGCATTTCTCTCTGGTGGTGGTTCCAATGTTCTGCTAAGGTTCCTAGAATATTGGCTAGTCTGCCGTCCGCCGAGAGGAGCGAGAACTGTTCCCGAATGACGGCGGTGGTGGCGCTGCGAGCAGTCCTCATGCTAAGGCGCGGCGCTCGGCCGCCCGGCTGCGTGTTGGCGAAGCGCACGTGCATTCGACGTAGTTTAGCCATTCCCTCTTTAGGGCCAAAGCACCTTAGGACCGAGCCTTGTCCCTCCCTCGTCATCCATTGTCCGTAGCCCTGGTTTGCAAGGAGACCGCTAGGGGCGGTGCGGTGCACAAGGGCGTTCGTTCCCGACGCGCGCCCTCTTTCTCTCTCGTCCGTAGCTCTGGTTTGCATGGAGTTCACTAGGGACGCAGCGATGCACAAGGGCTTCTTTCGTTCCGGACGCCCGCTCTCTTTCTCTCTACAGCCATGGATGATAACGGTCGATTCTGATAACGGCGCGTCCGCTATGGATGAAAAGGCGAGAGTGGCGGCTCAACTGCAAGCGGAGTCGAGGGCTCGCAAAGCTGCTGCAGCACGTCACGTAGACAACAAGCCGACCCGCATTCTAGGGCGTGGGAAGCTGCAGCAAAACGGCAACGCCGGCAAGCGGACCCGGAGCTGAGGGCTCGCGAAGCTGCAGCAGCACGGCAACGCCGCAATGCGGACCCAGACCTGAAGGCTCGCAAAGCTCCAGCAGTACCGCAACGCAGCCAAGCGGACCCGGAGTGGAGGGCTCGTGAAGCTCGCGCTTGAACCGAGCTTCGGCGTCACCAACATCAGGTAGAGAACGCTTCCGGCGTTTTGCCGCCGCTTCTCGCACTCCCGCCGCCTCTGGGTCCGCTTGCCGGCGTCGGGGGATTCACGTAACCAATTGATCCCCCGGTGCTTCGCCCACTCATCATCATTCGCTTCGGGGATATGCGGTGATTTTTTTTTCAATTATTTTCCGTTGCCACGTGCTTGTGCTGCACTAGAGAAATATTTGTTACGCGTGTGATGAGAGGTTTCAGCATCGTAACTTGGTATTCGTTCGCGAAGACTTGGTTTTACTCAACCGCATCACAAGCGTGCCTGTGGATTACAGATACGAGTATTCGACCTTGCTCGCCGACTGCCTCTAAGCCAAATGAAAATAAAACAATGACAACACCTTCGTTCGGAGAAAAAGTATTTTCTGCACAAGCAATAAAGAAATACTAGAAAGCGGTTTACTCAAAGCACAAAGCGATTGCACACCCTTGAATAGGTTGAGCACTGAATTTATTTATTCATGTGTTACTGCCAGCCGCCCTTTGGCAGCCAAGGCCGGAGAGGTTAAAAGTGAAAAGAATAACCAACATGAGGTACAGGTGTGCGATTTGGCATAGTAGAGGGTAAAAAAAAAACAAATCAAGCCCGAGCTTGTTCAAAACCATACAAGACAAAAAGAAAGCACTTCCATGTGAGTGTGAGGCAAAACGGTGAGAACAAATATCAACACATAACAATAGACCAAATTGTAAATGGCAAACGTCAACAAAAAGAAAAAAATAACATCATTTGCGAACCATGCCCCGCTGATGGGATGCAAGGAAAAGACGCAACAAGTAACCTTGATATCGCTCGTGGTCAAGGATAGCATCCGAACATGTTTCGACATTAGATAAAATTGTGGAAGCACGTTCCACTCCGCGATAATTCCGCGCAAGTAATCAAGCACAAATGTAATCAAGCACACAGTCAAAAATAAATTATAATGTCAACAATGAAGAACCTTTAGAAACAGCGTAAACAAATTACAGCCCACAAGAACCGATGAAATGGTAAGTGCGCGAATAAGAGGAAAAATTATAGAAAAACTACATTTACAAGGGCGCTGAATATGCGTCTCCGATGTGAGGCAATTGGCAAAAGGAATTTTTTGCATATTCTAATTTTCAAATGTTTTATCTTTTGTTTCTGAGCTGTCCTTTCATTTTTGAGAGACTTCATGAAAAACCGGAGACGCCCAAGAGTGTAAAACATCACTATTCACTAGTCATTTCCTATCCCTAGTCAGGACCTGTTATTGCAGTAAAATGCACCTTAGCAAGAAATTCAGCAAAGCTAAGAATGCTTTTCTCATGTAGTCTATTTAAACTGAAAAATGTAGTGAAGCTGCCTTGAAGGAGGTTAATAATACGTCTGTAGAGTACATCTGGGGTACAGCAAGTCTGCATTGTCAAATTGCGATGTGAAGGCTGAAGCTTCGCTGTTCGCTATAGCTGTCTGTTTTTCAATTTCCGGCATCAGCGCACATTTCCTACATGAGGTCTTCTTTAAAATCTTCCTTGCCCTGCACCTTGTTACACAATATGTGAGCTTGACATGGCTTCTTGCAGTCACAAAAGCAGTGTAGTCTGAAAAAATGCTTCGGCGCAAAGCGCAACATATGAGTGCACTTTCGGCATCGCCAAACTCTCCTGCATGAATCAATTCGTCCATTATTGCAATTTGATTTTCGGGTACCGCCTTAGGAACAGAAGTCAGTGCAGTGTTAAGTTCTGGAGAACAGTTTCCCGATTTAGGGGCTTTCGCAAGGTTACAAAATGCAACTAAATTGATTCTTATATAAGGAACCGTTTGTTCCAGCCGAGCTCGAGCTACGACGAAGAAGAACAAGCTGGGCGGCTGATGGTGATAAATACAGATGAGGAACTTGTACAAGTGATGATGATGTGTAGAGATGAAGAAGAGTCAGTCATAGGTCGCGCTCACACTAATTCCCTCTCGCGTTGGAAGCGGCCGCCTGGTCGCGCGGCATTATGATGAAATGCGGCGAGTGTACGGTTTTAAGCGTGATACACGCAAAATTTCTGTACCATGGCAACGGTGGACGGAAGAAACTATAAGGGAGGAGACGCGGCAATTAACCGGAGGTGCCTGCTCAATGACTGCGTAGGGTCCAATGAAACGACTGGCGAATTTTTCGCATAAACCGGGAACGCGCACTGGAGTCCATAAAAGACTCGTAGCTATGCTTCCGAACATCCTGAGCGATGTCGGTGTTAATGCGGCTCGATGACGGCAGGCTTCGAGGCCGGATAAAAATTGTTCTGAGAAGAGCATTGCTGAGGACACGGGAGCCGTAAAGAACGAGACACCCAGAACAAAACTTGGTGAGCGGCCATAGACAAGGAAAAATGGAGAAAAGCCGGTGGTAAGTTGCACAGCCGTATTGTAAGCAAATGTCACAAACGGCACGATTGCATTCCAGTTGGTGTGGTCGGGTCTGATGTGCATTGCAATCATATCCGATTAAGTACGATGAAAACGCTCTGTCAAGCCGCTGTTCTGCTGTTGGTAACTCGAAGTGGTCTTGTGAACGGTGTTTGAGGCACGCAGAACTTCGGTAAGAAGAGACGAGAGGAAGGCTCTGCCGCGGTCGCTGAGGAGAACGCACGGAGGTGCGTGACGTAAGAGGATGTTTCGTAGAAAGAAATCGGTGACTTCAGCATCAGTACCAGATTGTATACAGGCTGTCTCGGCGTAGCGTGTCAGATGGTCTACGGCCGTAACAATCCAGCGATTGCCATTGGTAGTCTTGGGAAGAGGACCGTACAAGTCTATTCCGACCACCTCGAACGGCGAAGCGGGACAAGGAAGAGGTTGCAAGAAACCAGAACGGGGAGTCGTAGGGCGTTTGCGGCATTGACAACTAACGCATGATTCGACGTACCTGGCTACGGCAGAAGAGAGGCCAGGCCAAGAGCACTGACTGCGCATTCTGTCATATGTCTTGTGGTATCCAAGATGACCTGCCGTTGGATCATCATGAAAGGCTTCAAGCACCTCGCGTTGCAGAGAACGTGGTATGATGGGTACCCATTTGTTGCCATCGACGGGGTAAATATAGTGATGCAAAGCCCCATCGTGAAGCTTGAATTGTTTAAGTTGTCGACGGAGTCGGGCATTCGGAGGTGAAGCAGAACCTTGTATGCGGTCGAGAATAGTTCGGCAGTATGGGTCGGCAAGTTGATGGGAAGCATATGTTGGCACATTTCGAGCACAGGGGCCGTCGGTGCACGTTAGACGGGATGCAGCGGTGATCTCTTGCTTGATCATCTCGCGTAAGCCGGTGGGAGAAGGGGCGACGCCAGGTTCTGTCGCACAAGAAGAACACCGCCCGTGAAGTTCCTCCCGAACGATATCACGTATGAGTGTGCGCAATTCCAATGTTGAAGGCAGACGGAGGTCTGTCGTATCCGTGCATAGCCGTATATATTGAAGTTCCTCTAGGCGCTGGCAAGTGGCTATTACATCTTGGATGGTAGCAGGATTTTGCGTGGTGAGAACGCTAAAGGCGACGGTGTATATTTCTTTAATAATATGCTGTATGCGGTCGGTCGGTCTGGGACATGGTGGCGTTGACAGGTTTGCACAGAGCTAGCCCATCCTCAATGTATGATGTGTACGATTTCCCGGGGAACTGGACGTGCTCATCGAGCTTCTTGTTCGCGACCTCAGCGCGAACAGTGGAAGCGCCGAAGATCTGGCGAAGTTGCTGCGTGAACGTTTCCCAGTCGGGGAGATCAGGCTGATGGTTCCAAAACCAGGTTTTCGCGACCTCGTTGAGGTAGAAGGGGACATCGTGCAATTTCTGTGTGTTATCCCACTTATTGAACTCGCTTGCCTAGTTGTAGTTTTGGAACCATTCCTCGATGTCATCTCCCGGCACACCAGCGAGGACTGGTGGGTCACGGTGCCGGTTGTGGATGGCCACGACGGATGGCGAAGGCTGTGCTGAGGTGGTAGTATAGCGGACTTGCTCGGATTGTCCTAAGCAGACATGGCAGTAGGTGGTATGCGGGGACCCGAGCGGAGCTTCAGTGAGAAGGGCGAGAGGTCTCGGGGAATGAAAAGCATCTTCCACCACTTATAAGGAACCGTTTATTCCAGCCCAGCTCAAGCTACGACGAAGAACAAGCTGGGTGGCTGATGATGATAAATACAAATGAGTAATTTGTACAAGTGATGATGATGTGTGGACATGAAGAAGAGTCAGTCATGGGTCGCGCTCACAATAAATAGGAACTGTGCAGAAGTAGGGTGATCATTAGTTCCAGAAGGTAGCCTGAAAATGCCAAATTTTTTTCGAATATGTCCTGGCTGTAATTTGCAGTAAGTATGTACGTGAAGACAATGCTATCGAGGTATAAAGCATGTTCAGCGTGCTTCCGATTGTCAATAGGAGGCCCTCAGCGGTAGTCCAGCTTAAAAAGCCGCCAGCGTGTTCTTCCTATTTCGTCAGGTATTCCAGGAATTCTTTTAGAAACATGTAGTTGCGTGACTGAGCATACAAATCCACTTTTAGGACACGAGCAGTCATTATCCTTATCTGTTTGCTCATTTTTTCATAAAATGCTTTGTTTGTTCAAGATATTAATAAGGCCTTTCTAAATGGGAGCGATAAAGGAAAAGTCCTTGATTACGTCGTCGCCAAATATTTGCAAAGCTGGGGCAACTCTCATGTTCTCGAATGAACTGAGATGTATATGGCTGCTGGGAATCTTTGGCACCACATTTCAGTGAAGCATTGTTATTATCCCTTTTACAAGTTTCTTGACTGGGCCCTACATGCGCGCGGCCTTCAGATATGTTGAAGCCGTTAGTGACAAATGCGTTTGCAACATCTTTTTCTAGATGGGGAAAATCTGACAATAAGTGCTAATGACGAGCTGTACCGACTGGATGCGGAGTTTTGCATCGTGTGCGTATGAGTACGCTTGCGTTAAAAGATGCACCAATTTCAAGGAAAATGTCCCACTGAAAGAAGAAATTTCCGAATTCAGTTCAGATGTTACCTTGTATACCAAACAGCTTCCACGTTGATGTATTTTAGTTGGCAACGTCACATGTGACATAGTGCACAAAGAAGCCAGCCTTTTCACAGAGTAAGCGAAGGTACTGATACTCGACGCACTGAAGACCTCTTATCGAGACGGCTGCAGCACAACGAATATACGACGACGTCAGAAACCATTCCCACAAACAAGATTTCACTAGACATACTTTTGTTGATAGACGGCAGCAAAATGGGTGCAATTGTAAATACCAGCGCAGATTACTCGATTCTCAGTCGTAAACTGAAGACCGTTCTGAAAGTTTTACGTTGCCCTGGACTGGGGCGCCAGTTCGTACAGCAGGTGGCCACGTCGTCACACAGCTTGGTTTATGCATGGCCAGGGAAAAAATTCGCAGCGCTGCTTTTCTTGCCACTTGTCTGGCTTTGCGCGAGCGTTCCCGCTACTTAATTCTTGGGATGGAATTCCTACGGCATTATGGCTCCATTATTGACCTTCGCGAGCGCTGAATCACGTTCCTGACAAGGAGGGCAACAGCACAAACCAACGCCACCGGCCGCAGATCCGCACTTCGCGTTTCGGACGACAGCATTACCATGCCTCCGTGTACGAGTGTGATGGTTCCCTCAAGCCCGCCGAACTACTAAACTGTGAAACCATTGTAGAAGGCATCATTTCTTTGTTGCTGAGCCAAGCTATATGTGTAGCGCGAAGGCTTGTTGAACTTCATGATAGCCTGACAGCGGTCCTCCTTAGCCACTTTACCTTTGAGCATCGGTACATTTTTCGTGGCACTGCCATCGCCTACGTCGAACCATCAGTAGACATCGTCAGGTGTTTTGCTTCTGCACTGGGCACAGACGACGGTTTCCTCAGAGGCAACGATGTAAACTCTGATGTTATGGAAGACTAAAAAAGCGCACTGCAGGAACTCTTAAACTAGTTCCACGCGTGCTTCGCTAGGTCTACTCTAGAGTGGGCCAGATGCAATCACGAAGCACCCAATAACGACGTGCTGCGACACACGCCCAATCAAGCAACAACATTATCGTGTCTCGTCGAAAGAACGTGAAATAATTCAAGCCCATGTCAAGGAGATGCTAGATGATTGCGTCATTCAGCCCTCGCCCAGTTCGTGGTCCTCTACGGTCGTTGATGTCAAGAAAAAAGACAGAACGCTTTGTTTCTGTGTTGATTATAGGCGCCTCAACGAGGTTACCAATAAATAGGACCTGTACCCGCTGCCACGTATTGATTACACTTTAGACATGTCGCGGCGAGCTAACGATTTTTCGTCTCTTGATCTAAAGAGTGATTACTGGCAAACTGAGGTAGATGAACGATACCGCCAAAATCAACTGATTTCTCTACTTCAGATGTCCTTTACGAATTCAGGGTACTTACTGTCGGCCTCTGTTTTGCACTAGCAGCTTTCCAGCGAATGATGGCCCCCGTTCTGGTTGGTCTGAATTGGCAAAGCTGCCTCGTTTACCTCGACGACGTGGTTGTTTTTTCGGTGACACCTGACGAACACCTAAAACAACTGTAGCAATTTCTCGACGCCATCCCGCCTGCAACCCTCACCCCTTAAGCATCAAAGTGTCACTTCGGATACAAGGATCTGATGTTTCTGGGACAAGTGGACAGCGCGGAAGGCGTCAGCCCTAATCCCGCGAAAACTTACGCTGTAGCTACGTTTCCAACACCGACCGACAAAAAAGGTGTCCGACGCTTCCTGGGCCTTTGCGCATACTACCGGCGCTTTATCCAAAATTTTTCGAAGATGGCGGAGCCGCTGACTCGCCTAACGAGGGACGATGTACCGTTCGTCTGTACCTCGGAGCAAGAGACTGCTTTCACTGAGCTTCGGCAGCTCGGTGGACACGAAAGGCAGACACGAGGAGGCGGACACGAAAACACATACCGACGCCAGTAACGTTCGTCTTGGTGTGTTGTTTTGTACAACGGCAGGAAGGCACTGAATGAGTGATAACATGCGCAAGTCGCACATTATCGCGTGCAGACACCAACGACACCACCATGAAGAAAGAGTGTCTTGCGGTCGTGTGGGCGCTGGCTCAATTTCATCCTTACCTCTACGGCCGCCCATTCAAAGTTGTGACAGAACATCAGTTATTATGCTGGCTTGCCAACCTGCCGGACCCTTCTGCACGACTGGCATGGAGGAGTTTACGCTTGCAGGAGCATGACGTGACCATCGTGTACAAGTCGAGCCGCATACACGAAGACGCTGACACACTCTCGCGTGTCCTCATCGATACTAGCGACCAAGACATTGAGGACGACGTCGCTTTCCTTGGGGTCGTAAGCGTTACTGATTTGTCCACACGGCAGCGCGAAGACGATGCACTAGGACCTATATTCGAACACCTAAACGGACGAAACCTATCGATACCCCGGTATATCGCTCGAGGATTGTCGCCTTTAGTTTACAGCATGGCACCTTGTAGAAGTAGAACGTCGCTATCAACAAGTCCTACCTTTCGGCCATTCCGGCACACCTCCGTGACGAATTTTGTTCGCCTGTCATGACGAGCCTCCGTTCGACCTTTTCGGTTAAACGCGAACCCTTGCTAGAGTACGCCAATCCTACTATTGGTCGTAACTTGCCGCGTGTGTTAAGCCATACAGCCAAGCCTGCCGTGAATGCCAGTGCCGCAAGTCGCCAGCTGTGAAGCCTGCGGGACTGCTGAATCCGGTTGACCCGACTGCCTAAGTTTTCGACCATGTCTCTCTCTTTCTTTCACTCCCCCATCCCCCTCCCCACGTGTAAGACAGGAAGCAGGACTAAGTCCGGTTAACCTCCCTGTCTTTCCTTTATCCCTTCCCTCTCTGTCTTTTTCAGGTCGGCATGGATCTTCTGAGCCTGTTTCGACTGTCATCTTCTGGAAACATGTGGATAATCTACGGCACAGACTATTAAACGTAGTCATCATAATCATCAGCGTATATTTTTATGTCCACTGCAGGACGAAGGCCTCTCCCTGCTATGTCCAATTACCCCTGTCTTGCGCTAGCGTATTCCAACTTGATTGAACGTAGTATGCTGAGACAAAGGCGCTGCCTCGAGGGACAGCTTGCAAGGTTGCCCAGTGTTTCATACAGAGCATCGTACTGTGGCATGGCGCCCCATCGCACGTCATCACAGACCGAGGCGAAGCCTTTATAGCACAGCTTATTGTAGACGTATTTAAACTCAGCTACACGACCCATCGAAAGACAATTGCCTATAATCCGCAGACAAATGGCTTGACCGAACGACTGAACAAAACAATGACTGACATGCTGCTTAGGTACGTGGACGTACAGCAGAACACAAGCGACGAGATAGTTCCTCACGTAGCGTTTGCATGTAAACACTGCTACGCAAGAAACAACACGCCCCCACGCCGTTTTACCTCAGTGTCAACTGTGTTTTTAACAGTGTCAACTAAACCGCCTACTGCTAGATAACGCTTGCACTGTGTACCTCAGTGTCAACTGTTTTTTTTACAGTGTCAACTAAACCGCCTACTGCTAGATAACAAACTTGCACTGTGTACCTAAGTGTCAACTGTTTTTTTTACAGTGTCAACTAAACCGCCTACTGCTAGATAACGACTTTTACTATGTATCTCAGTGTCAACTGGGTTTTTTACAGTGTAAACTAAAGCACCTACAGCTAGATACCGACTTCCACTTTTTAACAGTCCAAGAAACAAAAATAGAAAGCAGGAAGTGATAGACCTAATGGCATCCAATTTTTGTGCCCATTTCGATGTATGTGTGTCATGCAGTTGGTAGTTCGGGTGGTTATGCTCTGTTCATACTCAAAACTGGCAGTCACTGTAGCATATGCCAAAGAGGGTGAAGGCGAAAGCCTTCGCGCTCAAGCGACATTCATTAAATTACTTGACATGCTCAGTCGAATATGTTATTACTTCTTACTTGTTTTTTGCAACCAAATGTTGCGGGTTCGAGTGTCTTATTTGACGCTACCTTAATTAACTGCGCCTTACTTAACCTCGCCCTAAATAACACGAATGTTCGTGGGTTCTCCTCCCATCAAAATCCAGGATGCGACTCCCACCAAAGGTCGTAGGTTCGAGCGTTTTAATTACCTCTACAATAATTAACTGTACCTTAATTAACTTCGCCTTAACGCCAAATGTTGTGGGTTCGACTCCCACATATGCTCGAGGGTTCGACTGCTACCGAAGGTCGTGGGTTTGAGTGCCTGAATTAACTCTATCCTAATTAACACGATGACGACGGTGACTCGCGCACCATCAAAATAACTTTGAGTAAGCATTGCTTGCTTCACCCGCACACCACCATCATTGTTGCATGAGCGTTTGGATATAGGTGGGACACAATGCCGGGTCGGTGTAGTAAATCAGTTACTACACCGAGTCGACATCGTGTACGATTTCGCCTCGACGACACGTTTTTCCCTCAAGGACGTTGAAGGTCGAGTGAACTATGAGACAAATAAGACTTTCGCCTTAATAACTTGAGTATATGTGTAAAGATGGTCGATTAGTGCCACAGTGGACGCCTTCTCGTCGTTAATTTCAGTTTTTCTGGTTTATGTTACTGCGTCATTTGTACGTATGCACCAAACGTCAAAACAGAGCGCAGGTTCTTTTTGGATCGCTTCAAAATGTACTTAAATTGTGCAAAAGTGGTATTACTCTTAGCCGACTTAAAGTGTGTTTGTGCAGCTGAGGATCGCTCGAAGAACACAAGAGTGCGCGACAAGAGCGCTGAGTTGCTGTCTGAAATAGTGCTTGATAACAGCTTAGAAGACGTTCGCAAGGTTTTAAAGCGAAACTTTATATGGCTAGGTGAAATCGCCTGTCTACAGACAATTATCATCATCAGCATTAACTCGTGCGTCGTCTTCTTCCGCGGCTGGCTGGGTGGCTCGTGCCCGGCACGCACTCGTGCCACTGCTCCCGCATTCGTCGTCGCCGTCTGCTTCGACAGCTGGCTGCGTTGCCGGTAATCATTCCAGCGCAGAGTTTCGCGGTAATTGAAAGGCCGCGTTAACAGGGGTTTTGAGCCATTGCCTAAGGCGTTATGAGCCATTCATTGTCTTACGTAACGGATAGATTTAATTTTAAAGCAATTTAATTACGCAGAGTCGCGACTTCGGGCATACTGTCTGTGACGTCGTTCTCTCCGTCGAAACCGACCGTGTGTGTAACCTCGTAATTTAGAAGTACTTTAAAGAACCCTCGGAATTAACGGAATGATAAACACCGGGGCTGCACGTTTCAGCTTCGCTGGTTAACTATCTCTACGAAGTGCTTAGGCGGGCGTTTTTTTCCCCAACGGCACTCCCCCGCAGTACACTCATTTCCAGCGTGACAGTAACGCCAGCCTGGATAGAATATATGTCTCAGCTGAAAATATGTCCCGTTGTGCACCGCGTACGAGGGCAAACCCATTCGATTTAGTGACCATTGTTTAGTTATTGCCTCGTTTGGAAGAAGGCAGGCAAGAAACCGATCGAACTGGAACCTCTGAAAGTTTATTATGAAGCTGCTGCACGACGAACACTTTTTTAGCGTAGTAACGGAAGAGTTGGAGAAGCTACTTGCAGCGCAGCCAATGAGCCTGGCAGTTGAATCGGAAGAATTTAAACAGAGGGTTAAAACAACAGCCAATAAAAAAAGTACCCTACTTAAGGATAACCAGAACGACACTGAATAAAAATTGCGCGAGCAACTAGGATTCTTGATTAGTATGAAAAACCTCCAGCCAGATATTTTTGTTATGAAATTAAGAGACGTGAAAAGTCAACTGGAGGGAATCGATGCCCAGAAGTACAAAGCTGCTATATTACGTCCAAGATACAAAAACCTATGGGTCGGGAAAAGACCAACGAACCGTGCGCTATCGGACAAAAAAAAAGATACGCGTGCCAGAAGGAAATCCGCCAGATAGCTTACGGGAATGAAATAATGTCCGATAGCAAGGTTATTAAAATAGCACGTGAGAGCCGAGCATTTCAGTAATTTTCTAGGCCACCAAAGGCATTTTTAACATGGCTTCCAGAAAGAATTTCTTCCATTTATGCCGAAGCTTGATGACGAAGTTAAAGCACGTCTCGAATAGCAGATTACTGTGCGGAAAATAATGAATGCAATTGACGACTTGGCTTCAGGTAAAGCGTCTTGGCCTGATTGCCTAGGGCCTTGTCAATAATGATAATATATAAATACACTATAGCAATATTCAGTATATCAGGCCCACTATAGTCACAGCTTGACTGACTTCCATCTTCACAGTAGTGGAAGGGCTCAGAATTTTATTTACAAACGAAGTTTGTCTATGTCTAGCCTGAACTTCCGTGTCTGTTCGCTGAAACTATCACCATCAGCAACAGCTCGAGCGTTGTCTTCTTCCATAGCTGGCTCCATTGCCGCTCATCATTCCAGCGTAGCATTTCACTTCTCTTGTGTCATCGTAATGGGGAGGTCTCGTTTACGGGGGTATGAGCTATTCATTGTCTTACTTGATGGACAGGTTTAATTTTGAAGCATATTAATTTTGAAGAATCGCAAGCGGCAATGGGGGCGGCTGGATGCTGTTAACCAAGCTGCCAAGAAAACTCGAGACATCAAAGGCAAGCGTTTTCTTTCGATGTTGCAGCGATCAGTGTGATCCACTCCAACGAACAGCGACACAATGCCTTGGAAGTGTTGAACGAACATTACGCTACTAGTGGAGAATACCTTGGTGAATTTAGAGTTTGCGGTACGTGTAAGGAATCATTCATCAAGGGAAAACTGCCTGTGTTCAGCACTGTCAACGGGTGCGTATACCCTACATTTGTTGGGATGGTGATAAGCCATCTTCACGGAGTGGAAGAGCCGACCAATTTCTTTTTTTCTTATTGAAGAGTGGCACATATACCCAGCGACCCAAGTTGACGTAAAAGAGGTTCATTGAAGAGCAGCCCCTCTACAATTACACACAGTTAGTGACCCAAGCGGTCGCAACAGGCGTTTCTCGAAAAGCAGCATATACCCAGTGACACATACGCAGTGATCCAAGTTGAACTGACTGATGTTCACTGAATGGCGGCACATCAACACTGACGCATTCCCAGTATCAGTAGTTCGCGTGAAACAGTTTAACTGATGAGCGGTACATCTGCAGTGTCCGGTATCCGTGACTCAAATTGGCCCGATGATTGCTCCACGCTCTGAACATTAGACTATGTACTACGCAGTGACCCAAGTTGGCGGGTAAACCGTTAAACACATAGAGATAAATAGACGGACAACAGCCCACGAAACTGCGGGACGTAACTTAAGAATACTAATTGCACTGCAAATATATATGCGTTGGTATCCAGGATACTTGAAGCGCTCGCAATAATCGTTTGAAAGATATGTTTCTGTGGTTCTACGTCCCCAACTAAAACTTGGATCATTAGCGTCATCGCACAATTGACACAATTCTCACTACTGGGGTGAATAACGAGATCACGCAAGCAGCAAGCATGCATGTTTTTATTTCGCCTTCTATCAAAATGTGGCAGCTATGCGAGTTTAAAGCTATAGAGTACGCGGTAAGCAGTTGAAAACCACACTGTGGCTTTAAATCTTGAGTTTACACGCCCTAATCGATCTATGCCATGTGCCCAACATACAAAAAAGGGACTGCGGGACTAGTCGCGGGGCAATTTATTTGTTCCAGGTTTGTAATAGACCTTTATGTAAGCCCGTATTGCGAAACAAAGCTGGAGCAGAAATTTTACAGCATGATCTAATTTTTTTTTATTGACAGTATTCCTCTGATTTAAAATTTCAGAAGTTTAATAATAAGAATAACTAGTATTAATAAGAATAACAATGACTAAGAGGCTAAGTTTGGTCATTTAAGTCTGGATATGTGCCAGTCGATAGTTTCTGCTGTTCAATGAACTTCTTAGACGCAGAATTTGGTCAGTACGCATGCGCCACGGGGTATGTTCTGCTCTATATTGAACATACTAGAGAAAAACTTGAGTCAGAGGGTATTTCTCATATGACCTGTGCTTCTTCTCAAGAAACCTCTTTGATGGCTACGTGGGTCACTGCGTATCTATAACTCAACTTGGTTGCGTCATAGGATATGTGCTGCCTTTCATAATCATTATATAATATATATCATTCAGAACTACGCACTAACCGTCACGTCGATTGCTCATAGCATTAAGGTCGCGAATCATTTCTTAACGATGTAATGGAACGCCCAATTTATACTGTTGGATCGGCCTATTAAAGACGTCTAAGACGTACGAAGGCGTGTACGAACTCATCATCTCGGAACCATTAAGGGGCAACTTTCGTCCGCAAGCCCAGAAACTTATAAAATTAGGTCGACCAGATACTGACGCCATAGGAAAATATGTCGAATGCGTCCATTAAAGAAAGGCCACGCGGCGTGTTGTGCAACTGGGACACAAGGCATCGGATGGTCGATCACGTCAAAACAGCTACTATTAGTGCATGTTTATGATTCGTAGCCACGACCTGAACTCATTAAAAAAACGCACAAGTGAAGAAACAAGGCTCATGTGTTGTTTCACCCGGATGGAATTGTAACATTAGCTATGAAATGGTGTATCACGAGAGGTAGATGAATTTAGAATCCAAGTTATACGTAGCCAGTGTGATGGAGGCATACGCGTCGACTACGGGGGCACTCACGGACTGAGCCCCCTCCGACGTTCTCGCCATCCATCCCCCCCTCCCCAGGGATGCTGATGCCAGACCACCCTCCTTCCCTGTGGCCGATTTTCTCATAACCAGGCAGCTATCAGTGACATCTGAGGTTTCTTTTAGGTTCCTGACTTTTCATTGTTAATTTTTTCAATTGACTAAAAGCTTGCTATAATTTTGGTCATGTGCGCGTACTCCACCTTTTATTAAATACTAGTTGCCCGTAATTTCTGCGAACGCTGATAATCGAGGGAACCGTGCGTAAAAGACAAAATTATCAAACTAATCTTCATTCCCAATGGTATACGGGCAGCTTCTACCTAGACAATAAATATTTTCCTAAATGTTCACATTCATTCCACCATTGCTCTGCAAGTTGTTACAGCGAAGGAACTAGAGCGACTGGAACTGCTCGAAATTCTTATATCCCTGCTTTATGGATATCTTGGT
Organism: Dermacentor silvarum; assembly: GCF_013339745.2. Taxonomy (NCBI): domain Eukaryota; kingdom Metazoa; phylum Arthropoda; class Arachnida; order Ixodida; family Ixodidae; genus Dermacentor; species Dermacentor silvarum. The sequence goes on from NC_051156.1 coordinate 121,545,423, forward strand.
ATTACTAGATGATTCATGGAGGTTATATTGTTACGATGAGAAAAACAGACAATGTCGATGATGTAGAAGACGGCGAAGTGGCAACAGCCTCTCTGTATTCTAAGTTGTTGTTAATCTATCTCCTGTAAATACATCTTGTAAATATTTTATACCCGTCAAATTTTGGTGCAGGTGACAGTACCGTGACAATACTTAGAACTTAAAGTGGCCCTGAACCACCCATCTGGCTTGGTGAAATAACATAGTCCGCATGTAGCATACGTTGTTGTGAACATCTCAGCCAAGTTTCGCTGTCGTACGAGGTACGCGGAGCTCGCAATCTGAGCGCGACGCATCTTTCTCTGAAACGCTCTCTTTTCAACATAAGCCATAATCCTCACTCTTTTCTGCGCGCTTTATTTCGTAATATAACGAATTCAAATACGCGGCTGCTATTGGTCGCTGCGATCGGCTACACTGCGGCCGTCACGAGGTGCCGGAAGAGATCGTCACTCCCACCCAAGTTACACACAACGACGATGCGCGAATGATCGCGCAACTCCAAAAGAGGATAGCCACCCAACAAAAGGCACTCTCGAAAGAACAACACAAGATAGTGCAACTCGAACAAGCACTCAAGTCACAGAAAGCCAGTCCAACGCTATCCAGTACAACCGCAACAGTACAAGATCCATGAAACAAACCCCAGCAATATTTGATCGGGCAAATCGCTAACACAGTTGTCAAGGCGCTCACACCACTCATAACAGAACAGATTAACGAGGGACTATAACAAATGGGGGACCAACATTTCGCCTCTATACAAAGAATTCAGGAATAAAGCTTGGCCTCAGTCAAATGAACCATTGAACCCAAGCTACTCGAACTAGACGCCCTCACCTGCAAATATAAACGTAGCGCCTCACAGCTGGAACAGGCACGCGCACAAACATCCGTTAAGCAACTCACGGTGTGCCGCGATATCCCTGCAACAACGCATACCACCGGGGCACTGGGAGTTGCTCTGCGCACGACTTCCTATGCGCAAGATGGCATCACGCGTGCACTCGCCGCGCGTTCAGTAGCCCGCGCTCGGCTCTCGTCATCGCAGACCGCACAAAAGTCCATTTACGATCGTCGACACCGGGTTACTGATTTTCCAAGGGGCTCTCTCGTCCTTCTCTGGCTCCCAGCTCGTCGTGTCGGCCTCTGTGAAAAGTTAATGCCGCAGTACGTCGGGCCATACCGCGTGCTGCGCCAGGTGACTCCTGTCACCTATGAGATGCCCCTACGGCATCCAGCTCATCGACTTCCACGCCAGAAGCGACATCGTACATGTTTGCACTTGCACTTCTATGTGCATGGCCGAAGCCATCTCTTCTAACAGCCGAGTAGCTCCCGCTGTCGCTATCGGTGTCCGCCCGGGACCCGCCTCGACCCCGGCGTGGCCGTAGTCGAGGTTAGGGTCAGAGCGGCGTCGGCAGCTGATTTCACTCAAAGTCCTCTAGAATGCAAATCCGAGATCTCCCACCTGTGAAATTTATGTCCACATGTCCGGGAAGACTTCACGGAGTTTTGGTGAAAAAAAATCCTGTCAATCCTGTCAAACAATCGCTGTAGTCGAGGTCGAAAGACGGAGCGAAGTAAACATGCGTCCGTTCGCTCCGCCGGCAACTTCTTTCCCCTCTCTCCCTTGTGTTGCCTTGGCAGTGGGAAATAATAATGCTTCAGGCTTTCGTGGTTCCAGAGAAAAAGAGCCAAGCGTGGCGAAATGGTTGTTTTGTGATACTTGGCCTTGAAGTAATACTGGCAGCGTCTTAGGATTTGGGTGAAAATGGAAAGCCAGGTCGCTTTCTGCTGTTGCCAAACGCGCAATGACCATTCCGCTAAACCTAGAGAAAGCCTGCCTTTTTCTTCCACATTTTTTTTTTCACACGCAGGATAGTTACAGAGCACGTATATGTGTAAAAAGGGCATGGCCGGATACCACCTAGGTTTTGAAAAAGGCATTTTCCGGGTATATAAATCGCGCACGCGTTGATGAGTCAGCATTGTTCAGGAAAGACTGCAGATTCTAAATCTCTAACAATGAAATCTTGCCCCTATCCTGTTCCCTTAAATGGTTATGAGCTGCCTTGACGAAACCCTTCGAAATATAACTAATATGGCGTCTATTTGTAATGAGTCTTTAATAGCTTGGTGTAGATCGGAGACTAGCTCAAATAACTGCGTCTCGCATGAGCGATCCTTTTGGAAACCGCGTTGGTTAATGAAGAGAAGATTTTGCTCTGTTACGTATTTCATAATTGATGATGATATAATGTGTTCTAATAGGAGATATCGTATACTGACCAGTAAAATGGGTCTGTAGTTGGAGACAGATAATTGTTCAGCAAACCTAAATTTTGGAATTATTGTAACTATTTTCCATCTGTCGGGAACGCATCCTAATGAACAGATTGATGAGAAAGAAAAGGCAAAGTGCAATATCTCACTGGTTTAACTATTTTCAGTACATATTGGACAGATTCCGCCTGGACCAGGAGCCGAACTGTTAGAAAGACGAAGAGCAGCTTCTGCGCCCGTCTGAGTGATTATATCATTCGTGATGAAGGTAACACAACTGAAGTCAGTAGGTGTAAAAAAAATAAGCTCGTCTCGAAATTCTTACCAGTCGCTCAAAGTGACACTAACGATTGTATGCACGTTGTTACCGCATTTCAGACTCCTTTTGATTACGGCTTCACGCAAATGAAATAAAAAACATTATGCATTTTCTAGAAAATAGCTTGACGTGGCAATGACCAGCATAAGATTATCTCACTCAGAAGCACTCAAAAACATAAACTTTTGTTGTCCAATACTATTAAACGCCGTAAACATATTTTGCGACTGTGTTATCTAACATTCAAAAATCGGCTGTATAAAAACAAAGAAGTCTAGCAGCAAGCTTTTTCTTTAGATTCTCTTTAGGCTAGAGGATGCTGAAGAACATCAGGAACTTTCAAGTCGGTTCTTATTGCCAAGTGATATATTGCGAAACCAAGAATCACGTTTTCTTTTAAATCATAGAAATGTGGAAGACAGCATCACAACCCGTCTCCAAATAGATTGTGTGGGAAATATGTTTTGTTTCTCTAATCACGCAACTTAAGGTGAAACATCCTGTACAAGGTAGACTGACGATGGCCACAACCTAGATTTTCACATGAAGTAGCAGTATTGGAAACACGCTACCGTTTTTTTTTGCAATCTCTGTAACGACACAACGGCCGATATCAAATTTATGCAAATTTTGCGAAAGATTACGGCAAGAGTATGCTAGTTCTACATTATTTCTACTGAATGTCTCAGATGAATATTCACTTAATCGATGGCGGGCTGCCTTTAATAACAGCTAAGATCAGTGTGCATTCTGATTTACAAGTGGTCACTGACGCTACATAGAACGAGCCTTGCAGGCACGTGTCGAAAGTTAAGCATTGGAACTGAACACCCTTAGCAACAAGCAAGCCGCTAACACGGCAGATTTGCAGAAAATAAAAACGCGTTTCAAAAATGTGCATTGTTTGCACTAGATAATAGCAGAGAAAAAATGTGGCAAATAAAAGTTCACGTCTTTTCGTACTCCGCAAGCAAAACAATTATAAAAAATGGCGTTTGCTCTACGTCATCACAGAATTTCCGTTCTTCTAGCAAACCAGGCCTTAGAATGCATGCCTGTATCCATAAAATCGGAGAGAGTCAACTTTTATTTGCAATAAACAATACTGAAACTCGTATGAATGACGGCTTGATTCAAAGACGGTTTTCCGGAGGACAAAAATGTGTAGTGAGCACGGCGCCTAATGTAGTAAAGATACTATGTCCTTAATAGTTTATGCAATTTTGCTTCGTGACCTATTCATGCATCACGGACGTTTTTTTTTTATTTTTCTGGCTGGCAGATATTAAAAAGGCCGGCTTTCTGATCAGATTTTTTTTAAACACCGTTACTAAGTACGAAGCATTTTGAAGGTGGTTGGAGTGCTACCCAGTTTTTATGGGCTAAACAAATGCATTCAATTTCAAGGACACTTGTGACGCACTTGAATCTAGATATTTCGCAGTAATTATAAATGATTACTTGTAAAACGGAATACAGTAAATAGCTTCTGGCTACACGTAACCTTGCTTTATGAAATTAGTTAGTTGGGGCATTGTCTGGCTTCAACAAACCACTCTTGTAAAATTGGTTTTGCAATTTCTGGTGGGCTCATAAGTCTCTCCTTATGAGGCACTAGAAATTCATTCAATATCAATACACGATATGATCCAGTATCTACTTCTCTAAACAGGTTCTCATTTCAGAAAGCACATCAGCTTCTTCTTGTGCTGATAAACACTTTTTTCTGTGGCGCCTTATGGGTAAATTAATACTGTGTTGGAGCATTAGCTTCAGAAGAAACATTCGATTGAGAGCACACACAAGGTTTCTTAGCGGACGGGCAAATAAGCCGACTTTATGGGTGGCGTCTTCTAAGTAATGTGAAATGTGTTTGCCATTATCTTCCTAAAGCCATTCACTTGAAACACACACAAAGTTTACTTGGTGGACAAGCTATAGGAATTTTATTATAGTGCCATGCGGGAGGTCATTTCCTTTATTTCAGTACAGATGGACAGATTCCGTCTGGACCGGGAGCCGAGCTTTTAGAAAGACGAATAGCAGCTTCTATGCCCTACTGAGTGACCGTATCACTTATGATGGAGGTAACACAACCAAAGTCAATCTGTCTCAAAAGAATGAAGCTCGTTTCGAAATTATTACTAGTCGCTCAAAGGGACATTGAACGATTGTATACACGTTGTCACCGCAGTTCGGGCTCCTTTTGATAATGGTTGTGATAATAAAATAGTGTGACGTGGCAATGCCGACCATAAAAGCATCTGACTCAGATGCACTGAAAAACAAAAACTTTAGGTCTCCAATACTATCATACGCCATCAACATATTTGGCGACTGTGTTACCTAACATTAAAAAATCGTCTGTAGAAAAACACACAATAAGTGTAGAAGACAGCTTTTTCTTTAGATTCCCCATAATACTCTATAGACTAGAGGATGCTCAAGAACAAAAGCAGCTTTCAAGTCGGTTCTTATTACCGAGCGGTATACTGCTATTTATTTATTTATTTATTTATTTATTTATTTATTTATTTATTTATTTATTTGGTACCTGCATCACCTCTGCAGGCATTACAGCAGGGGCGTATACAAATCGCGACAAAAATTGTTTTTCAATTAAAACACACAAGGCGCGGTAAAATTCATCATTAGAGTCAATACCTACAATATGTGACGGAAGAACGTTCCAGTGCCTCGTGGTTCGACAAAAAAATGAGTATCGCAAGGCATCACCTTTAAAAGGAAGTTCGTAAAGCTTCAAGTTATGGTCCCTTTTGTGTGAAATATACGATGGTGGCCTAATGTACTTTTCTCTGTCAATGCCTGTTTTAGAATAATATATATTATGAAAAATTTAAGTCTAAGGACTTTTCTTGTGTCCTTTAAATCCTGCCACTGAAGTTTACGCTAGCTTTCAGTGATACTAAGGTTTTTGTTGTAATTTCGCAATACAAATCGGACTGCCCTATTCTAGATTTTTTCAAGCAAATCAACTAACTCACCAGTAGAAGGGTCCCAAAAACACATGCGTACAAGTACCGTACGTACGTGAGTAAAATATAGTCGTTCTTTCAGTTTACTGGGTAATTGGCCAAAATTTCGACGTAGGAAGCCCAACTTACGTGCCGCCTTTCCTCTTATCTCCTGTACATGCCTGTTCAATCTTAAATCTGACGTAAACAAAACACCTAAGTATTTGCATTCGCTAACCCTGCGTAGGGTAACGCCATTTAGTTTGTACTCATATGACCTATATGAATGTTTCCTTGTGAAGGTGATGTTTAAACATTTAGGAACGTTAAGTGACATTTTCCATTTGTCACACCAAGATGAAACTCTATCCAAGTCACTCTGAAGGGAAGAAAAATCAGAATCGCTATCAATAACCCTATACACCACACAGTCATCCGCGAACATCCTGAAAGTCGACGCAATACCTCTAGTAATGTCATTTATATATAACAAAAATAAGGGAGCCCCCAAAACTGAGCCCTGGGGCACTCCAGAGGTCACCACAGCATGATCAGACGATATGCCGTTGAGAACCACAGACTATTGTCTATTTGATAGGTATTCAGATATCCATGCAATTACCTTTTTGTTCAATTTGTAGGCGTGTAATTTGCTAATAAGCGGATCATGAGCCACAACGTCAAACGCTTTTCGGAAATCTAGAAAGATGCAATCAGTTTTCTGCCTTTTGTCAATTGCTAGTACCAAGTCGTGTGTGAATTCCACAAGTTGTGTGGAACACGAAGAACCTTGCCGAAAGACATGTTGGTTTATATTCAATAGGTTATGTTTAACAAGATGTGACATAATACAACTGTATATAACGTGCTCTATTACTTTACATGTAATACCAGTCAAAGACACTGATATTGCCACCAGCAGTAGTGGGTACAGTGCTAAGAGGCAGGCACGGACAAGAAGGAAGAAGTGCGTGTGCTTCTCCGCCCGCTCCATAGCCAGCCCCCAGCGCCGTGTTTTTCAGGAGCCGCTACCCTCAATAAACGTCGCGTCGCCAGTTCTCTCACAAGGCACGTGACAAAGTGGTGGAGGTGCTGGGTATTCCTCGCCCATGTCGCAGACCCCTTCTGGCAGTGGAACCACTACCCCCGTGCCAATCGATACGCCGGTCCACCGGGCCAGCCGCAGGATCCGGGGACTGCCTCCTGAAGACCCCGCAGCGCTTCAGACCATCTCAACCGGTATGGAAGGCGCCGCAGTGACGAACCGGTACACGCTTCAAAATCCACGGGTTCCAAAGTCGTTCCATGGCAAGGCTTTCGAAGACGTCGAAGACTGGATGGCCGACTTCGAGCGCGTGGCCGAATACAATGACTGGGACGACAGAAATAAATTTCGAAGTGTCTACTTTTGCCTGGAAGACGGCGCGCTCACATGGTTCCAAAACCGTGAGCAGCAACTGACGTCGTGGCCTGAGTTCCGCCGTCAGTTACTAGATGCCTACGCCAGTGCTGATCGCCGCGAACGAGCCGAACGAGCAATCCAGGTCCGCGTTCAGCTTCCCAACGAAAGTGTTACCACGTTCGTCGAAGATATGACGCGCCTCTTCAGACGAGCAGACTCGGGAATGACCGAGGACAAGAAGTTGCGTCACCTGATGCGAGGACTGAAGGAGCAGCTCTTCGCTGGTCTTGTGCGGAGCCCTCCGAAGACTGTCGCCGAGTTTTTATCTGAAGCTGTAAGTATGGAGAAGATGCTGCAGCAACGATCGAATTTCTATGAGCGGCAAGTGAACGTGACATCCACCACCGATATTTTCACGGCCACCAGAAGCAACGATGACCACCTTCGCGAACTAATCCGCACTGTCGTGCGCGAAGAAATACAGAAGGCTTTCGGCACGTCACAAGCGGTGGTGAGCTCTATTGAGAGTGTCGTCAAAGATGAAGTTCATCAAGCGCTCCGGTCGACCTGTCCTCTTCCTTACACCGCGCCTGCACCTACTGAACATCGCCGTGCGACCTACGCGGAAGCCCTGAGACTCCCTGCACCAACCCCGCTGTTAGTTCACGCGGCTCATCCGGTTACGCTTTCATCTGCACAACCAGTACCATACATCGCAGAACGACGCGCGCCTCCCGCTGCGGTTCCGCAGGAGCTACCGGTATATTACGCCGACGATCGCCGCATGACCCCTCGGAAGTCGGATGTTTGGCGCACACCGGACCGTCGGCCTCTGTGCTTCCACTGCGGTGAGGCAGATCATTTGTACCGCCAGTGCCCATACCGACGTCTCGGGTTGCGGGGCTTTTCCACCTACTCACCGCCACCCCGACTTGGCCAACGACCTCGGGAGATAGAAGATTACCTTGCTCAACAACGCATGCCACCGTCTACCGGGCGACAGTCCCGCTCGCCGTCACCACGGCGATTTTCACCACCGCCCCAGCGATATTCCGGCACACGATCACCAAGTCCCCGCCGGGAAAACTAACCACAGCGACCTTTGGGGGCGAGGCCGCTGACAGTCGACACGCTGAAGACCTCCGATCGACACGAACGAGCGAGGACACCGATCCGACGTCAACTGCAGATGAACGGAATGACCGGCTTTCGCTCGACATACCGGTGGTGATCGACGGTTACGCGGTTAGCGCTTTAGTAGATACCGGTGCGGACTATTCCATCTTAAGCGGGAAGCTGGCGACGTTGCTGAAGAAAGTAATTACCCCTTGGAATGGCTCGCAGATTCGTACGGCTGGCGGTCACGTCGTTACTCCACTGGGAACCTGCACGACAAGAGTTCGGATTCGAGGATCGACATTCGTGGCGAGCTGCCTTGTCCTACGCGTATGCTCCCGTGACGTCATTCTCGGGGTTGATTTTCTCCAAGAATACGGCGCTGTTATTGACCTACGGGGAGGTGTAGTCACCTTCTCAGCAGACCGAGCACTCGACGGGTACGACCACAAGCGTCGAGACGACGCCCTTCGTGTCTCCACCGAATGTGTTACGCTTCCTCCGCGAACCAGTGTCCTAGTCGAAGTGATGTGCGGTGGAATGCGCGAAGGTGAAGTGGTCGCTGAAAGTAACTTATCGCATCTACTGATGCAAGGTGTTTGTGCTGCTAGAAGTGTGCTACAGCTTAGTGATGGCCGTTCTCAGTTGCTTGTCACCAACTTCAGTAACGAGCATCGACACCTGTTCCGCGGTACTTCGATAGCGTTTGCCGAGGAAATAGAGCACGTTGCTGAATGTTTTACCCCTGAACCAGTGAGGATGGCTGACAAGTCACTAGGCAACGTCGACATTAATTCAGAGTTATCTCCAGACAAACAGGCGGCACTGCACGAGCTCTTGCTTGAATTCAGGGAATGCTTCGCAAGCTCGTCTAAGGTACGCCAGACTTCAGTTACAAGGCACAGGATCATCACCTGCGACGACGCACGCCCGATACGCCAGCAGCCCTACCGCGTGTCGGCAAAGGAACGTGAAGCGATTCGTACGCAAGTACAAGAGATGCTTGAAGATGGCGTAATCGAACCTTCTAACAGCTCATGGTCGTCCCCGGTCGTTCTTGTGAAAAAGAAAGACGGAACGCTACGCTTTTGCGTCGACTACCGGAAGCTCAACAACGTAACTAAAAAGGACGTGTACCCACTGCCGCGTATCGACAACTCGTTAGATAGACTGCGGCGTGCCCAGTACTTTTCGTCACTCGATTTGAAAAGTGGATACTGGCAGATCGAGGTCGACGAACGAGACCGCGAGAAAACTGCCTTTGTGACTCCCGACGGCCTTTACGTATTCCGAGTGCTCCCTTTCGGTTTGTGTTCTGCCCCAGCAACCTTCCAGCGAATGATGGATACTGTCCTCGCTGGATTGAAGTGGCAGACTTGCCTTGTGTATCTTGACGACGTAGTTGTCTTTTCTGAAACATTTGAGCAACATCTTCATCGCCTGCGGCATGTGCTAGAAGCGCTCCGATCGGCTAATCTCACGCTTAAACCAGAAAAGTGTCACTTCAGTTATGAAGAGCTCAAGTTTCTCGGACACGTCGTCAGCGCCAAAGGAGTTCGACCCGATCCCGACAAACTTGCCGCTGTAGCAGCTTTTCCTCCTCCTGCCGACAAGAAGGCCGTCCGACGCTTCCTGGGCTTGTGTGCGTATTATCGCCGCTTCATCGACAACTTTTCGAAGATTGCGGAACCCCTGACTCGCCTTACCAGGGATGACACGCCATTTGCCTGGACGCATGAGCAACAGGCGGCCTTCGCTGAACTACGACAACGCATGCAGTCAGCACCCGTCCTGGCTCATTTTGACGAAGAGGCTGACACCGAGGTGCATACTGACGCCAGTAACATCGGCCTTGGCGCAGTACTCGTCCAACGTCAAGACGGCCTTGAAAGAGTAATAGCTTATGCTAGCCGCTCGCTGTCCCGTGCCGAGGCGAACTACTCTACCACAGAAAAAGAGTGTCTCGCGGTCGTCTGGGCGATCACGAAGTTTCGCCCTTATCTCTACGGCCGTGCCTTTAAAGTGGTGACAGACCACCATGCTCTATGTTGGCTGGCGAACATACGCGACCCTTCAGGCCGACTGGCACGATGGAGCTTGCGGCTACAGGAATTTGACGTCACTGTAGTTTATAAGTCTGGCCGCAAGCACGAAGACGCCGACACGTCGTCGCGTGCTCCCGCCGAATCTGTAAGTCGACAGCCAGAGGATGACGACGGCTTCCTGGGCGCCCTTACTACGTCGGACTTGGTCAAATGGCAGCGTGACGACGCTGAAATTCGACCTCTCATCGACCACTTCGAGGGCCGTCACACATCCATACCACGCCATCTACGTCGCGTCTTGACGTCCTTCTGTCTACGAGACAATTTGCTCTACAAGAAGAACTCCCGCCCGAATGACCGAGCCTACCTTCTAGTAGTTCCCAAAGACTTGCGGGACGATATTCTTTTCGCTTGCCACGACGAGCCTACATCTGGCCACCTCGGCTCCTCACGAACGCTTGCTAGAGTGCGCGAGATGTATTACTGGCCCGGGCTTGCGGCAAGCGTAAAACAGTATGTTAAAGGCTGCCGTGAATGTCAGCGACGAAAGTCACCACCCCTGAAGCCCGCCGGGTTATTGCAACCCATCGAACCACCTCATAAGCCATTCGACCAAGTCGGCTTGGACATCCTTGGGCCTTTTCCCCTGTCAACCGACGGCAACAAGTGGGTGATTGTCGCCACTGACTATTTAACCCGCTATGCCGAGACGGAGGCGCTCCCACGAGCCACGGCTTCTGAGGTAGCACAGTTCTTCATGTGCCACATTGTATTGCGTCATGGTGCCCCATCCACTGTAATCACAGACAGAGGAACGGCATTCACGGCACAGCTCATGGACGAAATTTTTCAATTGAGCAACACCAGGCATCGCAAGACGACTGCTTACCATCCGCAGTCCAATGGACTTACGGAGCGATTAAACAAAACCATCACAGATATGATCTCGATGTACATCGACGTCCAGCACAAAACATGGGATCGCTATCTTGCCTTACGTGACCTTCGCGTATAATACCGCCGTACAAGAAACGACACGGTTCGCACCATTTCGCCTCGTTTACGGCCGCGAAGTACAGACGATGCTGGACGCTATGCTTCCGTGTCACGACACCGAGCACCTAACGACTGACGCCGAAGAATTTGCTGAGCGCGCTGAGGAAGCCCGCCAGCTCGCGCGGCTTGCACATCGGTGAGCAGCAATATGCAGACTGCACGGCGCTATAACATCCGTCACCGGCAAGTGTGCTACAGTCCCGGAGACCAAGTGTGGGTGTGGACCCCTGTTCACCGCCGTGGCCTTTGTGAAAAGTTGATTAGCCGGTATTTTGGCCCATACAAAGTGCTGCGCCGCATTAGTGACGTGAACTACGAAGTCGTACCAGACAGTGCGGCGCAAACACGGCGTAGACAACAACCTCGCCCTGACGTAGTTCACGTTGTGCGCATGAAGCCATATGTTGCGCGTTCGTGATTATTATTTTTTTATTCATCTTTCTACTTACGCTACTGCTTGCACCCTCTCTGTTTCTTGAGACTGTACCCGTCGCGCTTCCCCGCTGCTGTGCTTTTGTTTTTCCTCTAGCTGTGATTGCGTCCTTTGCACGAGCATCTGCCTTGCCCATGCTGTTTCCCCCTCCTTTTCTAAAACCCCTTCTTGAGCATCGAGCCGATGCTCTTTCCGAGGAAGGGGGGAAATGCCACCAGCAGTAGTGGGTACAGTGCTAAGAGGCAGGCACGGACAAGAAGGAAGAAGTGCGTGTGCTTCTCCGCCCGCTCCATAGCCAGCCCCCAGCGCCGTGTTTTTCAGGAGCCGCTACCCTCAATAAACGTCGCGTCGCCAGTTCTCTCACAAGGCACGTGACAATATGTAGTTCTGAACAAAATTTTTCGGTCCACTTTTATATACAGGCACAACATCGGCTAATTTCCAGTCGGCAGGTGCGGCACCCATATCTAAACACTTTCAGAAAAGGCGGCAAAAATAGAGACGTAAAGATTCAGAACAATTACTAATGATTGCTGCTGCTGTATCATCTGGCCCATTTGCCTTTCTATGAGAAATATTTGCTAATATCTTCCGCACACCTGCCAAGCCAAACTTAACCTCGGGCATTTCTTCATTCCCCAACGAAAAATCCACAGCTACAGTACGAAATTGGCGTTGACTAAATACGAAAGAGAAGTAACTACTGAATAATTCAACTTTGCGCTTGTCATCATCTATGACTGTGTTCAAGTATTCTAAATGGGGGACAGAATTTTCGTCCTTACCATTTCGCCTGATATACTTCCAAAATTCCTTTGGATCATCTACTAAGCGTTCCCCAAGCCCAGAGAAATAAGATTGCTTAGCTGATTTAGTTAAGTTCTGCAAATCAGACTTCAGCCTCTTTAGTTGAGATGAGATTTCTGGGGACCTATGTTTTTTACACTTTAAGTACACCCTTCGCACCCTGCGTAGCAAGATGCGCAGTTGCTGATGAAACCACGGTTATATTTACCTCCTCTAGATGAAAGCATCCGCGTCGGCACGAACTTATCACGAAGATAGAAAACCTACTCTTTAAGGTTTTCCAAGAATTGTTCAGCGCTCAGATCATCGCCTAATGTGTGAAACAATGGGAAATAGGATTCCAACGACATATTTATGGAACAGTAATGAGCCTGGGAATACAAGAACACTTTCCTTGGCGATTTCTTCGTCACGGATGCATTTTTTACACTAGCATCAGCAACAACAATATTCATTATCATCATCATCATCAGCATATATTTATGTCCACTGCAGGACGAAGGCCTCTCCCTGCGATCTCCAATTACCCCTGTCTTGCGCTAGCGTATTCCAACTTGCGTTTGCGAATTTCCTAACCTCATCATCCCACCTGACTTTCTGCCGGCCTCGACTGCGCTTCCCTTCTCTTGGTATCCATTCTGTAACCCTAATGGTCCACCGGTTATCCATCCTACGCATTACATGGCCTGCCCAGCTCCATTTCTTCCGCTTAATGTCAACTAGAATAACGTCTACCCCCGTTTGTTCTCTGATCCACACCGCTCTCTTCCTGTCTCTTAACGTTACTCCTAACATTTTTCGTTCCATCGCTCTTTGTGCGGTCCTTAACTTGTTCTCGAGCCTCTTTGTTAACCTCCAAGTTTCTGCCCCGTATGTTAGCACCGGTAGAATGCAATGATTGTACACTTTTCTTTTCAACGACAGTGGTAAGCTCCCAGTCAGGATTTGGCAATGCCTGCCGTATGCACTCCAACCCAATTTTATTCTTAGTAAATTTCTTTCTCATGATCAGGGTCCCCTGTGAGTAATTGACCTAGATAAACATATTCCTTTACAGACTCTAGAGGCTGACTGGCGATCCTGAATTCTTGTTCCCTTGCCAGGCTATTGAACATTATCTTTGTCTTCTGCATATTCATCATGAAACCAATTCTTGCACTTTCTCGATGAAGGTCCTCAATCATTTGTTGTACTTCCTCTCCATTGTTGCTCAATAGGACAATGTCATCTGCAAACCGAAGGTTGCTGAGATATTCGCCGTTGATCCTCACTCCTAATCCTTCCCAGTCTAAGAGCTTGAATACTTCTTCTAAGCATGCAGTGAATAACATTAGAGAGATTGTGTCTCCTTGCCTGACCCCTTTCTTGATAGGTATCGTTCTACTTTTCTTGTGGAGAACCAAGGTAGCTTGTGGAATCCTTATAGATATTTGCTAAGATATTCACGTATGCTTCCTCTACTCCCTGATTACGCAATGCCTCTAAGACTGCTGGTATCTCTACTGAATCGAATGCCTTTTCATAATTATGAAAGCCATATAGAGAGGTTGATTGTACTCCGCAGATTTCTCGATTACCTGATTGACGGCATGGATATGGTCCATCGTAGAATATGCTTCCTGAAGCCAGCCTGTTCTCTTGGTTGACTGAAGTCAAGTGTTGTCCTGATTCTATTGGAAATTATCTTGGTGAATATTTTATACAATACTGAAAGCAAGCTAATGGGTCTGTAATTCTTCAATTCTTTAACGTCTCCCTTCTTATGGATAAGTATAATGTTGGCGTTCTTCCAGCTCTCTGGTACACTTGAAGTTGTGAGGCAATGCGTATAAAGGGCCGCAAGCTTTTCAAACATGATATCTCCTCCATCTTTGATTAAATCTACTGTTATTCCATCTTCTCCAGGTGATTTTCCCCTGGTCATGTCTTTCAAGGCCCTTCTAACTTCATCGCTAGTTATAGAAGGAGCTTCTGTATCCGGTTCATCACTATTTCGAATGAAAGTAGCTTGGCTGTTTTGGCTACTGTACAGGTCAGTATAGAATTCTTCTGCTGCTTTTACTATGTCATCGAAATTGCTGATGATATTACCATGCTTATCTTTCAGTGCATACATCTTGCCTTGTCCTATGCCTAGTTTTCTTCTTACTGATTTCATGCTGTGTCCATATTTTACGGCTTCCTCAATTTTTCCCACGTTATAATTTCGAATATCCCTTACTTTCTTCTTGTTGATCAGTTTTGACAGTTCAGCGAATTCTATCTGATCTCTTGAGTTGGACACTTTTATGTTTTGTCGTTTCTTTATTAGGTCCTTTGTTTCTTAGGAGAGCTTCCCTACAGGTTGCTTTGGTGCCTTACCTCCCACTTCAATTGCTGCTTCTGAGATCAGCCTAGTTACGGTTTCATTCATTAGCTCTATGTTATCTTCATCTTCCTGTTCTAAAGCTGCATATTTGTTTGCGAGCTCCAACCTGAATTGGTCTGCTTTCACCCTTACTGCGTCTAGGTTGGCCTGTTTTCTCTTGACTAATTTCACTCTTTCTCTCTTCAAATTGAGAGAAATCCTAGACCTCACTAACCTATGGTCACTGCACTTTACCTTACCTAACACTTCTACATTCTGCACTATGCTTGGATCGGCACAGAGTATGAAATCTATTTCGTTCCTTGTTTCTCCATTAGGGCTTTTCCAGGTCCACTTCCTGTTGGTGCGCTTCCTGAAGAATGTATTCATTAGTCGGAGCCTATTGCTTTCCGCAAATTCCACCAACATCTCACCTCTTGTATTCCTAGAATCGATGCCGTAGTTTCCAATTGCTTGCTCGCCAACCTGCTTTTTGCCCACTTTTGCATTGAAGTCGCCAATGACTACAGTATACTGAGTTTTCATCTTTCTCGTTGCTAATTCCACATCTTCATAAAACTGTTCTATCTTTCATCATCGTGACTGGAAGTTGGGGCGTAGGCTAGTACTACCTTCATTTGGTACCTCCTATTCAGCCTTATTATGACGACTGCTACCCTCTCACTAATGCTGTAAAATGCATCAATGTTGCCCGCTATGTTGTTATGGACTAGAAATCCTGCCCCGGATTCTCTCTTATCTGGAAGACCTCTGTAGCAGAGGACGTGGCCGTTAGTCAGCACTGTGTAAGCTTCACCAGTTCTTCTAACCTCACTAAGGCCAATAATATCCCAGGCAATGCCTGATAATTCCTCAAATAGTCCTGCTAAGCTAGCCTCACTCGAGAGGGTGCGCGTGTTGAACGTTGCCAGGTTCAGTTTCCGTTGGCGGCCTGTCCGAACCCAGAGATTCTTAGCACCCTCTGCCACGTCGCAGGTCTGACCGCCGCCTTGGTCAGGTGCTCCGCAGCCACTGGGGACTGAGGGCCATGGGTTAATTATCGGAGTCATCAGGGAGGTGGTGGCCGAATACTGCACCAGGGAGACCAATTTCCTGTTCTTGTGAGGGAGTGACTTTGATGAAGCTAGTGGGCCTGCCTAGTTTGGTTGCATCTGAACTAGTATAGCCCCACTAGCTCTCGGCAATATGTATTTTTTTGCCGGTGTCAGGCACCACTCCATGCCTGAAAATGTAGTGGAATGGAGCAGGATTCGAACTTACGACCTTCAGATTTGAAGTCGGGTGTTCTACCTCTACTGCACGCCACAACAACAATATTATGGTCGCTCAAACCAGGTAAAGCATGCACATCTGATACAACACCAGGCTCATTACTCAACAGCAAGTCCAAGACATGGCCCGTACCATCATCTCGCGACGCACTAAGAACATACTGTGGAAATGCATGAGTGTCCATTAGGTCAAAAAAGGCCGTGTATAAACAACCACTAATGGTATTTCTGGGAATCTCGCATGACCAGTCAATTTCAGGAAGGTTAAAATCACCTCCGATCAAGACACGGTCATTTTTCATACTCTCAAGAAACTCAGGAAGCCCAATGAACTGCTCATATGACGCGTTTGGCGGCCTATAGTACGAGCCAATCACCAAGCCCTTGCCATTCGCCAGCCGCATCTTACAAAAAACCGTCTCGACATCAAGCATGCCACTTGGACACAGAGTATGCTATTTTTCACAAGAATAAAGACACCTCCCCCGTGAGAATTTCGACCGCGTAGAAAACAGTGGTAGCCTGCCGGGAAAATTTCTGAATCAAAAATAGAAGAATCTAGCCATGACTCCGTGCCCAGAACAATCGTAGGCTGAAGAGTGCATAGAAGGCATTGAAAGTTGTCAATTTTATTCTTTATGCTTCGGCAATTTATCAACAAAATTCTGAGCGGCTGCTCTGTTTAACCCAACTGCGAAGGTCACACCTGTGCTACATCTCCCGTTACATTATCGAGTCGAAAACGCTTTCCCTGGAGATAAATCGTATCATACTTCAAGACAGCACTCTCACCTTCCTGCTTGTTTAGCCTCGCATAGTCCCATAGCTTCTTTCTTTTGTCCCTAATTGAGCGTGAAAAATCTTCAGATATGCTGTAACTGGTGCCTCTGAGTTTATAAGCTTTCAACAGCACTGATTGACGGGATTTGAAGGAACAAAAATTTTCTATTACTGGACGCGGTTTTCCTGCCTTATATGCCCCTATGCGGTGCGCATGTTCAATACTCAGGCCTGTGATACCAAGCGTGCTTCTGCATAATTCCAAAATAAGTTCTTCAGATTTGGCTGCTGTCTCGTTTGCAGTAGAATCTTCTATACTGCGGAAGACCAAATTGTTCCTTCTTTGTCTGTTCTCGATATCGTCAATCTTTTCTGTGAGAGCCGTCAACGCGGCACGGTCATCCCTTTGTTGGCCTGCAATTGTCGCGAGGGCATTGCGTACGTCATCAACTTTGTCGATCTTAGCTTCTAGTGATAGAATTCGACCCTTCAAGTCTGTAACGTCTAGAGTAAGTTGGTTTTGTTTTTCTTCAATCGAATTTAGCTTCGGCATCATTTTACTCTGGCCAGCTAGAAGCTTTGAAAATTGCTCTTCGGTTGGCCCTGGGTTCATTTCGATATCCCCACCACACAGCAACAAAAGCAATAAATAATGCGCTGAACTGCGAAAAATTACAAAATGCTGTGTATGTTGCGTTCTTTTCGAACGTGACCGAGAAGAAAACATAAAAAACAGCACTTGGGGTGGAACCGGCACCGCAGAACATGGTTTATTGCAGGAAATTGCAAGAGCACCAACCTGCGTAAGCAGTAGAAAACTGGTAAGCACTCCCAACATACCGCCGGTTCCACATCCCGTCATCGAAATGACGTGGCAGTCTGTTTGTACCCATGGTAGATGACAGTCATTGTTATCAGGCGCACATTGTTGTCCTCATGAGTTGAGGAAAACGTCAAATTCCGCCGTGGGGGAGCATACTCGAAATGACTCCGGTAAAAGACCAGGCACGGCCTCGCTCGCACGACGAACCGGGCACACGTCAACGGGAATGGATGCTGTAGGCTTTGCAGAAGAAATCCCGCCAAGATCCTCGGGTACATACTGTCGCCGAAAATTGATGCTGAAAACATCGCTGCCGAGAAGCCATGCGCCCAGATAGCCTGCGTAAGCAGTAGAAAGCTGGTAAGCACTCCCGCCATACCGCCGGTTCCACGCCCATGTAAATGCGGAAGGCAGCATCACAAGCCTTCTCCAAATAGGTTTTCTGGGAAAGATGTTTCCTTTCTCTAATCACAGAACTTAAGGTAAAACATCCTGTAGTAAGTAGATTGAGTGTTGATGGCCATAATATAGTTATAACATCATATAGCAGTTCAGTTAAACCTCGATATGCAGAACATCAGCATAATGAAATTGTCGATATAACGACCTATATAACTTTTCTTAACATCTTGTTCATGGAGCCCCATGTATTTAGAGCTTCAATATAACGAAGTCTGTTTGTACGCGATTTCAATATAACAAAATTTCGCTTCCGCCGCGAAGGAATACCGAGAGAATAACTGGAAACTTCCACGCACACAGATGATCAAATGATTGAGTTACAAGCGGCTGCTTCCGAACGTAGCTTTCAAATCGCGCGCCACGCGACAAAAGCGACCGCCGAAGTCCCGTATAAAGTCCCAGTGCGATAAGATCCTATCGCACCAAGGGCACTGTGTGCTTTACGCGTCAGTAAAAGCGTTTGAGGGTGAGACAAGAAAGATGGTGGCTCCACGAGTGCCACCTTCCCGCCCGAGCAAAGAGAAAGAGGGGGTGGGGAGTGAGCTCCTGCTAAAGGCTGTTGCACATGCTGCGACTGGAGCGAAAAAAAGCGGTGCGATCGCACGCGTCGCAATGCGATTTTTGAGGGCTCAATTCGCATGATCGCGATTTCAGCAATGCACTGATGCGACGCCCAGGGTTGCTGATTGCCAAATTTTGTGGCATAACTTGTGTAATTTTTCAAATGAAATGGAAACACCTGTGCGTTACAAAATTATTGACCAGTCTTTAATAGGAGAAAATAATACGCGTGTTTTGTATTTTAAAAACGCTTCAAAGTTTAATTTGTTTTGGAGTGCGTAACAGCGGTTTATGAATTTCAATACGAGGAGACATGGCGGACGTAAACAGCTGTTCGTAGCTGGTCGTTCAGCGCTGCGTGCTGTCTCGTGTGGCTTTTATGCCCGTATCGTTCTTCCTGCGATACAACAAATCACAAGAGGACCGATCAACAAGCCCATATAGCTGTTGTCATCGCATATGCAGTATTCGGAACGTGGCTGCAGCGATGTCAACGCAGAGTGACCCTCGCGCTACCCGTGCTTAACGTCAGCTTCTGAAGAAAGGATGTGTGTGTATTACTCGTGATTGCGCATAAGTGGTTCCTGCTCGTACCAATATTCTTGCACCAAACCTAGCAGCAAGCACCAACCCAAAATCTCACGTCTGCCAATGAAGGAAGCCGCAAATGATCTGTGTGTAATTGCTGAACGTGGAATGAAATTTGTGTTGTGAACTTTAACCTTAGCGCCAGCCAGGTTCGTCCGTCGTGGCGCGTATGCTGTAATTATTCATACAAGTGCTCTCTGAATATTTCGGAAGGCGTAAAAGCCGACACCACATTTTTTTAGGAGCTGCAGGCATTTGTGCACGTAGTATCATAACATTTTGACAGACATGGGTGTCGTCTACTTTCTCGTCCTGTTTCTCGCGCTGTTAGTGTGCTGTGAATGTGTATCAAGGAGCTTAATATGGTGCAGTGCGTAGCGCGGTCGCGTAGCCCCACGGCTAACACTAAATACCTTGTTAGGAGTATGTTTGTTTGTTTAATAACAAAATCGAGCACTAAAATTTTGTACTCCTTGTATTCATAGCGGCAAGTGTAAAGTAAGAAGTTATCGAAACTAACCACTAATAGCAAGCATGTGCTTCTACCTGCTTGATCGCATTATCTTAAAAGTGAGGCTGAAGACCCCAGATAAACAAACACATATGCAACTGGAGCAGGGACTATGGTTCCTTTTCTGGCAATGAAAGCCAGCATCTAAATCTGTTAAGCTAGTCATGTACTTATCCTACATTAGACCAATGTTAGAGCATACTAATTGGGGCCATTTCAAACTAGATTATTTGACCAAATAAGAAAGTGCAAGGAAAGCGTCAAGGTACAATCTAAGCTGGTATTCCCGAACCGATTGCATTACAAAACTTCATGCCTCCCTGAATTGCCTGCGTTAACCCATGCTGAAAACAGGGGAAGCTGATTCCCTTTCTTGCTGTTGAAAAGCTGCTCGAATGTCAGTAACAGACTATATATGTTCTGAGCGAAAGTGAGGGGCACTGACCATATCTCTAAGCTTTTGTATGAGCTTTCACCTTGAACAAGAATGGAATCAAAATGTTTACCTTTGGGAGCCTCAGAATCAAATCATTCTCAAGTTTTTGAGGAGACCACATAAAATTTTTGTGATATAGACAATAAAAAGTGTGCCTAAGTGCATGTACACACTGAAGACACTGAATGGTTGAGTGGCCAGCTGCGAATGCAAAAGCGTCCATAGCTCATGTCCTACCTTGAGGTCACTGCTAGGTTGAACGGGTGCTTCAGCTATATCCCCTGTACCTGGCAAGGGGAATGGTTATGCGTGGTCGTTGCAGCATTGGCCTGTGCTTTTTCTTTCTTTTTTCAATAGGTGGTGGCCAACTGATTCAATCTGTTTATGTATTTAGCATTTGTGTGCATCTTATGTGCATGTGTTTGTATCATGTTCTGATTGTTGTACCTGCAGTGATGCAAGCATCTTTTTTGATGTATTGCACCACAGTCCTTTATTCAACCTTTTGTTGAAATGTACAATATGTAGCCACCCATCAGTGGCCAAGATAACCAGTAGCATTGGCAAAATGTATGATGCAGATCCAATGCACTTGCTGGAACCGATATCAGGCAAACCTTTCCCCGCAATGGTCAATTAAATTCTAGAAAATTAACTGCATTGTGTACAGTTGTCCTTATTTTAAACGATGCAACACGTACTCATATGCAATGTTTGCTTGTGCATCACACAGGTCACATAATGTAATGTATACATAGCTCGTTTAACTCAATCAAACGTCGGCTCACTAATACTTTGAACTAACTAAGAGTCTGAGTTCGTGTGAGCCTGGCTGAGTAAAATTTTGGTGAATACGAGTAAGAGCAAGCTCACTTGAGTAAACTTTTGGTGAATATTGTCACGTGCTAGTCAGGGCAAGCTCAACTGAGTGTAATTTTGGTGAATATAAGTCGAACCAAGCTCGGCTAAGCAGATTTTTGGTGAATAGGACTAAATGAAGCTCGCCTGAGTAAAATCTTTGTGAATATTAGTCAGAGGAAGCTCGTCCGAGTACAATTTTGGAGAAATTTCAGTGAGAGCAAGCACGGCTAAGTAGATTTTTCGCGAATATGACTCAGCGCAAGCTCGCCTGAGTATAATTTTATTGAACATGAATCAGAGCTAGCTCAGCTGAGTGGAATTTTGGTGAATACGAGTCAGAGCAAGCTAGGCTAAGTAGATTTTTTGTGAATATGACTCAATGCAAGCTCGCCTAAGTAGAATCTTTGTGAATATGAGTGAGAGGAAGCTCGTTCGAATATAATTCTGGTGTTTATCACCCAGAGCAAGCTCGGCTAAGTTTGATTTTTCGTGAATATGGCTCAGTGAAAGCTCGCCTGAGCAGAATTTTGATGAATATGAGTCAGAGAAAGCTCAGCTGAGTAGAATTTTGGTGAATATGAGTCAGAGCAAGCTCGCTTAAGGAAATTTTTGGTGAATATGGGTCAGAGCATGCTCAGCTGAGTATAATTTTGGTGAATATGAGTCAGAGCAAGCTCGGGTAATCTGAATTTTCGTGAATATGACTCGGAGAAAGCTAGGCTGAATAATTATGGGATATAGTTATACGAGTTTATGCAGTAATACATATAATTGCAGACTCGTTAGCAACATTACCTCCATCTTGATGGGCAAGGCCTACGCCTCGTGATGAGCCTGCACACTTTATGAGCTGTGGATATGCAAGAACCTACCTCACTTGAAAAGATGCTATCATTCACAGGAAGGTATGCAACCGGCTGACTTGACTGCGCAATTTTGATCTGCTTTTGTTTAATGTGTTATCTAGTGCTTATAAAAACAAGGTGTTTGCCTGCTTTTCGCATTGTCGCATGTGTTTCAAAGGAAGTAGAGACAGGGTATCAAGGAACGGCAGGGATGATTATAGCGAAGTAGTTTCTTAGAATACTGCGATACGTTACGACCGGCATACACAAAAGAAGTTCGATGCACTGAAATAAGCGAAATATGCAATTACCTTTTAATGTGAGGGTTAATACAGCTGCAGTAAGGATACAAAGTCTACAACACATCGAAGGGTTATTGGTTTTTGTGCAGGAGAAAAATGATAACACAGGAAAGTGAAAAAAAGTATTTAAACAATGCTTCGAAAACAAATTGACAATGCTGTTTGTTACCAGTCAAAGCGTTAAGTATGGTATTGTAGAACATTCATTACGATATACAGTTTGCACGTACACTTTGCGAGCTTCATAAGCAGTCGCGTCTCGCAGCGGATGTAACAGAAACTGGAAATGAGATAATTCATTGGGGGAAATGCGCATGAAAGCCCAAACCAACTGACTGCAAGTAAATTGTCGCACGCATAGCGTGACCATTTGACCATAGCATTGTCCGTAGTTGCATATTCTTTAAATTGTTCCGTCCGTAAAAGCATACTGCGCTACAACTGTGGCGTTTTCGTATATCGCGAGTAGCTTATACAACCAGAAAATTGGGACGACATCCGAAGGTCGTGTCTTCCGGTGAGGGACACCTCGTTGTATTTACCAACTCGCAGCGCGTGTGAATTACGGAAAAGCAGGTAAAAGTACGTACTATCAGCACCCGAAGCCAACGTAAAAAAAGCGTCACGTGATTTGCAACTTAGCGTGTCAAGAAAAGCGCATAGAAATCACAGAACCGAATCGGCCCTACGAGTTTTTATCTGCGCTGTACGCGTGTCGGTGCTGATGGTACGTACCGATAGCGCAATCCACGGCTCCACTCAATTAGTTGCACTGTTCGAGGCTTGTTGAGGCAAAATTTACAGACAAGAAGGTGTTTATAAACGTTATGCTGAGCGACCGACGCCATTTTCCAAAACAGACCGCGAAATAGCTCTCGGCATAATTTCGACGGAAAATCGCAGCGATCGCTGCGACGTGCGCGACGCTGCGACCAACCGGTTGGTCGCAGCCGGAAATTGCAGAATCGGCCATGCGACTCCGATTTTCGTCGCATGCGACGGAAATCGCACCTGTGGTGCGATGAAAATAGCATCATGTGCAACGGCCTTAACGCTATCAAGCGCGCGCGTCTCGGCCGTGGTTGCGCCTCGCTGTAAGCGCGGCTGAGCGCGCACGCAGCCGCGCACCCCCTGCATTAGAGGTAATCTGCCACGTGGGCAGAGAGTGGGCGTGGCGAGCCGGCGTAGCATCATGCAAGCTGCCTTCTCGCACGTTTAGTACCGCAGGAGGTTGCGTAATCTAGAGTTTTGGACACTCGTTGACGCGAGAGGCCGACTAAGCATTCTCTCCCCGCTGCCAACGCTCTTCATGACAGCGTCGGCCCAAAGTAGGCGACGCTCTCAGCCGCGGGGGCGGAGCGGACGCGACAGCGTGGCTGGCTTCGCCTACTTCGTACCACCGATCTGAAGATATCGTCAACGTGCCATGAAACCGTTTCATTCATCGCCGACACTGAAATTAGACAAAATAAATTGTTTTCTCATTCAAATTCGCTCTTTTTTGAAAAATCTTGTGGCCCCTTCCTGCGCAAAAAAAATGATCAGCGACTGCACTTATTCGCATAAAAGGTTGAATTTCAATAGAGCGAACTTTCGATAACGCTAACCAAATTTCCGATTTTACCAACTTACTTATATCGAGGTTTCATTGCGTTCGAAAAATACTCTACCGTCCTCTTGCACCGTCTGTGACGATGCAACGCCAGTATGAAATGATGCATATTTTACGAAAGATTATGGCAACAGTATGCTAGTTCAACATTCATTCTGCTCGATATGCAAGATTAATATTGACGTAATCGACTGCGAGCTTCCTTTAATAACAACTGACAAAAGTGTATTCTGATTTACAAGTGGTCACTGACGCTACGTAGATCGAGCCTTGCAGGCACGTGTCAAAAGTTAAGTATTGGAACTGAGCATCCATAGCAACAAGCAAGCCGCTAACACGACAACAAATCATTTTTGCAGAGAATAAACAGCATTTTCAAATTGCGTATAGTTGGCACAAGACAACAGCAGACCAAAAAATGTGGCAAATAAAAATGCACGTCTAATTGTGCTCTGCAAGCAAAACAATTATAAAAAAAACGGCGATTGCTCTGTGCCATCACAGAATTTCCGTTCTTCTTGCAAACCAGGTCATAGAATGCATGCGTGTATCCATAAAATCAGCACGAGTCAACTTTTATTTGCAGTAAACATTACCCAAACTCGTATGAATGACGGCTTCATTCAAAGACAGTTTTCCGGAAAACAAAAAAGGGTACCGAGCACGACGCCGTGCGGCGCCTAATATAATAGAGAAAATATATGCCCCTAATAGTTTACTCCTATGTTTCTTAATGACGTAGTCATGTGACCCGTACGTTTTTTTTCTTGTCTTTTTACTATTTATTTATTCTATTAAAAAAGGTCGGCTTTCTGATCAGATTTAAAAAAAACACCGTTCCTATGTACGAAGTATTTTGATGGTGGTTATAGTGCTACTACATTGTCATGGGCTAAACACATGCATTCAATTTGAAGGGCACTATCTAGATTGAAGGGCATCATATAGATTTTTAACAGTAAATCTAAATAAAAACTTGTCAAACGGTATACAGTGCATAGCTTCAGGCTACACCTGACCTTGCTTTATGAAGTGAGCGAGTTGGCACATTGTCTGGTTTCAACAAACCACTCTTACAAAGGTGGTTTTGGAATTTCTGGTGAGCTCCAAAGTCGCTCCTTATAAAGCACCAGAAATTATTCCCAAAGTCAATATGCCATGTGTTCCAGCACCTACTTCTCTTAAAAGGCTTCCATTTCAGAAACCACATCAGCTTCTTTTTTTTTTTTGATGAATAACACTTTTTTCAGTGGCGCCTTATGGGCAATATAATACTTTGTTTAAATATTAGCTTCATAAGCAACCTACAATTTAGAGCACACACAAGGTTTCTTAGCGGGCAGGCAAATAAGCAAACCTTATAAGCGGCGCCTGATAAGTAATATCAAATGTGTTATACTATTATCTTCCTAGAGCCATACACCTCAGAACACAAACAATGTTAACTTGGCGGGCAAGCTATAGGAATTTTATTGTAGTGCCATAAAGTATCGTTGCCTATAGTAACTTCACTGAACTATGCAGGAGTATACTTCTTGTTGGACTGGTTGGTGAAATCAAGCTATTCACAGACATGATGAGGATGGGACCAGCACTTGCGCTGCGCTCATCCTGTCCACTTCATGTCTGTGTGCGTTAACTTGCGCCCCTCTTATAGAAGCTAAAGCTCTTATAGAAGCAATAGAAGCACGCACGTGTGCCAGCGCTGGCTCTCTCCTGGCCTCTTCTGGTTAGACGCCTTGGCAGACTTTGAAGCTATTGATAGCGCTTCAAAATTCGGAGGTTGGAAGTGGTTACTATCCGTCGGTCAAGCTGGTGCATGACAAAACTGGCCCACACCACGCAGCAGGATCAGACCCGAGCGCGAGCGCGCTCAAGCAATGTCATGCTTAAAGCGAACGCTTTGCATACGCCCCAAGGCACGCATGGTAGCGAAGCTGGCATACAACCCCATATGTCCTGCAATGGCGTCTTGATAATGAGGGTGACGATTTACAACCATCCGTCTTGAAACAGGGCGCAGACAAATAGTCACCTAGACTGCTTGATTTATTCATGAATGCTATACATCATTTTTTATCAAGCATTTTTGTGTACATTTCATTATTGTTTCTTTTTTCCCTCACAATCTACCTTGTAGCGCTACCTATGGCTGTAAGAGATGAGATCGTATCAATCTCTTCGCTGTTTTCTACCTCTCGGTCCGCGACGATAGATCGCCGAGCGTTTAACCCATTGCGCCACAAACGCATCTGCAGAGAGCTACACAGACGCGCCTTATATATCTAACACTCCTCCGTGTACCCGCGCTCTTGCTCGGGGCGGTGCCGCCGCCTACGAGCAGAAAAGAGAAGTACTGCATTATGACACTAACGCGCACCGACAGTGAACGCTTCGGTGGTCTCAGCACAACGACGTCTCGATGCCAGCATTCGAAGGGACGCTGGCATCAAGAAGCACTACCAACGCCACCTAGGTGGTGGCGTTCACCGTACTCAGCACAGCGGAGCTTGGCCTCCGCAATTAGCGCTGAAAATGGTTCTGAAGTTGATCGCGGAGGCTGCAATTACGACGCGCTGTACGCGCTGATTTGACTCGGTGACGATTCAGTTACGTGCTTTGTCTTGCGCGTTGTATTGTGTGTCAGTTACGTGCTTCGTCTTTCGCGTTGTGCTAGCGTGTGCAGCGTAGTGCAGCTTCCTTTTCACCAATAGTCTAAGCGTCTCTTGCTAATCTCGACTGCTGGCGGGTTGCTGCTTCCGTTCACTTTAAACCCAAGCGCTTCAGGAATGTGTACGTTACCTTCCGTTCACACTGGGTGAATCCCTTCGCATTTCATTGGGTCAGCACATTACATGGGGCCAACTTAGGCCGATGTTGATTTTCAGCGGGCACTGGCTGGCCTGCGAAGGCCCGCCGTTGCCTCCTTAATGCCAGTGCTGGCAAAGCCACGGAAACATACAGGCAGCGCTGGCCCTGCCTTGCCGGTGAATGCCCGTTAATGACTAAGCTCAGCAATGCAACTGGCTATCGCGAGCCTGCTTTGCCCTTAGAGTGCCGTCATTGGCGATACGTCTCTAAACATTGATTAGAACGCTCGTTCAAAGCTATAGACATTACGACATTGCTTAGCAGTTCTGATAGACCCGTCAATATCAGCCTGTTAAACAGAACGGCATTTCAATTTTAGTTTTCACGTAGCATTCGCTGGCCATTGCTGATTATATATGTTATACAGCACGCAAAATTTATTGCAATTCATTTCAATTCGAAAGTCAATTTGTCCGCCGCTGCTGGCGGGCTTTCTCACTCCGGCATTTTCACGGCGACTTTCCGCAGTCATCGAACGAGATGTGTTCATGTTTACCTCTGCGCGCGTGACACCGTGCTTGTCTATTTAGTTAGTAAGCGAATGTTTACAAAATTATAATCATCATCATCAGCAGCAGCAGCAGCCTGTATTTTTATGTCCACTGCAGGGCGAAGGCCTCTCCCTGAGATCTCCAATTACTTCTGTCTATTTATACGGCCCATTAAACTACTATCTTTGCTTCGTATAGCTCTCTACTAATTTGCTATCGCCATCCATGCTTCGCCTTTCGGGCAAAACTACGACTTTTTTCTTCATAAAGAGCATATCGCACTGTGTAGTAGTGTCTCCTGCGGCCATCCTTACTGAAGTCTTTGGTGCCGTTCCCGGAAAGCTCTGTCTAGCGTTTTTCTTTATTTGTTTTATTGTTTTTTTGATGCCAGATGATTTTATCAGGCCAACTGGCACAGTAGGTGGGAATTCCTACCCGCAGAAAGAAACGGGGGGAAAAGAAGAGGCACCATCCTCAAGAAGCGGTTCCTGTTGGGCTATTCGGTACATATTGCTTAAAGGAATAACAGCAAAGAGAAGGGACAAGAATGTGTGACAAGCGCAACGCTTACTTACAGCTGAATGTGTATTTTGCGTGACGCCCGCTTTATATGCACTGAATAGGAGGGAGAAGGCAGAGAGGCTGCGAACAGAGACAACGCCACGACAGACAGGGGGAGGGGGGCGAGTTTGGTGAGACGAGCCACGACGACTACACAAGGCGCTCTCTGTTGAAAGGGAACAGAAAACAAAAGTCGCAGTTTTGCCCGCGAGGCGAACCATCAATTGCGATAGCAAATTAGTAGAGTAGTAGTGTTACCGGCTGTATAAACTTGGACGCCTTCGCTTACTAACTCATTCATCAAGCTTGGTGTAAGGGGTCACAAGCAAACATGAATAGATCACATTCGATGACCGCAGACAACTGCTGTCAAAACACTGGCGTGAGCAAGCACGGCTGCAGCAGCAAGCGAAGGTTTGTGGGGTCTATCGCTTCAATTGAAACTGAGCGGCCAAAGCACAGCGCACACAAAGGTAGGAGCCATGTGCAGATACGGTGCGCGCGACCGGCCACAGCCACGTAAAGTATAAGTACACAGTTTCCGGCAGAGTAGAAGCAACACCCCCTCCTTCCCGTGCTGCCATCCCGCTTTGCGACATTGAGTCGGCATTTGACCTTGCGCCCGGCCGTAAGATACGCAGTTGGTGCCGCAGCACAACGTCACCTCCTCTCCCTCCCTTCCTCCCTCCAATTCCCCCACTGTCTTTCGCGTGGCGGAAGACGTCGCGTTTGCTCTCCAACGTGCGTTCGCTCTCCGTGAAATTGCACGTCCCTCGTGCGCTTTCACTCGCACCTACAACGCACGGCGCGTGGCGACGATTTTATCGCCCTTGGACTTTATACTGAACCTCACGGCAACGATGACGCCGACGGCAGAAATCCGCTTGAAGTGTCCGTATAATTGCTATCGCAATAAAATAACCGGCATGTTAACGGCCCGCCGCACAATTGCGAATCATGACGGACAGCTTAAGTTGAAGTTACCGACCTAAACAGCATTTAGGCAAGGCAAGGACTGAGAACGAAGATCGAGGCTAAGATTAAAGGAGTATAAAAGAATATAAAATGGTACAAGAAAGAAAGTGAACGCCACTGGATACAAATGTAAGTTACTGACTGAACCTAATGTCCCAAAAAAAGAATTTTAAGCAAGCACGACCTAGCGTAGCAGCAACCAAGGTAAACACCAGCAGCAGCCACTAAGACTTGAAGATCGACAGTTTCGCTGTGCGTAAGCTTTGCACGACCGAGTGCAAACTTGCCCGTCTTTTTTAACAGTGGAGCTGTTTATGCGGGCCGTAATGTGTGCCGCCTGCCACTGCGTTGCCAAGCAACCACCTCGCGGAGCGTCGCGCGCTATACTCGAGAGAGAGAACGAGAAAATGAGAGCAAGAGAGAGTGCACACTATGCTCGTTAGAGAGAAGCAACCAGCTCGCGGATCGTTGTGTGCTATACTCGGGAGAGAAAGAGAAAATGAGAGCGAGAGAGAGTGCGCACCTCGCGCGCTATGCTCGGGACATATAAAGAGAAAATCAGAGCGAAAAAGAGAAAGAAACATATTCTAGCAGCACCAACGAGGCAACGCGCACAGGCGCTGCCGATGCCATCCGCGCTTCTCCATTTCCTTGCATTAGCGCCGAACGCCCGTAGTGTGCGTGACTGCAGCATCCGCCTCTGGTGGCAGATAGGGCGGAGGGGTGGATGGCGTCACTGCCCGCTCACTGTGTGTGGGCGGACAGCCTGCGGGAGCCGTTTTGTGGCTGCTTCCTGTTGTGCCACATCGGTAAAGCTGTTGTCTGGCAGGTACGATAATCGCCTTTCCGCCTCCTTGAACAATATACTTTCCTTCAATTTGATTGCGACAATTTCTTTTTCCTTTTTCCACTATGGAGAGAACCGCGAGTAACCAGCGTGCTCACTATCACAGTTTACAGAGTGACGAACGTTCTCGCATGATTCAGCCGGATGCTAAATGGAGCTACATTTGGAGCAAGTCAGTCAGCCTTGGCAGGAATTCTGTAAACTGCGGCCAAAGCTCTGGCACACAAAGAAATTGCCATAACTTAGGCAGCAAAGCCAGCTACCCACCATCAAGCCCAACGAATGGACGCTACAAGACCTGGAAAGGACAGGACGTGCAAACACCAGCTCTAACCCACTACAATAACCAAATATAGAATAGCCAAGGCTGTGGACTCACACGAGGTTAACCCTTGCTACCCGGAAATTGGAAATAAAAGGAAATATAGAGAGGACCGGAAAGATTGAAAGTGAGAGAGAAAGGCGAAGATTGGGGAGGAGTGTGGGAAAAGGCAACTACCGATTTCCCATAGGTGGGTTAGTCCTCAGTTGCCGTCGAGGTCAAGCCGAGGGCGAAGATCGAGGGGTGTCGCCTTCGCCGAGGGGCCATAAAGGTACAAACACCAGGCAGCCGCTCCAACCCCAGGAACCCCTTGCCCCCGGACTAGGCTAAGCCGCACACGGTTAAACGCGGAGTGGAGGAAGAAGGGTGTTCCCAGCCCCATTAACCATACATTAATGGCTTACCGTCTAACATTCCATCCTGCATGCGAGTTTTCGCCAGTGATTGCATTAAATTAAGAACTATTAAATGATCTGATGACCACATCTGCCTTCATAATGATCTTAACATAGTCTATTCCTGTGGTTGCAATTGGCTAATGACCCTGAACTCGTCAAAGTGCAAAATAGTCTCATTTTATCGTAAACAATCGAATTCAAACTTTTCCTACAAAATAAACAACACTCCAGTGGCTCGCGCGCAGTCATATAAGGACTTGGGCTTAAATTTCACGCATAATTTTTCATGGAAAACCCATATCATGAGCATATGCGAAAAGCATCCCAAACATTGGGTTATTTACATCGCAACCTAAGTAACTCACGTCCTAGCACAAGCAAATTAGCTTATGTAACCTTCGTTCGTCCTCAGCTTCAATTCGCCTCGTCAATCTGGTCACCTCATCAAGATTACATAATTTCAAAGAAAACAGAGCCACCAGATTCATCTCATCCAACTACGACTGGTATTCCAGTGTCACTCGAATTAAAGTAGTCTATTCCCTTGAAGCATTATGCACCAGTTCAAAAATCGCTCTGTTATGTCTGCTACACAAATACATTCACGGCACAACGCAACACAAATTACCCCTAGTAACCCCAATACGTACTTCTAGGCGTTTTCATAATCACCTCAGCCTCACGCGAATATTTGGCAGAACCAAAGCGTTTCCTTCATCAGCGTTGCCACAAGCCATAGCACTCTGGAATGATCTTCCTGGTAACCTTGTTTCCATCACTAACCGTGAAACATTCCGCGAGCATTTGCACTCTCACTTCTTGTAAAAGTCGTGTTCAGAATTGTATAAAATTTTTGTAGTCATTAATAATGTTCGCTTCTTCCTGTTTATTCTTTATGTAATTTTGTTGTATTTCATTCCCGATCATTCAATGTTCCGATTGGAACCTGTGGCATATTTATAAATAAATAAATAAATAAATAAATAAATACATAAATAAATGGGCTCAGGCACATGGTGTTAAACACACCAAAGACCTGCTGACGCAGACGCCCCTGGCTGGCGTGGCACCATTTGCAGAGACACTCTTTTGCGCTCGGCGTTATCGTCCTGATCCATAGTGCAATCATCGACAGTAGCTTAGAGTGAAATTCAGTAATAATTTGCTATAGTAACACCATTTCGTAGAAACGTAGCTTTATGCGCTACAAATGAAATGGACATGGGGTAAAGTGAGCAACTCAACGGGTGAAAGCAAACTTTGAACTAAACCACAAGTGATTATTTGCTAATATGGTAGCACAAACGTGCATCGAAATTTCCTGGGTCTCCATTAAGAAAACTTAGCATTCGTAAATGGCATTTGCACTCTCCTGCCATCATCGATATAATTTCTTATTGAGCTCAGTTTTCTGCAGGAAAATCGGGATAGCCTTCATTATTAAACGTTGCTCTACGCTGCTTGACTAGGTCCCTGAAGATCCTCACAGTGGCACATACAATGCTAACAAAACAATGCCGTCAAGAAAACAAAAATAAGGATACCTACTTAGAATGAACACTGCATCAACAAATGAACAATATAATCATCGAAAATTATTTACAATAGCAGAGCTGAACTCATCGTTGTAATCTGCGCACTGTTAATTCACATATTATCTTGTCAATTATTACAAACAAGTTTAAAACCCACACTACAGTTATCCACCTCCTAACCCAAAATTAAACAGATCTCAGGCGCTTGACTGGAGGCGACTTCAAACCAGAACTTACACGAACCCGGTACATCTTAACCGCATATTTCCAGATTTATACCCTGAGGCCAAATGTAAGGCATGTGATGATAGAGGATCCACCCTAGAGCACATACTCTGGGATTGTGAAATAGTTCAGAGGAGAATTTCAGTCCCCCCGGATGAAATATGGGCCCTCCAGCATGCCCGGGTAGCTACCCGAGAGACAGGGTCTCCATGCTGCCCCCGGCGCGACCTAGACCCAGGCCATCA
Organism: Dermacentor silvarum; assembly: GCF_013339745.2. Lineage (NCBI taxonomy): Eukaryota > Metazoa > Arthropoda > Arachnida > Ixodida > Ixodidae > Dermacentor > Dermacentor silvarum. Next base: position 121,577,791 of record NC_051156.1, read on the forward strand.
ATTTGCAGGATATTTATTAAAGTTGTCTCACACACACATACACACTACAGGATATAAACGTACAAGGAATGGACTATAAGTACACATTGCAAAGGAGATGACCAGTGAAACACAAAAATAAACAAGGTAAAACAATTATGCGTGGGTCTGCTATTCCGAACACCAGAGACCACCGGAGCCGGGGAAAGCCTAGTAAAGTACTGGCAAACCACACACTTAGTCCAACTTTTTCTTGGCTTCCCCTATCTCCGCTGGTCTCTTGTGTTTGTTATAGCAGAGCCACGCATATTTTTTTTCCACTGCCAGAAAGACGACCGCCGAAGCGAGTGCCCGTTAGCACCGTTAGTCCTAAGTCGTTGCGTGTTGCGAAAGTTCCTGAGCGCCCTCAACCCAGGATCTTCCAGTGTCCTCTGTTTCCTGGCGTTCAGGATTTCTTCGCAATGTTCTGCGTAGTATCGCGATGAATTCAACCAGCCACATTGACGAGCCTCCGGATCTTTGTTTCTTCGCCTACGCGAACTCTCGGCTTCACTCAATCTAAACTCGGAATGTTCTCTTCTGCGACGCTTGGTTTCAGCTTCACTAGCTCTCGCCTCAGTCTTTCGGAAGCGACGAGTGTCCATTTCTCTGGTACAAACCTCCCGAGCCGCCGCCAGAGGCATCGGCTGCAGTCACGGACACCGGGCGCGTTAGGTGTGAACGCGGTGAAACGCGTTCGGCGCCGGCAGCAGCTCTACGCGTCCCACTACCACCTGCATCACTCCTCCTCTCCACCTCGTATCCGCTATACCGCGCGATGCTATTTTTATACTTTGCTTTCAATCTCTCTCAGCTCTCTTACCCCCAGCTCGGCGAAGCTGCGGACGACGGAATGATTATTATAGCAAGGTTCCAACACGTCCGCTGTAAAAGCGTATACGAGTAGGGCTTAAGTTGACCACCCCAATAATTGCAAACTCAGAGTGATCGTTCACGACAATAGTACAAAATGTAGGCACGACGTGTGGTGGAGCTTAGATAATTCCTGGAAATTCATTCGAAATTACTAATAAGCGAGAACGCAACACTCGTGATTCATTGTTAATTTGAGAACGAGGTACAGCTATAACTGTCACGCAGCCGTTCTTACGAACAATTCCCAAAAAGTTTTTTTTTCTAAATAAGGGTCCAGGTCTCTGCGGTTTCCAAAACGTTCAATAGCATAAGGGCGCATATACAACAGTTAAATGACTGCGCAGTAAATATCACTACCTTTGGAGAACCGGTTAACTATTTGTTCTCATCCCGTCCGTGTCTGAGCACTGCTTTCACTGATTATTGTTGCTGCTCTTGCAATGATGCATGCCATTTTTATATTATGATGTTCCGACAAAGAAAAAGAGAACTCAAGAGACAAGAGGGACACGTAGGAGAAGAAGACCAGGAATCAGTCAATAGGGATCCTTGTAAATAAATGAGTGTATTTTAACTCCTACTCAATATTTGGCTCAGTGGACCATGTGGCTTCGAGTAACGTTGGTAAGCCGAGCAGACCGGCATGCGACCGTGAAGACCTACCAGCTTGATGGCGAAGACCCAGCGCTTTTTCAGTAATCATCGACTTCATCGGAACTCATTCGCATCATCACTGAAAAGAGTCAGCTGAGTGAGGAGGCCCTTGTCAAGAAAGGTGCGGTACGCATCGATGCTTCTATGTCCGAATTTGAGACTTTGTTTCCGGCCCATTCAGATATAGACTGCAAGAACGAGACTGAGCACAGGAATAACGTTTTGCTGCAAGCGTTGTTGCAACAGCAGACCAAGCAGTGCAAGCAGCAGCTACGGATTACGGAAACAGTTCGCGACTATCTAAATGCACAGAAAACATATAGAAAGACATTAAGCCTGGTAATTTCGATGGGGCGTCCAATGTATCCAATTAGTGCCTCATATTTTATTAATACGCATGTACGCAAAACCAGTGGACGTTATCGGACAACAAAGCGTGTAACATGCCCCGAGTTTTACCAGGAAATGCCAGAAAATGGTATTACATGCGAATCGCAAGCCAATGCTGTGATCCGTGGCACAAATGAAAATATAGATTTTGTTCCACTTTCAACCGAACTCCGATTGACAGCTGGGACGAGGCAATAGCGTTCAGAAACAAAGAAGGGACACTTCTGAATTATGAACTTTTTCCGGAAGAGACGATTACTGTACATTGCTGAACCTAGTCTTTAGAACTCTGCAATCCTGACGTCGATAATTCAAGGCATGACTTACGAATCGCAAAGAGGCGTTTGTGTGCACTGTACAAGCTCCACAAATGAGTTACTGCTTGCTTTAAATGTGTCTTGCGATTGTCTGATGTGTAGTCCCCGCAAAAGGCGTCATACTTTATCACTGAACACTGACGAACATTGCGGAACGGTCAAATATTTGAATACCGAGTCTGACCATTGGGAAAATATGAAAAATGTATACCTTGTGAAATCAAACTTTTATAGGTTAAAATAATGGTAAATGGAAAAAGTGTAGAATCTCTGGTAGATACTAGAACATCCATAAGCCAGGTAAATCAGTAACTTGACGAAGCGACCAAGGTGTATGAAGGAAGAATAGTTAAAGTTCAAAGCTGTGATGAAAAAACTAGAATGTTGCAAAACGGGACGGAAGTGGAAGTTACATTTGGTGGCCGTCTTCTGAAAGTGGAAGCACTGGTCATGCAGGGTGGTCATTTCGTGTTTGTTTTCTATAGACCTGATACGAAGCGATTAAAGATAAATATTTCTTGGAGAGACGAATGACTATTGACGGATCAGCTAAGCCTAGTATGTGTGGAATGTCAAATCCACATCGATGAGTTAGAAGTGATGATGAGAAACTGGCAAGTCTTCCGTAACTAATTTCTGTCGAGACGTACCCGCCAGCAGCAGATGTACTTGAGGTACCTTTTAAGCTTTATGACAACACCTTAGTGTGTAAAAGCCGTACAGTTTCTCCCACGAGAAAACGATCTGGCTAAAGGCCGAACTCCAGCAAATGTTAAATGCCGGTATTATAAGGCCTTAAACATTCACATTTGTGTAGCCAATCACCATAGTACCGAAAGATGATGGCTCATTTGCTTTGCGCAGATTATAGGCAAACAAACAGGCAGTCTGATCTGTTTCCTTTTCCCATGCCCCGAATATACAAGATCAATGAAACTGAAGGATCAAATTTTATCTCTCGAATTGACCTCTGTAAAAGATACTGGCAGGTGCCACTACAAGAAGGCCACAAGCAGTGCACTGCTTTTGTAGCGCCTTTTGATGTGTACGAGTACAACAGCTCACTGTTCGGTTGGAAGAATTCTGGAGCTTGGTTTCAGAAAATGATGAATGGCATTCTAGATGAGTTCCTGAGAATGTTTTGTAACGTGCGCATTGACGACATCATCATATACTCACGTACACGAGAAGAACATTAAAAACCCATTTCGGGTGTGTTAGAAGCCCTCTGCAAGTCAAAGCTAAAAATTAACAAGAAAAAGAGTGAATTTTTTCAGACGAATGTTATCTTTCTGGGAAGAGATTTTGACGGTAAAACTGAAACAACCAAAGAACAACCTGTATAAAGAGATGAAGCCGTACGAACTTCACTCACTCCATGTTTTCCTTGGACTCGCCAGTCATTTCCGTGCGTTCATTAAGGATTACGCTGCAAAGACACGGTGCCTCACTAAGCTGACGCAAAACGATGTGCCATTTGGGTGGAGTGAAGAGTGTGAGAAGGCTTACCAGTACCTGGTTCAAGCTATATCGTTCGATCCTGTACTTGCTGTGCCCCATTTTAACAAACTTTTCGAACTGTGCACTAACGCTTCACAACAGCAGTCACAACCGTACAGGGGCCGTTCTATATCAACGAAACACTAAGGAGCAGCAAGCACGGAAGCTCAAAGTGATAGGACATAATTCTTCCACGTCCTGAAAACCCCAAGAACATTACACGACCACAGAAAAAGAGGCTATGGCTGTTGTGATGGCAGTCCAGTATTTCAGAAGCTACATAGAGGGTCGCCACTTTCGGCTTTTCACCTACAATTGAGCATTAACCTACCTAGTGGGTTTAACTCAGCCTAAGGGCAGGGTGGCGCGTTGGATCAGTGAAATACAACAGTTCACTTTCGAGGTAGGCCATCGACCCGGTGACAAGCTCCCTGACACAGATGCTCTTTGCCGGCTCCACATCACAGAAGTCAACACGTCTGCTCACGTACACGTTTACAGCTTGTGGGAAGGCACCGAAGACTTGACTTGCGATAATGGTAAGTTCTGAGTGCCAGAAAGCTTGGTGCCAAAGGGTTTCAAGCTGTATCATGACAGTCCAGAGTCAGGTGGACAGGACTGATTCCGGAACACTTATCGGAATATGAGAAGTCGATTCACATGGGAAAATATGAAAAGAAGTTATCAAGAACTACGTCCAAACCGGTCACCAGTGTCAGATTATCAAGGCGAAGTATCGTCCAAGAGGGAATCAAATGGTGATTGCTTATGATTCCCAAGTACCCTTTGAAGTAATTCATCTAGAAATCGATGGAATCAAAAAGTGGGGCGAGGTAGTCAGTAAGACTCAAGCATTCCTTATTGCCATAGATGACTGCACACGCATGGCAGCCCAAAGCTAGGAAAGGAAGATGCCAATTCTGTTGTGACGTTACTAAAGCGAAATATGTTCAGGAACATCAAGGTGGTGGTGTCCGACAACGGACCAGCTTTCCTCAGTAAGAAAGTCCAGCAATGGGCCCGTGAAAAATGAATTACCTTTAGCATATATATTAACCATCTAATGGATGGTGTTTAGAAGACTTTGTTGAGATCTGCAGCATGAATCCCCGACGCGACATTAGAACATGTGACCAACGAGAAAAGACTGAGTCAAAGATAGCGTGATTATTGGTTACTACGAATTCGAAAGCTAGCACGAATTCAGAATGTGTAGTGCATAAACATTAAAAAAGTCGTGTTAATGAAATAACAACCACCTAAAGTTTTAAAATATTCTGCAATATGTGTTGTGAAGGCGGCCGTCAGTAGGAATCGCATTAAAATTATTTTGTTAGAGACCGTTGTTCCTCCTAATAATCCTCACAGGTACGCGCTACAAAAGGTTAACACCAGCTAGCCGTGAAGTATCCAGCGTTCAGGCATAAATAGTGGCGAGCAATGTGGCTTCACTATGTGCGAAGTGTCAAATATGGTTTTAGAACATGTGACATAAGGAAGCATAGCGGGAAAAATACTGCCGCTGAAGCTACATATTGTCCAAGAATGAAACCCCAAGTGCCACATTTTCGGCAGGCAGGAGTGTCTGAGGTACGTTGTGCGTGACTCATAACCATTGCTATTTTATTGAAGTGGAACCTCTAGACAAGTTTCGCTTGTCTCCTGCCATCCACATTGTTTGACTTCAAGTGAACGTCTAGCATTAAACATTTCACATGCCTAGATATCTACAATGTATATTAATTGTTGAAGATTTATTAAACTGCGCAACCTCCAACACTAGGTTTAAGATACGCGTGGTTTCTAGCACGCTTGTGGAGTACACGTTCAATAGTTCTCAGGGCTCAAATTTAGAGGAAGAACTTTTTTTCAATAAACATACATTACTATTGTTAGTGTGTCTGAATTTTCTCTTTACAACCGCATCTCATTAGTTGAAATGGCGTTACGGCCTTAAGTGTTACATAAACAAAGTATTTCACGTTCCACCAACACGACGGTCTAAAGTGGTCAATGGGTGTCTCTTTCTATAGTTTTATGATATGCAGCTCATTAACTCGAGCTAGAATTGCTCCAAGCAAAACCATCGCCTCCGTCACAATGCCACATAACAGGCGCACGTCTTTTTATTCATTACTAACGTCATTTATTGCCACTTTGCGCGCCCTATATAAAGCAGTCCTTGCATCTAACAACTCACCTGCAAACAGCAATTGGTCTGAGAAGAAATTCTAGAGGTTCTGCGACAAGGAACAGTCATTTCCTACCACGACATTGCAGGCTCCTTTTTACCTCGCCATGTTGCTTATTTGGCTGGTGCTTTCCGCTGCATGCGCAGCAAAACTTGCAGTGGCAGACGATGCTATGAAAGCTGAATGGGAAGAGTATAAGAAAATGTTTAGTAAGTTATTTAATCACATATAATTCTGTGTGTAATTGAAATTTCAGTACTTTTATGCACGAGACTTTCTAGTTGTGAAGTGGGATCATGTCATCATGTCAAGGTAAACGAATTCCAATTGATCTATGTATCATAATTTTATGTTCAGTACAACGGCTAGTACAACATTTTGTTCGGAATAGTTGAGCTCAATAACATGTTAACTAGAATAAAAAAAAACGGCAGGTCCCACGCCCTGTGGTAATCGATGTTATGCGAAGCAGTGTGTGGCGAGCCTACCAAGTTAACGAAATGACCATGAGAGCATCAAGACTTAGGCGGCTATTTCATGACCTACATGACACGCATGTCGTGACATTCATGTTATGAGTCCTGAGGAGTCCCTTTAGCTAGGCCTCAGAGAACTTAAGGCGAAAGCCTTAGTCATGCTCATGAATATGACTTCGACCATCAATATTTAGCATTTTCCTTCACTTAGTACCACATACGAACCCATTACGTTTTTTAGTGTTAATCTTCATTCGCTGAGTCATTAATTTTTCCTGAGTCATGGTCACGACTATGGCTCCTACCACCATCCTTTACTAAGTGAGTGTTCCCCTCACTTAGTACCCACGTGTGAACCAATTTCAGTGATTTTTGAGTGTTAATCTTTTTTTCCTAAGTCATTGTCTTTTTTGCTTAGTCATGGTCGTGGCTAGACTTCTACCACTATCCCTTAGTGTTTCCCTCACTTAGTAGCCACGTCAGCAGCCATTTCAGTGGTTTCTGGGTGTTAATTTTTTTTTCGCTTTGTCATTGTCATTTCTGCTGAGTCATGCTCGTGAGTAAGACTTCTGCCATCATCCTTTAGAGTTTCCATCACTGAGTACCCACGTCAGAACCAATTTTAGAGATTTTTGAGCTTTAATCGTTTCTCGCGGAGTCATGGTCGTTTTTTGCTGACTCATGCTCATGACCATGACTTCAGTCCCATTTTGCCATGCGCGGTATACTTTTACCACGGTGGCACGAGAACAGTCCACAAACATAGCCGTTTCGCAAATGCTTCCACCCTTGGCCCGAAAGCCAATTATCATGCCCTTTTGGCGGTAGGATAAATCGCTCTGTTCTGCATTGCACCAACGATTGCAATGTTTTCCGAAGCCTTTATATACGCTCAACTGCACTGTGCTACGACCTGCCTTCGGCAATTGTTTATTTATGGTCGACCTCAAAAGTACGTGGTGGTCACATTAATGTGACTGGACTGTGTATGTTTTCACTGGGTCATTGTCATTTAAGGTGGCTTTTTCATGACCTAAATGCACGCATGTCATGTAATTCACATCATAAACTATCATTTATCTTTGTCATACACTCTTGTCATACTATACCAATTTTTCTAAATACCAAGTTAACGAAACGACCATGAGAGCACCATGACGTAGGCAGCTGTTTCATGACGTACATGACACAGATGTCATGATCTTCATGTCATAATCTATCATTTATGTTCGTCGTACAGTCTTGTTGTACTATACCAATTTTGGTAAATGCCATGTTAACGATACGACCTTGAGAGCACCAAGACGTATCTGGCTATATAGATAGATAGATAAATAGATAGATAGATAGATAGATAGATAGATAGATAGATAGATACTGTCAACGTTGCAAATGTTTGCCAAAAATGCTTCGCATTTAAAACTCGCGGAAATACAATGAACACATTGCAGCGCAAGCTTTATAATATAAAAAAAATTACTTTTTCCGTATAGATAAGCGAACCTTCCACGAAACTGATTTTATAATGTTTATTGCTTTTATTTTTCAGACAAAACATATCAATCAAAGGATGAGGAAAGTTCCAGATTCAAGAAATTTTACGCAAACAAAAAGTTCATAGATGAGCATAACAAAAACTTTACCAATGGTGGTGTGTCATACTCCATGGGATTGAACCAGTTTTCAGACATGGTGAGCGAAACGATATTGTTGCAAAAGGAAGGCAGGTACACTGGTGTAATTTAAGTACACCGGCGTGTATTTAAATAAGAAGGAATTGCCGCCTAGGCAGTGGCAACAGTCTACGCCGTCGTTAGCTCCAGTCACTTTTCGTTCTCTTCAGCGCAACACCTTCTCGATGGGGCTCGCTCTGTCCCGGTGTAGGTTAAAGCCATTCGTTCTACAAAAAAAGATACATTTTTTTATCTCGTTGTCAATCTACGTGAGTGGACGACAACTTCAATGTGGCGCTCTGTTTAGTCCAGAAGCAATCAGCGGGCGACACGCGCCTTGCACGGGTCAATCGTTCACAACCAAAGCACACGTTCAAGACCAGGCGCGCCCTTGTATCCTACATGATGGTCGTTCTGCTCGGGAAACTTGCTTTCGAAAAATACGGCTGCATTTGTGCGACTCCAGCAATAACAAGGTCAGTGAAAGACTACATTCCATTCTGTCATAAACTAGGTCATATTCGTTCACGTTTCAAGTCAAATATACTATTCTACTGGGCCCCTTCGACAGTTCGTGACAGTCCGAGACGCTACACAGACAGCGCTCATTGGCTTAAAGCATCACGTCAGGCAGTCCGAGGCTGTCAGGGAATGATAATTGAAGAGGCCCATGGCCGCCCAAGATGATGTGATATCGCCCGCGGCGGAAGCTATTGTCGCAGCCGGGATCTTGTGTATTTGCTCACGTCAAAAGTAGGTGAAGAGCGAACAACTTTAAAAGAGTCACCGAACTCCTGTGTTCGCTACCTGATGTTTTACAGGTGCTTAAAGTGACACAGTGAGCCAAATGTTCGTTGTGCGAGGGCGATAATGCGAAGGCGTCGAAAGAATGCCCCAAGTAATTGCTTCCCGCTCGACGCTCATCGCACAAGCCGCGCAAGAAACAGGCACACAAAGAAAACACGACGGTGGAACAACAGGGCGAGGGTTGCAGCAGCGATCGCGATCTTGGGCCCGCTACAAGTCAACACCCAGGGCAACATGAAAACAACGAGGCGGCAGCAGATGCAGGTCAAGAGCAGAACCAGGTGCGGCAGTAGGGTCGGAAACCCTAAGTCACGCGATCTCCAAGAAACAACAGGGGAGCTGGGCCAATGCCTCCTCTATTTTTTCAATGCCAGTGCAATCGCTCGCTCTGCAATGGGAGCCACTGGTCCGCTTTAGTTCAGTGAGTGGCCGCTATGTGACGCTACCCAGAGGGTACGACTGCTTGCGTCACACTACGACTGCTTGCGCCACGCGTGCGTCTGAGCCACTGAGCGCGCGCCGATGCCGTTCCGGAGGAGATGCGGTAGACGCTTCACACGTCTTTCAGATTACTTCCATCGACTTCCGTCGTGAGGCGCCACAGCAGAGGGTACTCTCCCCCACGACCGTAAAGCAGGCGCGAGCACTAGCCGACGGGAGAGAGTAGGAAAGGGTAATCGGAGAGGGTGGTGAACCGCCCGGGTGGTGAACCGTTGGATCAGTCGCATCTGTCTGGCATTGTAAAAATAGAGGAGGCGCTGGCTGGGCAGAACGCTGCCTCCCGAAGTCACAGAGACAACATGACAAAACGAAGCAACCCATGCAGCCACCGCGAAATGAAGACACAAACTAGAAGAACACTGTACAGACGCTTGTGGCCCTAGGGCAGGAACTGCGCGTAGAGATAACCCAATCGCACGCACAGATAAAGGAGGAACAAAGCCGAAACAAACCACCAGCGCAAGAAAGTTCGCCCGAACCCCGAACACCACCACCACCTCCGTGGCGCGCGTCCACTATCTCGGTAGTGAAGGAAAAGATCGCGAAAATAAACACCGAGACGCCGCCTGAGCCAAATCCAACAGAGCAACCGTTTGAAGCGAGAGTAACGGCCTCCGAAATGAGCTAGTGAGGAAAACGTGCAAGCCATCCTAGAGCTTCATCTGCAAATGGTGAAGGGTTTCGACGAGCTCCGACGGATGATAACTCAAATACACGAACTTTTGACTGCTCTGATAAACGACCAATGCTATGAGAACCCGCAAGTCAATCCCCACAGAGAGGCAGCCCTCCAGCAAATCCTACAAAGGATGAAAAAGGCCAGAAAAACCAATCATGAAAGCGAACGGATGACCATTTGGCAGTTGAATTGCCTTGGCTTCACTATTAAGAGGGAGATGCTGCTTCAGTACACTGCCAAACAAGAAACACCACCGGACGTAATAGCCTTAACTGAAACCGGAAAATCAGCGATAATCAACGGGTACCACACTCGTGCGATAGCAGTAGCATGTACGACCACACTCACGAGCGAACACCTCACCACAATAGACCCCACTTATGCGCACACGGGAATCGATCACCTGTTCACGGAAATAGTGCCGCAGCGCAGGGGAAACACGAATCTTTTTTTAATTTATTATATAAAGCGGGCCAAAGGAAACGCTGGGATCTCTAGACAGCTTCGTGCAGCAAGCGAGGCAGCTAGCTGGACAAAACGGCCTCCTCATATTAGACGACTTCAACGCGGCACTAGAGGCGTGACAGTACGTCAGACACACCAAAAAGGGATCAACCTTGTACAACATCATACATCACCGACTTACGCTAGTGACGGACCAGACATATCCGACGAGACACCTGTCCCCATCTTGCGCACGCGTCCAGACTTCAGAACGTCGACCCGGAAAACACTAAGGGAGGTTAGGAAGTGACCACTTCATACTGGGCACCGCAGTACACGCGGGAAACTTTCCAAAAAGAAAATACACTCCACAAAAACCACGAACTGTGCAAAGTTCCTGAGCGACAGAGAAACTCAAGATGCCACGCGATAAGCGATCTGGAGGGCTGGGTTAAAGAACTGCGGCAATCGATGGCCAAACACTCCAACAAGGTTGCACTCACCACTGACAATCTGGCAGTGGACCTGCGCCTCTTACACAAGTGGGAAACGGGCAACAGTGCCACGACCGAGCGCAAACTCGGTCGTGCGAAGCTTAGGCACAGCGAAAGTCTCATGCCGCAAGTCTTACTGGCTGTTACTGCTAGGTATTACCTTGGTTTAAATTAACTGTGCATGTAGGGAAGGTATTCTCGAGCTATCATTTTCGGTGTTACCTTCTTTTTCACGACATTTGTCATAACTAGCGCTGGACACGTGGGCGCCTACGAGCGACAGCATTCCTGGCATGCTACAAACGCGGGCAGGCAGGCAGGCAGGAGCCGTGTCTGTGTCGGGCGAAGCGAGGGCGCACCTGTGCCGGCGGTTACTAGACAACTCGAGGTGACGTCATCGCTACTGCTTCGACGCATCCACTACTAGGCAACGCGCGCGGCGTCGGCAGCAGCTGTGCGCGTTGCCTCGTTGCTGCTGCTACAACTTCGTTCTATCTATCTCGCTCTTACTTTCTCTTTCCCTCTCCCGAGCATTGCGCTCACCGCGCGCGTGCTCTCCTTCCCTCTCCTTAACGTCCCATGTCAAGGCAACATGTGCACGGCACGCACACGAGGCGAGGCACACGTCGCTCCGCGAGGTGGTTGCTAGGCAACGCAGTGACGTCACAGCTCGGCGAGGTGTTGCGACCGGAGGCGCCACTTTTTACGGTTAGCTAGAACAGCTTCGCTGTTAAAATTCGCATCGCGAACCTAATGGACATGGCACAGCGCTACCCAGCGCCACTTGCACGACAGAACTGGGACCAGTTCTCTAAGTCCCTCCAAGGAACGCTGGGCACTGCGAAGACGTGGGCCATACTCAGACATCACTAGATCCGACCCAGAGCAATATCGAAAGCAAGCAGACGATGAGTCGTGTACTACACAACTACGGAGTTAAAGACGATAAGCTATTGTGTGCCCTACAAAGTACATACATTGGCCAGCCGATACAAGGTGCACAGCCCGCGGCTGACTACGCCGGACTGGAAAAGAGCGAGCTCGACCAGGACATAACGCCTTCCGAGCTCACGCGAGCGATGGCCTGACTCACTCGAAACACCACCCCCGGCAAGAACGGAATAACCTACAAGTTGCTACGTAACCCGGATGATGCAACCGTACAGGCAATGCTGGAACTCTTCACTGTATACTGAAGCAGAGGGACCTTAGCCCCGGAATTCAAGCATGCGGAGATTACGCTGATGCCAAAGCCGGGAAAAACGCCCTGCCTGGAGAACTTCACACCCACTTGGCTCACTTATTTCCTCGGTAAACTGATGGAACGCGTGATCTTAGACAGGCTACAGACGCATCTCGAAAAAGGCCAACTGTTACCGAACACAATTCTTGCTTTTTGGCCCAACTTTGCAACGCAAGACATGCTTCTCCAGCTCAAAGAGGAGGTACTGCGTGGAGCAACTCCATGCTACTCGAAACCAATTCTTGCACTAGACCAAAAGGGGGCATTTGACAACGTCGAGCACAAAGCCATACTAGCCAATCTTTTCACAAGAATTGTAGCCGACGCGTTAGCCATTACGACGAGACGAGCCGACACGTTAGCGTTAGCTATCACGACGAGACTACGGAGAGAGTGCGTCATAGTTGTGATGGACTCTCAGACGGCATGGAGAAATTTTTCCACGGACAAAACTTCTACGGTCGCACATCGCATGCTAAATGGAGCGCACCAGCTGCCACCATATGTACAAATCATGCGGACTCCAGCGCATGAGTCCTTACGCGGCAATCAGCAGCAAACGCCAATGCCCGAGCGCATGCACACCGGGAGCCGCGAGAGAGCCGCGCCAAGCAGTTCCTTGCTGAGCCCATTCCATTAACCTACTCACACATCCTACAACACTATCGCATTTCACAAAGAACACTAGCGTCGCCTCATAATCCTCTAACACAAGAGGAAGCCGTAATATGGCGGAAACTCTAAACAAGCACATATCCCTACTTGAATATCTACCACACCATACTCATACAAATGCGCACACTGTGATCATTGCGCAACGCTTTACCACATGGTATGGGCTTGCACAAACGCGCCAGGGCTCACACCCATAACACACGCCAACACACGGCAATATTAGGGCAGCGCTGTCCATCTCGGACTCGACGAACAAGCTCAACCTGGTCAACGGAGCGAGAAAGGCAGCTAGCGCCGCTGTACTCCTGGACTGAGGGGACTACACACTGCACAGCGGAAGCGCTCGTGTGCTCTTTCGTATGAAGTTTATTCTCGGCGCTTCTGTGCCTGGCGGAGGCACACGGCAGGAAAGATCCCGGCGCCCTCTAGCGAGGAGACATGGATGAATTGAATGTCTGGCGGAAGAAGGCCTGGAATGCGAGTTGGCTTCAAGGCGAGCAACTTAATTATATTTCACCCTACTTATAGGTAAGGGACAGACATGTAAAACTAAAACTGCAAAACATTCACTCGCCAGGCTCCAGGCGGCGGGAAGGTGGGCCTCACGACAGTGCGAGATCCACAAGATGTGTTTGCCCTTTCATTTTCCTGTATACATTCCAAACTCATTGCTTTCACACCTAATCACCTCCACTCCCAACCCGTGTCTCTTATCCACAGGATATATTCTTCACCACTCCATTCGCCGCATGAAAGTTCAGGCGCCGGTAAAGCAAAAAAAAAAAAAACAGTTACAATGCCTAAGGCCACAAACCTTGCCGTTCTCCACGCCTACAATGTCTCCCAATCTTTTCTTTTATTTTCTTGCCTCATTTGATTTGTTTACTACTGTGTACACAACCAATTACCCAATGCCGCGAAAAGTTGAACCAACCGTTATTAACAGGAATGAATGTGACCCAAAGTATCAAGAATATCCACCTATATTAATATCACCGAAAGCGTAGAAGACGTGCGCTGGTGCAAATGAATTTACTTCAACTGAATTCGTTATCTAAAACAGAGTATTCTATGCGCTACGTGAGGTGATTTTTTCGCAAACGCACCTAGCGGCTTCGGAGCACAAACGCAACCGACATTACATCCTGAAGGCATCACACAGCCACGAAGAACTCAAGCGATCAACCGGTTTATTCAAAATGTAAAGCCGCCTTTTCTATGTCGTACCGTAGCGTCCTACGTAATCTTACCTGAGACATGGCTAAGCGAAAAACGTGCCAGATATCGCAGCTACACATATACAGGACCCCCTTGTCGTGCGTACGACTGCAATTATTTCAGTGAAGCTGTTAGCCTCTAGTTGGAAGGGATTTTCTATGGGCTCGTTCTTTGCTGCAGCAGCTGATGATGATGGTTATTTAATAGCGTCCCCTTTGAAACGGGGCGGTGACAGATAGTCACCTAGCCTTCTTGATTTATTAGGTATGCTATACACGCTCTTTATCTACAATTTTTGCGTACATCTCCTTAATCATTCTTCTTTCAAAGTGCTCTCCAAAATCTTTAAGTGCTCACGAAAACCAGTGCCGTTATTTAGCGGCCGCGGCGACTCAGACAGACCTCAAACGGCAGCTGGAAAAGGGCTTTGTCTTTGAGTTTCCGCGTAACCGAAATCCGTTGTCTCGTATATTCGAATTACAATCCGAAGCTATCATGTCCATAGCTTGTTTGTGTAATTCGTACGTTACGAATTCTTCAGATAGTTCAATAAGGCACTTGCGCTTGGCGGAGGGCCTAGAAGAACCAGGATGTATGCTTCACTTCCGCTCGCGCGCGTCCGCGCATGATGTACGTTGCTTGTGGGGGTGGTGCTTGTCTAACGTCGGCAACAGCTTCGCTGTAGATCCATTTTCACAAGATGGAATGGAGGGGATTTTTGTTCGTGATGTCCATTGTTTCTTCTAGTTAATACTGAACAGCGCAATTCGAGATTTTTCGGTACCCATATAAAAAAATAATAGTGCAAATTTTCTACTTTCACGGTTAGAAAGAATCCAAAGGTTTCGCGAGCTGAATAAAAACACATCGCGTTTTTCGTCTATTCGCATTCGGCGTGGTATTTATTTTTAGGTCGCAACAAACAACACAAGCGAGAAATTCTGAGGAACTATTACAATGACCTCGGAAATTACTCGTTGTATAATAGGCATACGATGAACTCTGAAACATTATTGGTCAGCGTTAAGATGGAGCGTGTATTTAGAGCCCTTAATTGACGGACCATTCTCGACAGCCCACCACGGTTGAACACGCATATTTCGCTTAGCCTGGACCAGTAACACCGACGTCCGCAGTTAGCACCGACGTCATTGTTAAATAAAACGCATCTCTCTGCAAAAGAAGCTAGCGTCGACTTAAATTAACAAATGGTATGCCTGTGAAGACTGCCGTCAGAACATAAGTCTTCAAAAAGCCGTTAGGTGGACATTGTTTGTTCGTGGTAGCGCACTCTTATCCTGCCGATTTTCAGTACCAGCTGAACTACCAAAATATTCTTGCATTTTAGAGGTCTGTGTGGCGCTACCACATAGCGATGGAATCGCTGATCGTCGTAATGTACAGCTGCACCTGCATTACGCCTTATGAAGTGGGTCTAACCTGAGTACTTAGCATTTTGAATATGCCCTATCGGCTCTTGCAGAATTCCGTTCAGTAGCCAACTTATTCTCACGTCCTTACAGTATATTAAAATTTTTGTACGCAGGATCACGAGGAGTACGTACAGCACACTTCCTGTGCTAAAGTCGGCAGCAATGACGGCCCAATATACAAGCCAGCTGCTGATGTTGATGTTGCCACACTGCCGAAGAGCGTGGACTGGCGCAAAAACGGCTATGTAACGCCGGTGAGAGCTCAGGGTTATTGTGGGGCATGCTACGCATTTTCTGCGGTAAGTAGACGGTTTTCGTTTCAGGTTATGCGAAAAATTGTAGAGCCTATACAGTATATTGTGAGCGCTATTGGTGCATATTATGACGTCTCTGTTGGAACGACGTTTACTTGAGCCGAGTACTCGGCATCGAACCAGCCAAGGCAACACCCGATGATGATGATCATACGGAACTGAAGACGAGGGTCTTCAGTTCCCCATTAAATTATGGGGGTTTACGTGTCAAAACCACGATCTGATTATGAGGCACGCTGTAGTGGGGGACTCCGGAAATTTGGACCACTTAGGGCTCTTTAATGTGCACCTAAGTCACGAGTGTTTTCGCATTTCGCCCCAATCGAAATGTGGCCGCCGCGGTCGGGATTCGATCCCGCGACCTCGTGCTCAGCAGCCCAACACCATAGCCACTGAGCAACCGAGGCGGGTAAGCCCAGCGTGACAAAAACAGTGACGTCAAAATCACCGCGGCTTACTCGGAAGCATCCACATTAGATTCTAGGGCAGTCGGGAAAGGTAGCGTGACGTCACGGATCGAAATGCACTGACCTTGTGCTACCTAAGAGACGTTGGCCAAGCGTCTCAACGCGCTCGATTTCCCGCGAGTTCATAACTTCAAGGACCGCTAAACCGCGTTCAATGGACACCAATGTTTTCGCATTCACAACTCATAAGAAGTGCTTAGATGTCCTCAGATATTTAATGCGAAAGCATTATATGGCTCATGAAGCGGGAAATCTGGCCGCGCCCCCCGGAGACAGCCGATCGAAGGGAGGCGCGTGTCTAGTGGGCGGCTGGATTCCTTGACGCACCACGAAATGGCACTCATCGCCGCGCATCCCGGTCACTCCCTCGAGTGACGCCGAAGGGAACATGTTCCGAGTGGAGAAGCCTTCTCAGCACAACAGGTGCAGCGTGCCAAAGCGACAAACATTTTATTTGATATTTCGCTCATTTGTTTCTAGGACTGTTAGGCTATACGTTCATAGCTATCGGTAGACCGACGTCTCCCATTCCTTTCGGAACCGGAAGTTTCCGGCTATTCCGAAAGAAGTTAAGGTTTGATCAATATGTTAATGCATTTATCTGCATACACGTCACTTTGACTTGGTGAGGTTTTGCGTTTTCGGAACGTCGCGTGGCACAAAAGCAAAGTTGGCGCATCCCAAAAACTTCTGACCAATAGCGGAGGGTTAATGCGGAAAAACGCATGGAATCAGAAATAATTATTTATCTTTCCTTCGCTATGCTTGCTTTATTGTCTGCTTGTATTGTTCACTTTTTATTTTGCTCGCTATATCAGTTTCCCAACGTCGTGTGACAGACAGCGAAGCTAGGTTAGCTCGAAAATGTTTGACCAATTGGGGATGGCTGATTGCAGAATTGGATTAGAAACAGTTCGGAATATGCTTAGGTTATAGCGCCCTGCATTGCGCTCGCGCGAACTGAAACTGACTCGGCCTCGGAATTGCTCCTACATTGCCGTTGGAAGAATTTCTTGGCGCTCCTAATCAAATTAAAGTGATCCGAGAGAACCAACCTAATGTAGTCGAGGCGTCCTGTTTTAACCACGCGAGCACGATGACTACCTCTGGAGAGCTGCGAAACAACCACCGAAGATGCCAAATGTATGCGCCCCCCAAGTTTGACCGCCCCGGGGCTTCCTCCCCAAATTCCCCACGGCATCTTTTCTTAACATGCGGTGTTTCCTATTGCGGGCTGACTTTAGCTGCGCTTAGACCAACTCCCACAGTGCGTAAAATCCTAAATATTTTAAACCTTATGTACCATGAACTATGTCGTGGCGCCGTCGCCACGTCGTTATTGTCGCGCTGACGTAATTATGTCATCATGCCATCTCGCTTATTGCGCCGTCGATGTCGCACCTTCAGAGCCTCTGTCGTCGTCGTTCCATCTTGTTATACCGCCCTTGTGCCGTTGCCGTCATCGCCGTCGTACGGCCATGCTGTTGCCAAATAAGTAGACGATACTTTGTACTGCCGCCATCTAAAACCGTGAAACGACGTAAGCAGTACACTTTGGAACTATTGCTAATGTGTGGGCTTAATTTGTCTAGTCCGCATAGGCTATTCGCGTACTTAGAAAATCACCTGCGATGGTTCCTGCACAATCTTTTAGTTCGTCACGCGCCTCTGTTTCACATTGTCACATTTCCCCATTCATCTTGCCAAGACAGTCACAATCCCTAAAGAAAGTATACGTGTGACCATGCTCAAACACAACACAATAGCTGTTTGGACCGCGACTATCCATACATATTTGGGGTCATACTATCGGGGGTTTCGAGTTAAGTGGACTTAGATAAGTGCTTCAATTCTAAGCTCCTGTAGGCGTTTCTAACCTCAGGAATTCGTCGTCACTTTTTTTATAGATGGAGTGTTCCGTTTTCCACAAGGCAATATTTGTCCTTACGAAGATAATGGCGGGCAGGAGTATCTTACCTTATACTATGTAGTGCATAAATGATGGAATAGCTCTTGTGAACAAAAACCGTGCGCTCTATGCTGTTCCAGGTCGGAGCGCTTGAAGGCCAACAGTTTAGAAAGAGCGGGAAGCTGGTACCCTTAAGCCCACAAAACATCGTCGACTGCTCGAAGAAGCAAGGCAACCTAGGTTGTAAAGGAGGTTGGCCATTCGATTCTTACAATTATGTCAAGCAAAACAAAGGAATTGACACTGAAAAAAGCTACCCATACATTGACGGAGTAAGTATTTCAACATAATATGAGAGCAGTTTAGCGTTTTGGTAGGTAGATGAGGCAAGAGTAAACAGCACAAGAGCAAAACAAGGACAGAAGAAGCTACGCATACGAACGCTGTCGTGCTTACTTCTGAACAGTTAAGTTTAACTTAATAAGCTTCTGCCACATTGTGATAAAAGGCGACCACTAGGATTATAGAAACAAAAGAGAGGACAAGGGAAGCCACACATCTAATGCTGTCAATTTACTGCAAATAGATTTCACCTATTCGGACATTGACAAATCATTTCCTGTCAACTTGTCAACTTTTACGTGTAAACCGAGCGTTCCCGTTTTACCTCCAAAATTACGTATGTAACATGACAGCAATAGAG
The DNA here is from genome assembly GCF_013339745.2 of Dermacentor silvarum. Taxonomy (NCBI): domain Eukaryota; kingdom Metazoa; phylum Arthropoda; class Arachnida; order Ixodida; family Ixodidae; genus Dermacentor; species Dermacentor silvarum. The sequence continues at coordinate 121,596,774 of NC_051156.1, forward strand.
TAATATATGCACATTTGCTGCGTGGTAAGTTATGTAGAGCTATAAAAGGCAGAAGGCAGGAAGTGCATGATATTAGGGCGGTAAATTGTGCATGAGTACCTCTGAGAGGCTTCAGCCTTATCAGGTATTCGCATCGGGTGATTAAGAACGTTGGCAAATGAATCTCTTATCATTACATATATACTCGAACAGCATCCGGCATCGTTTAAAGCACGTCTAGGTGATTGCACCAGTAAACCTACACTATTTATTCTGCTCAAACGAATCAGTGCCTCGGTTGTCTCTTGAAAGTTGCCTGTATATGACTGTGTGAAATTAGTGTAGGCGTCAGACTATTTACATATAGAACTTATAGACAGCGCCAGCAATTATCAAGAGACGGAGGCCAGTGCGCCATAGAAAAAGGTCAGCAGCATCTTCAGTCCTAATGCCGTTGTCTTAGTCTCCGAGTATTATAGAAAATGAACTCCCGGCAGCAGGAACGTTACCCCGACGATCATAATACAGCCATACTAGATAACGGGCAGGAGTATAAAATTAAACATGAGTGACATGAAATCAAAATGGAGCTAGCGATTTTTATTTACGCTCTAGTTCCAAGAAAATCAGTTCTACGGACGCTCGCAAGGTGGTGAAAGGTCCATGAAAGCGAGAATTCATGTATTCGATTGCAGCTGAAGCAACCACGCTGAATGCCGTTGGTCCACGGTTCGATTTTCGGGCCTGGACTCATGGTTTTTCAACGGCCAAGCTTTCTGTCTGGGAAACCTGTAGGTGGTTTATTTCGAGCTTCGCTACATTTGACTGGGGCACTAATTTCTGTTTCATGACACAGTACTTTAGGCCAAAATACGGGCCCAAAACTAGAAAAAAAAACCACGAGCCTGTGCTGTCTTTTTTTTTTCTCGTTTCTCTCTTCCGTCGCATGTTGGACGCGAGCCCACCATATGAATGGCACAATGTTTTGAAGTTGTCAAGATGAATGACGGCGCGTGCCAGAGTTAGTGTTCAGCGTAGTGCAATTTTGATAAAGAGAACGAGAGCAACAGATAAAATTTCTTAAGAGAAAGGTGGAGGGTTGGCCTGATTGACGTGCCTCTAGGCTTGCTACTCTCATTCAGGAAGTTGTAGGAACAGCACGGACAGGGTAGGGAGGTGAAAGTATAGTGAAGAAGGTTATGATTGGAGCTGCTCCACAGACTACTGTTTGTGTGCAACACACACACGGTTCATGCGCTGCATATCCTTCTTGACGAAGAGGAATAAAAAAGTATCGATTCAAACCACATTAAATCTGTTTAAGTTCATTTGCATACCCGAAGAATAAGTATAGGTAAACAGCACAAATATATTTTGTACGAGTTCTCGACGCTGCTGCTAAGCTGCACGGAACAATTACACGTGCTGTCCTCCAGGCAGCACATATTTTAGTAACAAAATAATGGTGCACGTCCAACACAAGTGCTGGAAATTATCTCAAGCGAAGATTTAGCGAGAGAGAGAGAGATAACTTATTGAGAAAACGTAGAGCGTCCTCTAGCACACTACTCGTCTCTGAGAGGGAAGGGGGGAAAGAGGGAAAAAAGAGGTATGAGGAGTCAGTATGAAGTCTAGGTATCAGGATAGGCAGTAACATGCGACTTTATACGTGTCCTTGT